>NC_090935.1:429360238-429673095 GCF_040938575.1 Ambystoma mexicanum
ATCTGACTTTACGTTAAATTCTTGTTCATCAAAACCTTGTTGTAGGGCTGGAGGCTTCCCAAAAGATTTAGGTGTGTCATCTGGAGTGCAAAGGGTTGTTTTTTTTTTAATCAATAAAACCCATTAGATTCCCTAGAACAAACGGCCCTGTGAAAAGGCCCACTGAGTGGCCACTACCCTTCTAGTCAATACTTTGGAATACATTCCACAAAGGCTACATCTACTGTGTACGGATTTGATGACAATTAGGCCTGTTTCCCTAGTGCCATGCTTCAAACAGACTACATTGCACTTATTGTGTCACATTTAGACCTCAGCCCACAATTTAACTGTCCAGATGGTCAGCATAATGGAAACTCATAATTTAGAAGCCCTGTGTCAGTGTCCCCAAGTTAATTGTTGGCTGAAAGGCCTGTTACGATTCTAGTTTCATGATCACAAGTTACAAAACTCAAAGGTGGAACTTAAAGTGGAGCAATTCTATTCACGCACTAAAAAACACATTTTGCTTATAAATCCACAGCCAAATCACTTAAAAACGAATGAAAAAATGTGTTCCAATTATGACGCATTCATCTATCATATAAAACAAAACAGAATTCAAATTTTCAGTTTGTAAATAATTCTACCAGTTGTCAATATTCATATTTTTTTCTATTCGGCTGTGCATTTGAGCTGCATATCTATTTGTATGTAGAGGCTGGAGAATCTCAGAAATCCATATTTCATCAGAGTCGTATTTTGATGTGCTGAAATATGGAATAAAACTACATTAAAAAAGGGTAAAGCAAATAGTCCCTATGTTATGTTACATTTTACATGTTTAGAAGTTAGTGTTAGGAAGGATCTTCATTTCTGTGCCAAATCCCTTAAACCTTAGAGACCCCCAGCTCGTATGCTGCACTCAGGAATTTTTAATTTTAATTCCTAAGCGAGTGAGACTTTTTCAATCTCTCATGTGGCCCCCTTCTGAATTTATTGGCTTTGGCAGTGCCTGTTCCCTTACAGATTTTAATTGTTGAACACTATTATTGATGGGATAAAAGACTGCTTACCTCCATCAGAGAGAATCTAACTGTTTTTCTAAGTACAAAGTATGTTCTGAACTAACTATAACTTTTCCCTCCTTATTACTCAATATTGCAATGGTGATCACAAATAAGTGTTATTAGTGACCTCAAATGACGTCACTCAATGTGCTGGAATATGTATAATATATGAAAAGTTACTCACCTGCTTTATTGCCCTTGTTGAAATTGAATCCTAACTTTGTGATCAATGTTAGTATTAGTTGCTGCTTTTTAAAGAGTGTCTAATTATCCTTGTGTGTATACATAACTTGTATTTACTGATTTCATTGGGCGCTCTACAGATCACATTACCCCTCTTAAGATAAGCCTGGCTGCTTGGTCACACTACCAGCTTGTGTAGTACAAGCCTATATTAAAAGGTGGGTTTACCTAATACCAACAGATAAGTCTTGTTAAGTCCCACACCAGTTGTATGCTACACATTCTTACCTAACAGTTATGACCAGTCAAAGACGAATGGGTGTGTTTATTGTATAGGAGTTTCTGACTATTGAGCAAGACAATGGAATGTTTTGGCCAATCAAACAGTGTGAGATAGTCAATGACAAAGTGTGGGAATATGAGTGAATATAAAAAGGGTAACACATAGGGACTGGAGATCTCCGAGCTGTCTTTGGAATCAAAACCTTGAAAGGGACTCATCTAGTCTATTTCTTTAGCTGTGAAACGCCCATCATAATGCTAATTGAGCATGCCAAACAGCATTGTGTTTGCAACTATCAAAATAGACCACACAGGACCATCACAGTGCTGTGATTGTCGTTTCACAGCTAAAGTACTTGACCACAAGAGTGCCTTTCAATGAGACTTAATTCCTTTCACATGGCTGTTTGCATATTATGAGACAATACGCAAACTGCCTGTGCTTACAAGGAACTTGTGTCGTCCAGTTGTGAAGGCTTAGCCCCTTCAGCCATGTGGGATAGGATTGGACACTCAGTCTGTTTTTGTTCTTGTGCATTAAATAATGGGCTTAATTTCGAGAAAATCCCCCAAATGTCTACCAATATTGGTCACGATTACCACCACTTGGTCCAGTGGGTTTATCAGGAAATTACATGTGGTGGTGAGGTGGTTTTAGTCCCCAGTAATGGAGTTCATAGGACTCCATTGAAGATGTTTATCAGAATTACCACTGGAGGAATTACTGGGTGGTAATTCCACCAGTGGCAATTGCAGAGGAAATTGAGGTTATTCAGTGAACCGCCAACATAAGTGGCAGTATCGTAATTAAATGCACTTTTTTCCCACATCACCAATGTCAGAAAGATGGCAATTATTTTTATAAACAAAATGAGATGCTCCAGAAAAGAATACTGGGACTCAAACCAGGTTGCATGACTGAAAACACTGAACCTTCACCACTGGACCTCACAAGTGCCTTTCAAAGAGCAAGGCAAACAGGCACTGTTTAACTGAATAAACTGAATGTGCTTGCCTCGTTCGCAGAAACGAGTAGTCCAATGAATGCTTTACTAATACAGCAAACAGTCCCTTTCTAGCAGAATTACTTTTATTCTGCTGAATAGGGTTGGTTTTCTGTATTAGGGATAGCATTTGTAGGATTGTCTGGCCTGTGAACGTGTATGTGTTTGAAATCACTGACCTAAGAGAAGTAACAAGTGCCAGCTCCCTGGAAGGGGTTTGTGCTTGATTATTGCCAGGACATTGAATTAAAGAAACAGCTTACCCTGTCTCTGGCTACAAAATGGATGCCTGCAACGTCTTAAAAAGCAGGACTTTAGAGCAAATGTGCTGCTCATGTTGGACGTTTTATTTTTAAAGATGTGTATGTTTTTGTATTATCTGCAATATTTTAAATAATAACATTTTTGAGAGAATGTATCCATTAAGTATTACTGAGTGTTCTTCAATTTTAGAAATTTCATGTAAAGGCTGGAGATCTGACACACTACTTCATATCTACAGGGTACTGGAATAATTATGTCCAGAAGAATTTGATGTTTCTCATAGCTGTTTCTCATAGCTGCCACAAAGTGGTTGTTACTTAATTTTAAAATGTGTTAAGTTGTTAGTTGTGCATCTCTTACATTATTGTGACTTATACCAAAACGATTTCATTTGATAGAACTTATTCCTGTTCTATTAAAGGTTTACCAACCTCACCAAGAAGTGCTCACATGATCATATTTAAAGGCCCATTTAAAGCATTCCCCAGTAATCCCCACTAAAAAGTATCAGTTGTTCCTTCTTATACAAACATAAGTACTTAAACAATAGTCTGATAATGTTTACATGAATTAGTATTTTTTTTGTGTTTAGTGTGTTACCATTCAAAAATATGTTTACAAGTTTCATCTAAAACCATTGGATGATTACTATTTATATACAAAATGTAACATTGCCACTAATGATATTTCCTAAACACAGAAATAGATGTAGGTGTTAGTTTAAAAAAATATATTAAATATAGTAAATTAAATGGCAATCAATAGATTGATACATCATTTAAACTGTACTCAAATTCTCTACATCCACTAATAAAATATTCACTGTATCAAATTCCTATGTTGTCAATCTATCAGCAATCACTTCCCACATCTTGTATAATGCAGTGTTCAACCTGCAATTATTTTGCCATTAAACAATTTCTCCAACATTCTTAATTCGTTCAGGGTCATGTAAAAAATCACCCAAGTAATTCATACATATGTTTCTTAGCGTTTTACATGTGGTGAAAATGTGTCTATTGGTTTTCATCACTCCCATTTGCTTACATAATCCACAACCTCTCTTTTGCTCAGCCAACCCTTTATGATGGCCAATTAGACTCTAGGTGGGTAAATGGCTGAGCCTCACAGTATCACCCATCTTCTACATTGTAGAGAGGGAGATATTTCCAGATATTTCCAGATATTTGTGAGGATGTAAGAATGAGGTTTGACAAGCCCTATAATCTTTTACAGTGTTTAATGTCCTTAGGTGCTCACGGTTGAGGTTCCAAACCCACACTTCAAGCTTTGCTCTGAAGGCCTTTCTCAATTGACAATATTCCATACCCCAATCAGGGACCCATCCAATGCTATCAGGCACCTCTATGTTAATTATCTTGAGATCACTTCAACACGGTACACCTTCTACTTTCATGTTTTCCCCCATTATGGCCAATAATTGGAGTTTAGGGTCCTTTACAGTCTTTATATACAATATACCTCTCCTCTTAAGTATTAACCCTATTAATGATCACAAACCCAAAACAAATCTCTGTGCTTTGATTACTACACATTGAGTCAGGCCCAGTACCTTTTTCCATATCTTACATTCCAAGATTTTTAACCAGGACAAATTGGCATTTCATGTAGTCACCTGGCCATATAGCACAATCGGGATACTCATTGTCTATATACAAGAATCATCCCTTCCAGATTGCACTCTGCACTTTCGTCTGCGAATTTCTTAACCAGTGTGGCAAGGGCACGAGATTTGCTTTGTTTGGTATCCACCAAATACATATGTTTATTTCTACTGTTTATATAAAAATACCTATAGGAGGGAACCTGTTCTATCATAACTTCCATCACTATCATGGGTTGCTCTGCAGTAGCACCTGTTCTTATGTGCATCCACTTTGTCATCTCGTAATCATTGCTTTAGCATAATAATTAAGAGATTAATTCGATCTAGTCAGACCAACCCGCATATGGTCTAGTAGGACCACGTCATCTGCATACAATAGCCAGTGGACAGATTGTCTACCTAATTTAGGCAGAAACCTCCTGGTACCTTCCAGCCACCCAGGTAGGTCTGCCAGGTTCTGGTTGAAGAGCAGGGAAGCCAATACACATCATTGTTTTAATCCTCAGTAGTGCAAGCGCCCATGCTATCCAACCTAACCTGTACCATTTTGTTCCTATGGAACTGCTTTAACAGCTGTAATAATTTGCAGGGATTCCCCAGCATTCTAACTTCAACCACAGTCAATTTCAGTCCACTGTATCGAATGCAGCTTTGAAGTCGACATATAGCAGGTGCAAAGTTTTTTTTAAAAGTTTTTCGCCCTACAAATTAATGTGTTAAGCAGGAATATGTTAGGGAATCTTTCTGATTCTTCTCTAAAGACCGTTTGAAAGGGGCTAAGTATTTTGTTTTATTCACCCATCCTCTAAGTGCCTTCAATACAAGGGAAGCAAACATTCTTCCTGGGACGTCTTCTAGTGACAGTAGTCTATAATTTACTGGCTCTGTTATTACATATTATTATATTGGAATTAGGATGGAGTGCCTCCACGAGTCAGGTTTTACCAGGCGTCCTTAGCGGGTCCCGCAAGGGGACCTCTTTATGAGGCGGTAGGGGGTTAACGACACCGGCAGCTCTACCGGTGCTGTTAATTCCCTACCGCCAGGGTCATAATGACCCCCTCTGTCTCCACAGCCATCTGGGTTACCCAACAGGACAATGTTCGCAAAGGGCATCTGGGCCCAGTGCTCTAGATTTTGTTAACTTTCTAATTAAGTTCACTATATCCACTTTTACGAATTCTAGCTGAAAGTGTCACTCCAGGAGATCCTCATCACAGCCCTGTAGACTATCCTCTCCACCATATGTTTTAAGGATGAGTTCATGCCAGGTTTCTTCCTGTAGCAGATATGTAATGACCTCAACCTTTCTTTCATATGACTAAAGGCCTTCCATATGCTTTTGTGTCATCTTTTTTTTATTTTAGGAAACATATTAAGCCATTTAGCATTGTGTATGGTAAAACGCCACCTCGTAATCTAGTTGTGATAGTTACACTTGCCTTTTTTATCAATTGAGCAGCCTCTCTCAATTCCAATCCCTGGGTTTTGACATATGTAATATATCGCCTGAGTTTACACTTTGCCACTTTTATTTCCGAATCAAACATTCACAATTTTCTTTTACTTTTCCAACCAGGGCGTACCTGATTAAACAGAGAGCTATTTTCAATGTGAGGTTTGTGTACCAGCTCATAATTTCTTATGCAGAGCGATAACTCATGGCAATTTTGTATCCCATTTGCCACCCTTTCCACTATCATGGCATTCATAGCTATTCGTTTTATGTTGGACCAGATTGTACGATTTCTTCCTGCACTTATTTCTACGTCCCCAATATGTTTTCTCCCCTGGGGGCTTTCTTCCCAGTAAAGTTGTTACTTCAATGTTGCATGGTCACTGTATTCATTGACCGTGATGTTTAAACGCTCAACTGTAATGATGTCAGCATTATTTAACCAAAAATAATCCAAGGTGGCAGGTTTACAGCCCATGAGAAAGCACCCACATAGTGCCCCTTTACTCTTCCATTTGTCATAACAAACACCCACTCACCCAACTCCTACCCTGGGCGTTTCCCTCTGCTTCTTACATGGTTCTCATCACTTTCACCTTACCAATGCCTTCAATTACTTGATCGGCCGCACAGTGCGCATTTAGGTCACCACCAAACACCACTGTCTTTTATACCAGTTCTTGGAAAGCCATGCCCATATCGTTATCCCTAGTGAGTCCTGTATACTAGTCAATATACATTAATAATTAGAGAATTTGCCTCAGCCTCATTTTCACAAGTTCTAACTTACACTGCTACTAAATATATCTTCACATCTCCCAACCAACATCTCATTCACAATCAAATGTTTGTGTACCCTGATCAATAGACCCCCCCGCCCATAGGTCTCCCTGTATTACTCCTTTTGGCCAACAATTGACAGATGTTATGACTGTCCATGTAAAATAGGGACATCAGCCAACTCTCTTGTATTAAGAAGATTGCATTTTCATTCATTAACCATTATTCATTCATTAACCATAATTCATTAGTCACCGATATAGTGGCTATGCTGTGGAGTGTACCATGATAAGATATTGACAGGAAAAAAAAAACTGGTCAGCAAGTCCCATTCTTGTTTGTGACAAACCTCAGCAGATTCCAGCATCGTGTTCACCACTGTCCTTGCTGGGCTAATCTTCAGCTCAGACATATCCCTATGGGCCCATAGACCAAGGGAAGCATTGTTGCCCTTTATATGTTAATTGTGCAACATGTTACCCCTCTAATCTCCCCCTCTCTCCTTATTCCATCCTCAATCGCGAACTCCTGGCCCATTTTTAGAAAGCGTTGTAAGAGATTTCTCACAAGCTCCACAGTCTTAATGCACCTTTGATGTAGTAACTTTAGCAATCTCTATCAGCTCCACATAGTCCACATCACTCAATTGTAGTACATGCAGCTGAGGGAGGGAATTAAGTAGCTGTAATGGAGGTTGTCTATTTATCAACATGTCGTTTCTAGTCAGAAATAAATTACAAATAGTGAACCTTGTACTGTCCCTCATCACTAGCCCAGTGCTTTTTCCAAAGATCCTCAAGCCATCATGAGCTCATCTGTTTCAGGCTCTTTTTCGGGCTCCTCCTATGGAAGGTACAGTCAACCTCCATATCAGATACGAAGGGGCTGATTCATAGAAGCGTTTTATAATGGTGCAATCCCATAGGAAAACGTTCTGTGAATCATGCCTATAGTCTCCCTCCAGTAGAACACTGTTCTCTTCATTATCTTCCTGGTTGTGTGTTGTTTCCTTAATTTCCGTTGCTTTAACCAGCCAACTTGTAAGCACTCCATTTTTTTGTTAGATCTTTTCAACTTTCTTTTGTCTTTTTTTCTGCCCCGAGGATTGTTTATTGGACGTATAGTTTAGTTTAAGCTGCTGCGTCAGCTATTCTTTTTAGCTGACGCCTTTTTTTTGTAATCAGATAGGTACTTGGGGAACTATCTGGTGGACCTTCCAGGTCCCCAGTCTAGTTTTCCAGGGCCACAATTGCATTTAGTCTCTTTCTAGTACTGGGGCCCACACTAGCACCTTCCCCCACCATTCAACAATCATTTTCTTCGTCTTGGCAGCTCAAGGGAATCTCACAGCTCTCTTTATTTGAGTTTTGCTATTTTCCCACCCTTTTAAATGTTTCACCTTATGAGATGGTATTCTCTAAAACCTGTTACACGTTGTTATTGGGATTTTAATCTCAATCTCAAGTGTATTCATGGCTGTATTTGAGACAACATACTGAATGTAACCGTCCCCAACAACGCACCCCCTTCAGTGAGAGGCAATGAAGGACACACACCAGATGGGGAATGAGACCAGGACTAAGTGCGGGTGAGATCAAAAGAGCTTTATATAGAGATCAATATAGGGCATGCAAAGGACTCTGCAAACTCCGAGAGCGCTCTGTCTGACAATAGCAAAGAAAGGCCTACTTATTTACAAAACACGTCATGGGAGACACAAGCTATAGGGGACACATAATCGTGGGGATTGGGTGGTGATGTCTAGGGGGTATACACAGTAGAGAGTTGCTTCTCCAGGATTGGCTGACGTTGGTGCCGCGCCACGTGGGGTTAGAAGGTCAGCTGGGCTCATCGGGGTGGAGTGCCGGAGTGGACATGCCTTGCAACGATGAGTGGTAACTAAACTAACATTTGCCCTTTTGGCCACACATTCACACCCATTCGTCACACTTCATGCTTCCGTTTTGTACTGACCTTAGATCAATACGCTGACAGGAACATTGATATGCAATCTGGAGTGTCCCAATACATCAGTTTTGAGGATACCTTAGGTTCAAACAATCTGGTCCCATGGGCATAGTCAGGGCCATGGGAAAGGTCACTTGGCAAACCTGTCTTGGTAGATTTGGTGAGGGATGGTATTTCGATCTGTTGGTACAAGGGTTGGCGCCCCCCTTTTGAGGGCTATTAACTTGGGGTTGGCGGAGATACCACTGGCCCGTGGGGGGCATGTGACTAGTGCCTGAGAGACAGTGGGATTTAGGACCAGGAGGCTCGTAAGTCATGGAGTCAGACTGTGGCGGCCTCTGACATGGGGGAGGCGGATGATTGAAATGGGTCCAGCAGGGTCGGGAGGGGAGGTGAAGCTGTGCTGTTTGAACACCAGCTATCTCTGGAGGGTATGGGCGGGAGGAGGGGGAGATGGCCTTGCAGTTCTGTGCGCGGCATCCTGCACAAGGCAGTATACTGTCCCATGGGTGAGGGGCGAATAAAAACACACAGGGTCTCTGCGAGGACTCGTATGCATTTGCATTAAGAGGCATACTACCTGGGGGCCATACCCTTTAGCACAACAATTCACATCTATAGTTGACATACGAACATGAGGTAGTGTTAGGCAGGTGTATGTATAAAGAGGGCAACACATGTTATTGCATATTGTCATCAGCTAGCCAGTCTTTCGTACATCTTTACATTATAAACAATATCTGTTGCATATTACTCTTTACCCATTCTTCTTCACATTAGCAGCGAACGTTAGTCAACATGACATATATTCCATAAATGGTTTCTACTCATTACAAGAGTTTTCGGGGAAGGTAGGGATGGAGGGCGCCACACAGTCTAACGCTGGGGGCTTGGTACAGGGTCAGGGCATGGAGGTTTTGGACTGGTTTCGGTTACTTCCTAATGTTCCCGTTCATGGCTGGGGCACTGATGTACTGCGGAAGGTTAACAGCTACAGTGTTTTATTTTGTTGTTTTTTGTGTCTGGTGGCTCGTGAGAATGGGTCCTCAGCGGATCTGCCATGCCTCTGTGAGCGCGGTCGAATGGGGGTCAAGCTGCAGCTTTCAGTGTGCACGTTGGCTCTGCCTGGGTTAGATCTGACCGTTTCTAGCAAATGGAGTTAGCTTAGTACAAGATGGCATCTGTGCTCTGTCACATAACGTGGTGGTGCAGCCTCATGTGTCGGTCTGCAGCCGCCCTGCCGCCTGTGCGCGGGGGCCGGTGGGCTGCCGACGAGTCATGAGTCTTCACCAGGGTGGGAGATTTAGTGGGAGGGGGGGTCCTATCGACCTATCCTCCCCTACATTTCCCCCATTTCGTAACTTAAGTAACGAATACCTTAGCTCCCCCAGCCGCTGGCGCTCCTTCTCAGCTAACACTGCCTCTTCCCAGGCCGGCGTTCCTTTTATTGGCATCTACGCTCTGAAAACCACACAGAGGCTTTCTCCCCTTCTAGCATACTCATCTGGTGTGCAGGTCATATATATACATCCCCCGTCTCCCTCCAGGTCCACCCATACCTCTGTGTACCATTCTAGTTCAAGGGGCTCCTTTATTGTGGTATGATATAACCTATCCACTATATCCCTGTCATAATATATAGGTACCATTCTAAACTTGGGCTCTGGGTTCTCACCAGATTGTACGTGTGCTTCCTGTTGCATTTGTGCCCCTCCTCTGACATTGCCCATTGTCACCAACATCATTGTTCCATTTGGGACTGCGTTTGCGCAGCATAGAAGACCCAACTGGCACACAGAAAAAATCACAAGCAAAAACTCGATGAGGGGCATTAGTAGTTTCACTGCTAGCCCCATCCAGGATGGTACCCATGAAAAAATGTTGTCGAACCATGTGCTTGATTCTGCACCACCTTCTTTCTTCATGCGTTCCCCTAGGTTGTTCACTGCGGCGATGACTTGTGATAGAGTCCCATTATCAGCATCTTCAGAAGGTACGAAAGTGCAACAGGCACTTCCGATTTTTCGGCAAACACCTCCATCCATCGCCGTCAACAGGTCTAAGACATACCTGTTTTGCATTGTCATGAGTCTCAGAGCCCTTTCCTCCACCTTGATCACGTTGAACCCTTCTTCAGTGTCATTGGCCAATTGGATCAGCACCCACCGCGTAATCTGTAGCCACTTTGCCCGGGCGTGAATGCTTGGGATGAGGGAGGCAAAGAAGCTTTCTGCTGAGCTGAATAGCCTCTACCTGTCTGGGATCTGTGCCAAAAGTTCTGAGGAGGCCTTGGATATGTAGTCTGATGACTTCCATTTTCTGGATACAATTCCTTCGGCGTTCCCTTCTGACAGGGTGTGCAGTGGTGGCTCTTCAGTGGGTGGGGCGTAGGCTGCTACTTGGATCATCGTCCTGCTCCCTTCTCCGATGTGACTTTCCGGTATTACCATTAGAGTTGAGTGCAGTGTCGCCAGGGAACACGTGACCCTCCATGATGGTTGGAGGTGCATGTACACCCGTTTGCCACAGACTCAGTAAGTGTCCACTAGGGCTGCTGTTCCTTTTTTCATATCTGGTATCATTAGGCTTTTACTGCAGTTCGTGTTTCCTCCCATGTCGATTTTCCCTTCTCCCAAGAAGCAAAGTTCATCTGAGATTTCTTTCTGTAGTTTCAATGCTTTCTCTATGGAGCTCACCCAGGTCAATTTAGCTATATGTTATGACCAGACTGTGGTACACGTTTTTGCAATCCATTGTAGTTTTTCGGTCGGTAGTCCTCGCAGTGCTTCAGCCTTGCACGTTACCATATCATCTTTCCATTTGTTTTCCAAAAATAGTGTTTCTTTTATTACGAAGAATGGTTCTTTTAAACACACCACTCCTTTGGCTCTCGAGTAGCACATTTTCTCGTTCTGCAGCATTTCCAAAGATACCGTGTGTGCCTGGAAGGTGTTCTTAATTCTGCACAGAGTGAGATGGAGGAGACACTGGGCATCTGTGAGAGGCAATTCTTGTGGCATTAAAACTTTAGATGTGCCTGAGACATGGAGGATCAGAGAGCACACGTAGCAGCTTTCATTAGTTGTTCGCTTAGCTGTGGAGCTCATGTCTGCATACCACTTATTCGACTGGTGTGGGTGCCTGGGATCTTCTATTGTATCTAGTCCCAGGCCATAGTATTCGTCATATCTCTTCCTACCCGCCTCCCCCTTCTTCTCCTGTTTTTAAAAAATGTTTTCGCATTTCTGGCTGCATGCGATAGCGACTCCCTCTTCCCGGCCCCCCCCTTCTCCCACTCCTCATACAGGGTCATAAATGTGTCCGCCATTTCAATATTTTCTTTGATTCTCTATGTGGTGTTTTCTGTAGGAGGATCGGTTGTCGTTGTGGGCAGGGTAGCAGTGTTGTCATATAGCCATGATATAACAGATGGATGCAGGTCATTTAGTTCATGTACACAAAAATGTATAGCATTATGATGGGGCTTCGGAGGGTTGGTTGACTTGTTGTTGATATTGTTCTGACGTTTTGCCTGGTCTGGGTGGGGGCCGTACCCCCATACCAGCTGAAAGCCATCCCATATTAAATAGTTACCCTCCTTAAATGATTTGCTTGCATTTTCCATGTTGGTTCCATTACCTCCCCCCTCATTCATCTCAATGCAGATAAATGCTATTATCCAATAGAGTATTAGGCCAAACATGAGTGTGAAGAATATAATTGCCAGGCAGTCAAACCGCATTCATATGAGTATCTTCGTGAATCAAAAACATTTCTACTCCTAGCGTCCTATTTCTAGTTTTTGCAGGCTGCCTGTTCATTGCCATGGTTTCTCCTATATGTTAAAACATAAAAGGCATATTAAGCATATAGTTGCAATCATTTTTTGCATTTCCAACTTTGGGATGATTATCAAGAGAGAGAGAGAGTGAGAGGGGGAGAGAGAGAGCGAGAAAGAAAGACAGGTCATTTTCATTTAATACTGTTTCACATCTTGTCATAAACATTGTTATAGTACAGTTGTCATTCAGTAAACCTTGCATGTTCATGTGCATGATCATTTTTTTTTTTTTTTACATAATTACTATTTTATTCTTGCACATTTTCCCTGTCAGGGCTCTCTGCACTTTCTACTGGTCCCACACTGTCATAGGCTTTTTGAACATCTGTCAAATGTATCCAATATCTCAAGCCCTTCACTTTCACCGCCGTGGGCGTGCAAAACACTACTTCGTATGGGCCATGAAATCTTGGAGCATTCCACCTACGAACGAAACTCCTAACATAGACCATCTCACCTGGTTCCAGCTGACCTGTTAGGTTTTCTTTCTCTGGATTATGTGTTTCATCTTCCCCGTCACTTATGAATGGTGGTGCGAGTTGTTTTGCTATCATGCGTGCTGCTTAGTGAGTTTTGTCTGGTAGTCGTTGAACTCCTCTCCTAGTACAGTAGCGCTTCTGTGTGCATCTGAATGTCTACGGAGAGGTGAATGTTCTGTGTGCATTCCTCTCCCTGTCACAATCTCCTGGGGTGACAAATGGTGGTCTTTGCTGGGCTGATTCCTAAGCTCAAACAAGGCCAAGGGGAGACAGTGCACCCAGTTTTTCTTAAGGGTGAAACACAATTTTGAGAGTCTCCCTTTTAGTAATCCGTTTATCTTTTCTACCATACCGTTACTTTGCGGGTGATAAATCGAGCATAATTTGTGTTTGATTCCTAGCATTGATGTTACTTCTTTGACGAGATCGTTCACAAAATGTATGCCGTTGTCAGAACGAATTATATCGCAAATTCCCCAGCGGGGGAATACTTCTCGCACTAGGAACTTCACAGCACACTTGACATCTGGACAGGCACAGGGACCTGCCTCTACCCACCGTGAAAAGGGGAAAACTACCACTATCATGTACCTCGCTCCGTTGCACCTTTCACCCATGTCTGCATAATCTATATGCAGCTCTCTGAACGGTCCTACCGGTTTGGGTATCGTTCCCCTCAGTGTTCTTAAAGTCATGCAGGAGTTGTATATCTGGCACATTGTACATTCCCTTGCTAGCTTAGAGAGTTGTTCCTGTAATCCTGGAATTAACCAGTGTTCCTGTATCTCGGCAGCGATGTGTTGTCTTGCGCTCGCATTATGTGCTGGAAAGAGTAGCTGCTGGAATGCTTTTTCTAATAACTTAGTTGGCATCACTACTTTACCTGTGTTGTTTTGCCGCCATAATAAATCAGTGGTGGCCTGGCTGCACCCTCTTTTCATCCAAAATTCTTTTTCGTCCTCAGTTGCCCCTTCCTGTAGCTCCAATATTTGAGACACTGGCATGGCATTGTACCCGTCTGGAACATCATCCTCCAATTCTTTCCGTACTAAGTACTCACCTGTTTTTTCTTTTGTTAGATATGACGCTTCTTTGGCGGCTGCGTCTGCTGCCGCGTTTCCCAAAGAGACAAAGTCTGTATTTTTGGTGCGGGCCTGGCATTTCAATATTGCTACCATGGTGGGTTCTTTCAACGCTTCTATGAGTTCCTTTAGGAGTTCTGCATGTTGTACGGGTAAACCATCTGCCCTGTTGAACCCCCTTCTTCCCCACCTGGCAAGCCCTCTGTGTTCTGTTGTGGCCATGTATGCTGAATCTGTGTAAATTGTCACTGTGCACCCTTTTGCTGCATGTAGCACTTCAATTAATGCTACCAGTTCTGCTGCCTGTGCTGAGAAATGGGCCGGCAGTCGCTGCTGTATTAGGACCTCATAGTCACCTTCTTCCATTCACACGACTGCCACTCCCACATGTTTTTCTCCAGTTTCTGAATTTATGGAAGCTGACCCGTCTATAAAAAATACCTCACCTTCAGCCAGTGGGTTCTCACTCATTACAGTTGTTCCATTTTCCTCGCCCTGATATGTTGCACAGTCATGTGCTTGTACATCATCCACAGTACATGGTTCTGAGATGAATCTTGCGGGGTTGACCACCTTGCACCGTACTACATGTATATTGGCGCTTGACAGTATTACCTCATATGCAGTGGCTCTCTATGTGGTTAACATGCTTTTTGATCGCTCTAGTATGGCGAACAATGAATGTTCTACATACAGTGTCAGTGAGCACCCCATTACTATGGTGGCACTTTTTTCAATGGCGAACACGGTGGTTGCGAGAGCCTGTTCGCATGCGAAGTTTCCCTGCATTACTGCATCTAATGTCCCGCTGTAGTATGCCAGAGGCTTGTGACCTAGTGATGTTTTCTGTGTTAGGACTGCTGTCATGAGTGCTCCCTTGCAGTGTGAGAACAGGTAGAACTCGCATTCATAATCTGGGTTCGCGAGCACTGGTGCGCTTGAACTGAGTTCTTTGAGTGATGTGAATGCATCGCACAACTCTGAGTCCCACTGTATCTCTGGATTTTCCTTCTGGGCTTCTTTGAGTGCCTGGAGTAATGGGCGTGTGTATGCAGCATAGTCTAGTATCCATGCACAACAATAGTCGCACATTCCTAGGAATTTCTGCATGTCTTTCACTGTCTTTGGTCTCCCTACAGCCGAGATGGCTGCTACCCTGTCTGGTATTATTTTATTGCCATCTTTTGAGATCAATTGCCCTAGGTATAGCACTTCACATTGACAATATTGCAATTTTTCTTTGTCCACCTTGTACCCCTTTTGGGCTAGTAATGTCAAAAGGACAATGGAGTCTTTTTACATTCTTCCTCGTTTTTGATGCAAATCAACAAATCATCCACGTACTGTATTATTGTGCTGTCGGCTGCCATGTTCCCAAGATCTTCGTGCAATATTCTGTTGAATATGCTGGGACTTTCGCAATAGCCCTGGGGCAATCTAAAGTGTTCATACCTCCTCCCCCCTCCTCCTCCTTCTTCTGTGAGGGCTATTGAGAAGAATGCGTTTTAGAAATCCACCACGGTGAAGTGAGATGCGTCTTTTGGGATGCTGCATAGAATAGATGCTGGATTTGGGACCAAAGGGAACTCTTTCTGAATGACGTCATTTAGTGGGCGAAGGTCCCGGATCATCCTCCAGGCCCCTCCTTTCACTTTTTTGATTGGGTAAATACACGTATTACACAGGGAGTTTGAGGGTACTATGATCCTTTGTGCGAGTAGGGCATTTATTGTTTCTTTTATTCCTTCCTCTGCTTCCCGGGACAGGGGGTAATGTTTGGCCCAGGGCAGAATTGCTCCAGGTTTAAGGTTGATCTTCACTGGTGTGACTCCGCGTAGCAGTCCTACGTCATGTGGACCTGTTATCCACAACTGCCAGGGCACCAACTGCATGTCATCATTAAAGAAGGAAGGTGGGGCCCCCACTACCGCCATTAACTGTACTGGCACCTGCCTTTGCTGTATCATTATTTCACAAGGGATAACTATTTCCATGATGATTTCTCCATCACTCTCTGAATCTGTGAAAAGTTCCTCGTCTGACAAATCTTGGAGTGCAATGTCAGCGTTTATGCATAATACTGTACGCCACTCACAGCCATGTATGTCCATTGCAATTACAGCTATTCTTTTGGCTGCAATTTGTACTGCATGTATGTCCAGTGACATCACTGTCCCTGGCATTATCTCGGGGCAGGCTATTGGGCGGAAAACAAATTCTGCTGGTACTCTCCACTCTAGTTTTTTCAACTCTGGGACCACCCGTGCCAATGTTTTTAACCCATGGATGAACATATCTGGGTCCACGGGGATGCCGCGCACCTCTGGGCATGTCGCTCTTGAATATATCACTAGCATTACACGCATAGAACACATACCTGGGGTTGAGCAAACAATCCCTCCTCTCTTGGTAAAAGAAATAGTCATGTTGAGCTTGCTGAGGAGATCCCTTCCCAGCAGTTGACAGGGGATTGCTCATAACACAATAGGGGGGCTCTTACTGTTTTTCCCCCCACTGTCACGTCCAAATCTTCTGTGTAAGGAACTTCAACCGCCGCCTCAGAGAACCCCTGAGTCTCCAATTTACGATTAGATAGCGGAAACCGGCCTTCACGTATGCATGATTTTTCGGCTCACGAATCTACCATAAAGATGAATTGTTTATTTCTTATCTCTGCCCCTATCAATGGTTCCTCGCTTGCATTGAAGGTTGTCAATAGGATTGGACATGTGAGTGTTCTCTGTGGGCTGTCCTATGCTGGATGCCTGGTTGTACCCCCTGGTTGAAAACATTACCTGAAACTACCGCTACTCCTCCATATGGGGCAGGCGCGCCGTTTGATGTTGTAGTGAAGGGGTTGTTTTGAGTGTAGGGGAGGTGCTCGCTGCTTTGTGGATGTTGTTGAACGTTGTGTGGTTGTTCCCTGTATTGTTCTTGTCCCCTTTGGTCTTGCTGTTCTCTTCCCCCGTCCCGGGGCAAACCGTATGGGCTCCTCGGATGGGGGTACCCGTAATGTTGGTCATCTTGATAACCTGCGTTGGGCCTGCTTCTGCATTTGCGCGAGAAATGTCCCCACCTCCCACAATTCCAACAGTTTTTTTGTCCCCCTCTGGGTCCCGGCCCCCCATTTCCGCCATTACCTCTGTATCCCTGTCCACCTCCTCGTCGCCCTCGGTACCCACCTCTCCTGTTGCTGGGGTGCCACACTTGCCACTGCTGCCCTCCGTATTCCTCCTGTCCATTCCACTGTCTTTGCCCGTTGTCTGCTCAATTTGCAGCCATCCTCCCCTGTATAGCTACAAGTCCCTCCTCTTCCTCCATGTCTCTATCGTGTGGGAGTGCTGCTACAGCTGCAGCGACCTTCACCAGTTTCGTTTGTACTAACTTGGCCTCGTCTGCCAGCCTTTTTTGTGCCACCTCCTTCTCCCTTTCCTTGATTCTTTTGCAATGGTGCACTATTATGCTCTGTATCTCTGGCCATCCTTTTGCTTCAATCCCTGCTATTTTGTCAATTGCTTTTTGCACTTTTTGCACTTCTTTCAGGAGCCCCCTCTTTATTATGAAGTAAAATAACAATGTTACCCATTTCATCTCTCCACATCTCATGTACTCGAAAAATGTAATCCATAACCTCTTCCGCATCGTTCATAGTGCATTGCATTACTGACTGTAAATCTGGCGTGTCTGGGAATGTTTCCCTTAATGCGTCCCAAACGCGTGCGCGCATTGTATTGAAGGAAGCGCCATCATGTCTGTCACTATCCAGTGTTATTCCTGGGAAACCTGATTTTGCCCACACCCGGTCTGATTGGTCACCTACTGCTGACACAAGTAAACTTTTAACATCTCCTATGGCCAGGAGCACTCCGGCAGTGTGCTTCTCGAAGGCATATATCCACTTGCTAGCTCCACCTGATGGGGGGCAATGATTTTAGTAAGTTTGCCTTATCCATCTGTGCCCAGGGTATATCATTTGGTCTTCCCACCCCCCGATGTATGAGTGGGAGTTGTAATCGTCCCTTACGTCCTTTCCCAATACTCACTTTTGTTCCTTTCTTCCCCACCATAGCTATCCTTCCCATCCTGTTTCTTAATCTCCCTGTCCATTCCTGTTCCATTGCCCTCCTCAGCGGTGTCTCCCCGAATTCCACTAAACTTCCTCATGCAGCCATTCCCAATCTCCCACTTTCCTGCTCATCTTCTTCTATGTCACACCATAGCTCTTCTCTCCCATCACCTTCCACTTCTCCTCCCTCTACACTTCCTCCTATATTGTTCGCTCCCAGTTCTACTATCTGGGTGGGCTCCTCTTGTATCCTGAATAGCATCTCCCCTTTTTTCCACCCTTCCTCATTTGACTTATCTAAGGTGTGTGACCGGGACTGTCGCTCTGACCTTGTCATACCTGGCTCACCTTGCTCGCATATGCTTTGTATCCTCGACAACTCTTCTCTGGCTATCGAGAGCCTGGCGTCTAAGTCTTCTGTTAACTTACATATGTTTACTGAGGGGGTACTCACCTGTCCATTTGATCGGGGGCACTCATATGGTGGAGGTGCTGTTGGCCGTGCTGTGGGGGCAGGGGTACTAGTGGGTACGGATATGGGATCACTGTATCCTTCAGCAGGTGGGGGCTTATTCAGGAGTGGGTACAATCGAGTCACCTCTATCACTCCTTCTTTCCCCCGTCCTCCTTGCCACCCTCTGCTCGTGCTAATGGGGTAGCGGTGAGGGCAGGTTGATCAAGTGTGGTGTCTATTTTCTTTGTTGGAGGTATTTCCTCGAATAATCACCATAGATCTAATATCTCTCTCCTGTTATGAAAGTGTTTTCCCTTGTATTTTAGGAATATGCAGGTGGCTACCATGTCCAGAACGCTTTTATCAAAGGACCCTCCTTGTGGCCAAACCAGGGGGAGACCCTCCCCCTTCAGTTCCGTGACCCACTGGTCATGGTACTTAGTTATTCTTTCCGCATGTCCCGGCAAACTTTTACAAATGTGCGCTAAGGGTGTCTCCGCTCCCATGCTTAGACCTGTGTTACTCTATTCCCTTGAGCCAATCTTTTTGTTACTATGCGTGGGTAACTGTATGCATGGGGCTTTAATCACTTTCAGGTTCTAATAATCAATTTACTCCTTTACTCAACAAAAGACACTGCTTAGACAAATCTCACCAGGCCACACTTACATTGACCGTACCCCCTGGAAAAGCACTTAAGTCAGTATTATTATGTAGAGACAATTTATTGCAAAAGACCACAAACACACAATGTGCACATCACACAACAGACATTCATCATATCTCAGCATGCACATATAGCATTTACCCTCCCTGCTTTGCCCTTCGCCTTCTATGGCGACCCCCTCTAACCGTCACACCGCTTCTTTTATATATAGCACTAGTTGAGATAGCACTATGCAGCGCTGCCTTCTACCCCTTTGCAGAGTTAGGTTCCCGTCCTTTTTTCCCTTTTTCACTTCTGTATCCTAATGGCCATATGCAAAGAAAAAGAAAGTATTAGAAGTAAAAAGTCCCCTCTATGTCCCTGACTTTTTTCCCCTTGTCCTCCAGATTTTCTTTCCCTTTTAGTATCACTCGCACTTAATACTCACGTGCCCGTCTTGATCCAAGACTCTCCGGACTTGGTCTGTCTAAGCGGCGTGGCCTCGCATTCAATGGCCCCACCCGGCTCTGGCGAGCAGTACTAAGGGTTTTTTCAAACGGCACCCGTACCCTCTCGCCCTAATTGCGTGCGCACGTCTCTGCGTACCAGTTGCCGTACGTGGGCGGCTCTGTAGAGCGGGCGCGTTGTGCGTCTCCACTGTGACCGGGGCCGTCTCGTGCCAAGGGGACAGTTTAAAGTTAAGAAACAAATCACGTCTATGGGGTCACCACTGAGTGTAAGCGTCCTCAACAATGCACCCCCCTCAGTGAGAGGCAATAAAGGACACACCCCAGATGGGGAATGAGACCAGGACTAAGTGCGGGTGAGATCAAAAGAGCTTTATATAGATCAATATAGGGCATGCAAAGGACTCTGCAAACTCTGAGAGCGCTCTGTCTGACAATAGCAAAGAAAGGCCTACTTATTTACAAAACACGTCATGGGTGACACAAGCTATCGGGGACACATAATCGTGGGGATTGGGTGGTGATGTCTAGGGGGTATACACAGTAGAGAGTTGCTCCTCCAGGATTGGCAGACGTTGGTGCCGCGCCACGTGGGGTTGGAAGGTCAGCTGGGCTCATCGGGGTGGATTGCCGGACCGGACACGCCTTGTAACGATGAGTGGTAACTAAACTAACATTTGCCCTTTTGGCCACACATTCACACCCATTCGTCACACTTCATGCTTCCGTTAGTTTGTACAGACCTTAGATCAATACACAGACAGGAACATTGATATGCAATCTGGAGTGTCCCAATACATCAGTTTTGAGGATACCTTAGGTTCAAACAATCTGGTCCCATGTGCATAGTCAGGGGCATGGGAGGGGTCACTTGGCCACCCTGTCTTGGTAGATTTGGTGAGGGATGGTATTTCGATCTGTTGGTACAAGGGTTGGTGCCCCCCTTTTTAGGGCCATTAACTTGGGGTTGGCGGAGATACCACTGGCCCATGGGGGGCATGTGACTAGTGCCTGAGAGACAGTGGGATTTAGGACCAGGAGGCTCGTAAGTCATGGAGTCAGACTGTGGCGGCCTCTGACATGGGGGAGGCAGATGATTGAAATGGGTCCAGCAGGGTCGGGAGGGGAGGTGAAGCTGTGCTGTTTGAACACCAGCTATCTCTGGAGGGTATGGGCGGGAGGAGGGGGAGATGGCCTTGCAGTTCTGTGCGCGGCATCCTGCACAAGGCAGTATACTGTCCCATGGGTGAGGGGCGAATAAAAACACACAGGGTCTCTGCGAGGACTTGTATGCATTTGCATTAAGAGGCATACTACCCTGGGGCCATACCCTTTAGCACAACAATTCACATCTATAGTTGACATACGAACATGAGGTAGTGTTAGGCAGGTGTATGTATAAAGAGGGCAACACATGTTATTGCATATTGTCATCAGCTAGCCAGTCTTTCGTACATCTTTACATTATAAACAATATCTGTTGCGTATTACCCTTTACCCATTCTTCTTCACATTAGCAGCAAATGTTAGTCAACATGACATATATTCCATAAATGCTTTCTACTCATTACAAGAGTTTTTGGGGTAGGTAGGGGTGTAGGGCACCACACAGTCTAACGCTGGGGCCTTGGTACAGGGTCAGGGCATGCAGGTTTTGGGCTGGTTTCGGTTACTTCCTAATGTTCCCGTTCATGGCTGGGGCACTGATGTACTGCGGAAGGTTAACAGCTACAGTGTTTTATTTGTTGTTTGTTCGTGTCTGGTGGCTCTTGAGAACGAGTCCTCAGCGGATCTGCCATGCAGTGGGGGGTGGGGGAAGTGCGGGCCTCTGTGAACGCGGTCGAGTGGGGGTCAAGCTGCAGCTTTCAGTGTGCATGTTGGCTCTGCCTGGGTTAGATCTGACAGTTTCTAGCAAAATGGAGTTGGCTTAGTACAAGATGGCGTCTGTGCTCTGTCACATAACGTGGTGGTGCAGCCTCACGTGTCGGTCTGCAGCCGCCCTGCCACCTGGGCCCGGTGGTCGGTGGGCTGCCGGCGAGTCATGAGTCTTCACCAGGTGGGAGATGTAGTGGGAGGGGGGCCCTATCAACCTATCCTCCCCTACAATACCCTCCTCTTTCTCAACGCCGAAACATCCAAATTTGTTTTCACATACAACACGGGAGAGGCCTATAACCTCTGACTTAACATTAGATTGTCACGTGTTTGAGGTGCCTGCACTTTTGGCTGTACGTCTTTAGCCAGCCCAGCACCTGACCCTCCCACTCCAGGCTGTACATTGTTTATCTCATTTTCTAGGGAGTGAGACATATATTGGAAGGAGTTATTGGGCCTCATTACACGGTAGGCGGAGGACCAAGGTGCTATTAGCACCATGGTCCATGCCAGTAAAATACCGGCACCGCCTTGGTGGAAAGGGGAATTACCGCCCTATTCCAAGGTTGGCGGGGCGGTAATTCCCCCTTCCCCCATTGCCCTTCCCCATTCCCATTTTTGCCCCATAGTGCTCTATGGGAATGGGGAAGGCGCTAATTACGGTGCCGCAAATTGCGGTACCGTTATTAGCACCCTGGTCCCTTTGCGGGTTGGTTTTTAATGCCTGCAAAAAGCAGGCGTTAAAGTCTCCAACCCGCAAAGGGACCTCATAGTAAGGCGGTAAGGGTTAACGGTCACCGGTACCATTAACGGTGACCGTTAACTCTTACCGCCGTCCATGTAATGAGGCCCATTGTCTATTACGGTAGATTTAGATCTGTTGCTAACATCAAACTGGGCTGCTTACCCACACTTAATAACCGCTGTCAGTCTAGGTTGTTCAACCTCAAAGAGGTTGGTGACTTTTGCCTTCAGGCTTTTAGTCGGAGGCTCCCTGCTTGTTATTGACATTTGATTCCAAAACCTGCCATCTTCCTCCTCTGTGCTGTGTATTCACAGGCCCTGCACTTTATGGTTTGTTTATGGGACTGTAGGCTATAAATGCCTTTTTTGCCTTGGACCGACTTAGCATACTTGTGAGGACTGGGTTGACCAGTTGCTTTTTCAAGCATGTCAATGCTCTCGAACAGTTCCATTTGTATTTAGCTAAAGATCAACACTTTAATACTTGCTTACTGTTTTACTCTCATCAGGGTTGAAAAGTCCACCAGTAAACTGTGTCCTTGGCCTCAGCCTGAACGACTGCAGGAGAAACTTTGCGACGCACTTGGCAATGCCCTTTCGCATTTACGTTACACCCATGCTAATGATGGATCTCAGTCTCTCGGGCTCATCTTACAATCGTTGAGTGGGAAGACCAGTCCAATCATTCTCAGTCAGAGCACATCAAACACACCTCTGCTCTGTATGACTGCAGAAACACTGTGTAGTAGCACTTGCCAACACACTCCGCTTAGTATGTTTTACACACACTTGCAATACTACTTCTATTTTACCATTTGAGCTGGCAATTGAAAGGACAGTAGTAGAATGGGGCACACGAAGGTTGGAGAAGGCATACTTCTCTTAAATACCAATTGGGCCCTGGCACATATCGTATTACAAATTAAGCACTGGAATGCCTGTGTCCTGGTCAGTAGAAGGGTTCAAAGAAGAACACAAAATTCACTTGTTTATACATTTTTCTTTGAGACAATTATATACTTCACAATTAAACACATATGGGCCTCATTACACGGAAGGCGGTGAGCCATGGCGCTATTAGCGCCATGGCTCATGCCGGTAAAATACCGGTACCGCCTTGGCGGAAAGGGGATTTACCGCCCCATTCCAAGGTTGGAGGGGCGGTAAATCCCCCTTCCGCCATTGCCCTTCCCCATTCCCATTTCTGCCCCATAGGGCTCTATGGGAATGGGGAAGGCGCTAATTACGGCACCGCAATTTTGCGGTGCCGTAATTAGCTCCGAGGTCCCTTAGCGGGTTGGTTTTTAACGCCTGCAAAAAGCAGGCGTTAAAGCACCAACCCGCAAAGGGACCTCATAGTACGGCGGTAAGGGTTAACGGTCGCCGTTGCCATTAACGGTGACCGTTAACCCTTACCGCCGTCCGTGTAATGAGGCCCAAACTGTACTTCCACACTCTGTGCACTGCATGGGTGCACCATCATTGACCTCATTGAGCTCCAGCCCCCCCTGAAATTCTGGGCCATTCCTGAAGGGACCTGCTGATCTTCAGAGCGGTCATGAGTAGAAAGAAATGTGGATGACGAACAATGACTTCCAGATCTTGTTATCAGCAGTGCCTTTCATAGGCATGCATTTTTAGGCAATTGGCACTGCAATGGGGCATTTCCAACTGAAGCCTACCAAACTGCTCCCCGTGCAGCTCCAATTGTAACACTGTACTCTCACACTCTATTCATCACATGGGTGCAGCACCATTTGACTAATTGGGCTCTAGCCCCCCCTGACATTCTGGGCAATTCCTGAAGGGACCTGCTGATCTTCCGAGAAATCATGAGCAGATGAAATGCAGATAATGAACAATGAAGTCTGGATCTTGTTATCAGCAGTGCCTTTCTTAGGCATGCATTTTTAGGCAATCGGCATGGCAACAGGGCATTTCCAACTGAAGACCCCCACTCCTCCCTGTGCAGCTCCAATTAATTAGAAAATCTGAGTCCGCTTCCAAGACAATTAAAGTGTTTAAAACAATACTGCTCTAAAATGTATAGTTATAAAATGTTGATACCCATAATATCCACTATCTTGACATGTAGGATTTGATTTTTTTCCCATGAATATCAAATGGATATAAGTCTCTTTACCAGGTGAACCTTTTACTCAATTTCTTTTCAAATGGGAATCATGTTTATTATGATGTATCATAAAAAGCATGTGCAAAATGTATACATAAAAGGTTTACACATGTGTTTTATGCTGCACCATATGTGTATTCATTTCTATGGCAGAGAGAGGTGTGTGGGGTCAAAAATGTGAGGCCGACACCATTGTGAAGTTTTCTCAACAAATGCCATTTTATTATTGTATAGGGTTGGATCAACGGCTCACTATCCCTACCCTGATGAAGATTTCAATGCCGAAAATAAACTAAAGGAAACACTCTAACAAGGGATATCTGTCCCTCATACTTATACATATAACAAAAAAAGACAAGGAAATGTATGGCAGTTCAAAAAAATAATGATTAAATTCAAAATGTGACCACTGTTTCTCTTTATAACCTGGACGAATTCCCCTTCCCCAGCTTTAAATGTGATTCTGCTTCACAGTTCAAGAAAGAACATAAGGAAATCCTGATTCGTAACAATAGTTCTAATACCGATCTATGCAACTTCAACTGGTCAATAGAATGTTCCAACACAGAAAATATAATCCTCTTCTTCTGTAAACAGGTTCTTCAATAGAAATAATGATTGTCTTAGTCAGGATGATTTGCCACTCTGAAACTCAAAGAACTACAACTTCTCCTCCAGCACCGCTAACAACATAAGGTGTCTCTGGCAGGACCAACATGTAGCACTCCTTCAAAATTGGCCTGCTTCCATGCCAGGCCTACAATCTCCAAAGGTTTGCTTTTAATAACTTTTCAGGGAAACAAGATTGAAATTGATGCTCTTTAAAACTTGTCTGCAAATTATGTTCTCCTTCTGGATACCTTTTCCCAGAAGAGCAGCTGTTTTGCCACTCTTGTTTACCCACTACACCAGCAACCAAAGGTTTACAGGGAGAGGGCCTATTCATGCCTCTGCCCTGGTTTTGGCAATGTGTGTGTATCCCAGATTGTACCAAATGGTGTACACAATATGGGCAACACGTTTCAGAGTTTATAAACCTTACATTAACCCTTTTCTGCTCTTGGCAATACTGGCTAGATCACTGCTTGTAGAACCAACAATTGTGTTCACTGTGCACTCCTATTCATGATAGTTTAAAAGGATAGGGTTATAATGTAGTTTGTGGCAAATGTGTTCTTAATGAATTTAAGGTGCAGGGGAGATATCAGTCAACCCTGGCATATGGGTTGTAAAATATATGAAAACAGAATAAGTTCCTAATGGAGGAACTCCCGTCCCCTGCACACTTTCATAGGGTCAAATATAGAGCCAAACAATCTAGTTTGTTTTTTTGACACAATTTATGAATCATGTGTAATTATTCAATTATTCAATTTGCAGAAAAACAGTTTTTCAAAATATCTTCAATGATAACACAAAATCACTGTTCATTATAATTTTCACATATAGTTTAATTTTCAAAGGGCCCAACGCGTTTCGAGAATCATCTCTTTTTCAGGGGCATATTCTACATGTCAATAACATCTAGAGAAAGATTTCAAAAACATATAATTACTTTTTCTAAAAAATAAATCATACTTTACAATGTATGGTTAAATTCGCATTCAATATGTTTCTTAAACTTAACTTTCTGTTCAATCAAAAGCTCATATACATTAGATCATGTGTAATTGTCGCAATTTAATTCATAATTGTTTATTATTGCAAGACAGGGCTTATGTTAGACCTTACTGACCACTCTATAGTTATCAAAATCTAAATGTCTTTGTATTTCTGACCTCTATAATCTGTTCTGATGACCAAACAAAAAGTTTTTGGTTTCTGATTCAAGGGCAAATGGATTAACATTTAGGCCCTCATTACACGGACGGCGGTGGACCAAGGTGCTATTAACACCTTGGTCCATGCCGGTAAAATACCGGCACCGGCTTGGTGGAAAGGGGAATTACCACCCTATTCCAAGGTTGGCGGGGCGGTAATTCCCCCTTCCACCATTGCCACATAGGGCATAATGGCTAATTAATGGGGAAGGCGCTAATTAATTAGCTCCCTGGGTCCCTTTGCGGGTGCAAAAAGCAGGCGTTAAATCCCCCAACCCGCAAAGGGACCTTGTAGTAAGGCGGTAAGGATTTACCGGTACTGGTATTTTACCGGTACCGGTAAATCCTTACCACCATCCGTGTAATGAGGCCCTTAGTGTTCTGACTGATCGCCTGAACATACACAAAGATACAGGGGTATATGTTAAATTATATGCATATTCCTGTTCACTCCTTTTTTATGGAGTAGAGAATAAAGCTTACCCAAATAATTAATTGTATGGTTCAAAAGTGCTGGCTGTTGTTAAAGGCTCCTCTTAATTACAAGGAGTGTGGTATTGTTCCCTGTCTGGTAAAAAATCCAAAAATTATAATGTTACCAATCTGGATTCGTCACTGGTTTAAACTATGAAAAATAAATGATGGTGAAATAATACCTTACCCAGTTAAAGACTGGTCAATGGCCGTCAATCATATAGTGTGTAATGAGCCTCATTGTGTTCAAAAGTCTTCTATATGAAATCCTATCAGGATCACTGCTTGTCCCTAGTTCGGTGTTCAGAATTGACTTGGGAATCACTTTTACTTGCGCATGAATGGTACCTCTGCTGTTTTACAATAGTTTGGTATACAAAAGTAACATGTGAATCCATTTCAATCACACGTGAGTACTGTTTCTGCTGCTTTGCACTAGATGGGTACTTAAAAGAACTGGGTGAATCACTTTCATTCAGACGTGAGTGCTGTGTAAGGATCTGTCTTCTCCTGCATCCTAGTGGAATCTGGAGTGAGTGTTATGAGTGACATTGCAATGTTACTGGATGGAATGTTTGTGTATGACTGGTGTTCTCTGGAGGGGAGTTGAAGATGTAAGCCTGAGAGAGAGGATGCCGGTGCTTGCCTATGTGAACTGGAATCTACTATCTGATTAATATGACTCTAGAAACTGGATGTTGTGCTTGGAAACATAATAAAGAAGTCACTCATCCATACCATGATGTCAGAGTCATTCTACCTGAACCCAGATTTCCACATGCTGCTTCTGCTGCTTTGCACTAGTTCTGCATCTATATGAGCACTGCTCACTCGCTGCATGCCTGCTTCCAACACGTGAGTGCGGACAGATTGCCCCGGGATCAATCACAATTTGAGACTCCCCAGACCAGACGTGCTCTTCTGGTCCCCTCTCTGCTCACAGGATGTCTGCTGCTGTGGTTCCTCGCAACCCGGCAAACTACCTTGATAAGTCTGCCTTCATCAATGCCACTTCTAATCAGAGCTCGTCTTGCTCCCGAGGATTTCTGGTTGTCATGTAAAGTGTCTCGCTGGCGCTGCATACCTGCTTTCCTTTGTTGTTGTTGGAATCAGGAAGCCAGTATGCCTAGAGGAAGCCATCAGAAAACAGTGTGATGTGGTAAACTGACCAAACGCTACCCTAATGAACAGGGGAATGCTGGATCAGCTCCCCACACCACTGGATGGCACTTCCCTGATTAACGTGGTGCAAGGACAGTGCAATGCACTGACAGGGAAGACCACTCTTGATCCAGATGTACAGAAGGCTGTCCAGGAAGCACATTGTTGAATGATGGTCCGACTGGATAAAGTGATGGTATTGTGGAGGCACGGTCACAGGAGACAGCAGAGTCAAGGCAGTGGTAGCAGAGCTGGGAGCAGAGACCAAGAGGAGGAATAATAACCACCTAGAGACTGGGGAGGCTGAGCAGCTAATACCAAAGGGAAGGGCCCAGAAGGGCTAAAGCGAATCAAGGCAATGAAGCAGGAATTCAAGTAAAAGGAGCAAGGGGAACCGGAACAGAGAGAAGGTCAAGAACCAAAAGGGACCTTAAGCTAATAATGCAGTAACTGGCAAAATGCAGGTTCCAGGAGCAAAACACAGACAACAAGAATTCAGCATTGAGACGTGCAGAAGAACATCTGAACACTGCCTTTATAGACAGCTGTGCATGCTGGAGGCCGAGGGATGCCGGCAGTGGTTGCCCCAGTAACCTGGAGAGCATGTCGGACCGCATATGCGCAAAGAGCTGAACACAGACTCCTGTGCATGCGCAGGCCTGTAGTAATGTAGACGCCCATCACCGATGGCAGCTACACTGCCCACGCCCAAGGCCACCTCCAATGTGAGCAAAGCATCCAGGAGAGCACCCGGGCCCCCACGCCACTGTGCCAGGTAGATGGCATAACACTAGTGCACGCCAGCCACTGGAGACAGCCTTGAGGCCCTCGGTTGCACGACTGGGTCCCGAGACAGCCTCATGCACACTTTCCTCTGTGCAGCCTCTGCAGATCAGGACACTGGGGAGAAGATTTCCTCCTGCATGCTTCCTGCTGCATGACCTCTGCACTTCAGATTTCTGGGGTTTCAGACCCTCTAATGATCGGCAGTGCATAGCAGTGGTCCTGGTGCCTTCTCTCTCCTCCAGCTTCTGCCTGGGCTGCCAGCACGAACCACACTGCTTCTGCTTCTAACTTCCTCTACTCTTCACCAAGAAGGCCAACTCTATGGCCTGCACCTGAGGGAGCCTGTTAAGCCTCGCTGTCTCCATAAGGTGTGGGTCATTTGCATTACTGAACTAACCACTCCTGCACCATTGTGCCTCTTCAGCCCTCTTCATCATCCCAGTGCCTAGGGAATTATGGGACTAAAGTCCCTAATGGAAACATTAGGTTTTCTTATCTCTGTTGGTTTCAATAAGCCATGAGAAAATTGGGGCTTTGGGGAAAGTTGAACCAGGGGATTTCCCATTCTTCCTGACCTGCTTCCCCCTCATGTGATCCACCTGCAGAACACCAAACCTAGGGTCAGGATCATAAAGTGTCTGCCTTTCGCTGGCCACATGAGAAGGCTCCAGTCCAGGTTTCCTGGGGCAATCATTGCTGATTCATCACAGAGGGCAAAGAATGGCACTGCTTTCCCACCACCCCATCCTCTGTAATACAAAGGCACAGGCATTTATACTGCGTAAAACAAAGAGAGATTTCAGGGAAATAATGAATAGTTCACCCCTGTTTAAGACACCAAACATAGACAATAGACCCCTCTGAAAAATCATTGTGGCTGTTTCAAACAACCAGCAAATATATAATTGTGTTTGTTTTGCAAATGCTAATAACTCCAAGAATCTGACGTTTTAACTATAGCTGAAATAAACACAACCGAAGACCTTACTGAAGCCACATTGAAGTGGCAATCATAATACACATTACATGTATGCATAGGTCTCACAATGAATGACATCTTGGTTCATTGAAAATGTGTTAGCTGTGTTATTTTACATTAATTAAAAACCAGCAGTGTAGACAGATTTTGCACACATTACTTTATTAGGGTGCACATGTCACTTTGATAAATCGAAACAATTATTATTTTCAAATTATAATTTTGTATAAAATGTTTACATTTTTTATGAGACATTGGGCCTCATTCCGAGTTGGGTGGTAAGGGAAAAATGATGCCGGTAAAGGAATACCGGCATCGTTTCCCTTTACGGCCCATTCTGACCCACCACACCGTTATTTACGGCGTCGTAAAGTACGATGCCGTAAATAGTGGTTTAGTGGCACGCGCACGACACGCCATGCCGTAATTAGCGGCATGGCGTAAACCGGAGCTGATCCCAAGTAAAGCGGACATGGAAAAAACGGCCTCCACAAGACCGCAAAGTACCTTACCGCCATGGAGTAAATACCGGCATCGCTGAGAAGGTGTAAAGGACCCTGAGCAGTGTTTCCAAGAGGAACAGGTGCACTCAATCAGCACAGGTGGAGGCAATGGAGTCTGGCACAGCACAAAAGGAGCACACCCACACACCACACCCCCTCCCACACCAAAATGATACCGATTGTAGCAGCATTCCTGGAGCTGGCGGCCCTGCTTGCAAGGCAAGAACAACTACAACAGCAACAACAACAACCACATCCACCACCACAGAGGATACACAGGAGGAGAAGGAGGGTGAGACAGGGCCAGCATGCCCTACCGGTGCAGCCACCATTAACACGCCGGCAGCCCCCAATCCCCCGCATCAGAGCCACCCCCTTCAACCTCACACCAGAGCAGATCCACACCCTGTACCGGCTTGACTGGGACACCATTACCGGCATAGTGGACATGATACATGATGATATCGTGAGCCGCATAGAAATATGCACTGCCATCCCCCCTCTACTGAAGGTAGTGTCTGTTCTCCACTTCCTCAGCCCATATTTTCACGGATACTCAAAGAAGTGTTGGATGCCCTCCTCACCCACACAAGGGAATACATATCCCTACCCCAGACTCCCCAGGAGATCTACGACACCAAAGCTGCCTTCCATGCACTGGCAGGCATGCCAAATTGCATAGGTGCCCTCGACTGCACCCACGTTGAATTGGTGGTCCCGCATGCCATGGAGGTGCCGTATCGCAACCGCAAGCAATACTACTCCATCAATGTCCAGATGGTGTGTAATGCCAGTAAATCCATCACACATTGCAATGCCCGATACCCCGGATCAACTCATGACTCCTTGGTTCTGCGGAACTCAACACTACCACGCTACATGGAGCGACATGCCGGACGTCGTGCCTGGCTACTTGGTGAGACATTTGAATGGGCCATGGCGTTGCTTTGGGGCTGTGAGTAGTTCTGGGAAGGGGGGGGGGTTCAAACTCCACCGGCCTGGGAAGGGGGGGGGTTCATACTCCACCTGCCTGGGAAGGGGGGGGTACATACTCTACCTGGCCGGGAAGGGGGGGATGCATGCTCATCCCAGTAATCATCTGTGGCCATGCATGACCAGTACAATTTTCCACCATGAGGGCACACACGATTACCTCATTTCCACTTCCATGCAGGTGATGCTGGCTACCCTCTGAAGCCGTGGCTCATGACCCCCGTCCGCAACCCACAGAACAGGCACGAGGAGGACTACAACAGATCCCATACCCGTACACGCGTGGTGATAGAGCAGACCTTCGGGCTCTTGAAGGCACGATTTCGTAGCCTCAGCCGTTCAGGTGGGGCACTCATCTACCCCAAGATCACCATGGCATGTGTAATGCTACACAACATGTGCATCCGTCGGAACGTGCCACTGCCCCCTGACGTGGACATGCCACCACCAGATGACGATAAGGGGGAGGAGGTAGGAATGGCAGGACAGCAGCCGGGTCCCGATGCACAGGAGGGACGTTCTGTGCGTCAAGCATTGATTGGACAATATTTCTGACTCACAAGTCAGCTGAGGGTTTCAGGATGAGAGGACATTGGGCACGGGGTGTGGGGATACATGTACACCATGTACTGTGCGACAATAAAATACACAAGCAAAATGATCAATGTCCACTCTGTTTTAGTGAATGAACAACCAGTGTATTAAAAAGTTTAAGTTTGAACGTGTACAACAAAACCACCACCCTCACCCCCATCCCCTCCCCCAACTCCCAATGACACACCCTCACCCCCCTCCCCCTCCCAAATGTGTGTGCCAGGATGTTCATTGGCCACTTCCGGAGCCAGGGGGATTCATGATCTGGCGGCGGAGTGTCCGCATTGACCGGCGGACAGGGCTGGTCTGTGTGGATGAACTTTGTGATGGTGGGTACTCCCACTGGGGCTGTGCTCTTGGGTGTGCTGCCTCCAGGGCATCAGCAATCCGGCCCAGCACCTCACAGAGGCAGTTGGTGTTTGAAGTGATTACCTCACCCAGGGCCTGCAGGTCATTGTGGCATTGTGAATGTGATTGACGGTTGTCCCGTAGGAAGTCCTCCAGCAGGGCTGTGATGCGCTGCCCGTGCACTCCATCCGTGGATGGTGTGGCAGATGTGGTAGCCAGCCGTGGTGTTGACCGTGCAGGGCTCTGTGGGCTTTCGGCAGGGGAGGAGGATACAGGACAGGCAGGTGGTGCTCCTTGGCCTGTAAGGATTGGGGTGTCACTCTCCCCAGAGTCGCTGAGTGCGACTTGTGTGTGAGATGGTGTTTCCGGCCTGTACGCTGTGTCACATGTCTCCCCCACGTCAGATAGGTGAACCGATGTAGGGCTCTCCGGCTCGTCGATGAGGCACATGGCAGCGTGCTCCCCTGCCACACTGGATTCCTCCGAGTGGACTGTGGGGTATGTGTCCGTTCCCAGTGCAGGCATGGGTAGGGGTGTGGGTGGGGGTTGTGCAGCCTCCATGGGGGTTGCTGGTGCAGATGGTGTTGCCTGTGGCCTCCTCCTTCCTACAGGCTTCCGCTGTCCCCTGCCTGTGCCCCTGGAGGTGGAGGGCTGGGTGGCTTCATGGCCCTCAGTTTCATGTCCGCTGCCTGTGTGGTGGAAGAGAGAGATGGCATTAGCTATGATTTGGGGGTCAGCATTGCTTCAAGGCTATGGTATGAGAATGGTGTTGCAGCGTTTGGTTGACATTTGGGTGGTGAGTGGGACATTGAACTGGGCTAGGATGGTAAATGCATGCAGGTGTCTGGGTCAATCAAGCTGGCAGAGTACTGTGCTGACTCACAGTGACTGCCTCTTTGTGTGCTATGGGCAGTATGGGTTGTAGCCTTGCAAGTGGCATCAGCCTGGGTCTCACTTGTTACGGCATGATTGGGGGGGGGGCATATGTGACATGACTGCTTGCCCATCCCTTGGCGGTGGCTTGAATTGGGAATGCATTTACTGTCTTCACTCTTGACACTCACCTCCATCTGCGGATGACGGGGCACCGCACTCCATCTCGCCGACCCCCTCGATGGATTCAGGGCCCATCATGTCGGCACAAGTCTGCTCCCAGGGCATCATCTTGATTGGAGATGCTGGGCCTCCTCCTGTCTCCAGGGCCTGGGTCCTGTTGGCCGATAGGATGGCCCGCACCCTGAGACGGAGGTCGTCCCACCTTTTGCGGCAGTCCCTTGTTGTGCGGGGGGTGTTGCCGACAGCGCTCACCCTCTGGGCAACCAGGTCCCATATTTGTTTTTTTCTTGCTATGGTGGCCTTGCGCATATCAGTGCTGAACACCACTTCTGCATTGGCATGCAGGGTGTCTACCAGGACCTGTAGCTCATCCTGTGTAAAGCGCTCCTCGCGGAGGCGTGCGTCTCCTTTTTTGAGTGCTTTCGGCATGATATAGGTGAATGCTGGGAAGTCTCAGGTTCAGAATCTTCCTCCGGGTTCTGTATCAAGGGGATGGCAATGGATTGTGTTTTTAAAGATGGCCGCCGCGCTCCTTCCCGTTCCTGTGCGATGATGTAATTTCCGTATCCGTTAATTAGTGGTGACCGTAATTTACGGTGTCCGTAAATTACGGTCACCGCTAATAACGGATAGCAGAGCTTCGGTGGCGGTGTTGTAACGACCATCTCGCTTCATGCCGCTAAGGGGTTTTACGGGCCCTTTAGCGGTATGCCGCTAGGGGATTTACCGGCATGGCGGAAAGCTCGTGCCCGCAAAGTCGGAATGGCCTGTAAATTGCGGCGTTGTACCAGACCGGACTCGGTCTTTCCGCCATGCCGGTAAAAACCCATACTTACCGCAAACCTCGGAATGAGGCCCATTGAGCCTCATTACACGGAAGGCGGTAGCCTTCATTGTGGCCCGTGTAATTAGGCCGCTGGTACCATACCAGTACCACCATGGAGAAAAGGGGAATTACCACCCCATTCCAAGGTTGGCGGGGCGGTAATTCCCCCTTTCTCCATGGCCCTTCCCCATTCCCATTTTTGCCCCATAGGCAATAATGGGAATGGGGAAGTCGGTAATTACGGTACCGCAAATTGCGTTACTGTAATTAGCACCAAGGTCCCTTTGCGGTTCCCAACTTTAACGGCTGGTTTACACCAGGCGTTAAGATATGGTACCGCAAAGGGACCTCGTAGTAAGGCGGTAAGGGTTAACCGTCACCGGTACCCTTACCGGTGACCGTTAACCCTTACCGCCTTCCGTGTAATTAGGCCCATTGTGGTATTCGCTTGTGTTGATTAATACAAAATCGTTCAGCTATAGTTAAAACATCAGATGCTTGGAGTTATTAGCATTTGCGAAACAAACACAATAATATATTTGCTTGTTTGAAACTGCCACAATGTTTTTCTATTGTGTATACAAGCATTTATGCCAGCATGACATTTTCATTCTGGTACCAATGCTTTTGATTCTTCTAAAATCTGACTTGTTTTTAATGCTAGCTAAAAGCATGGGGGATTGCGAAGGAATCCCTTGCAAACAATGCGTGCCATGCATAAATTCCAATTGGCGTTTAGTCGATGTGCACTACAAAGAGAAAAAAAACTAAGGTATACAGGCAATTACTCCTGCATTTAACCTTTGTTTTGTACTTCATATTTCAAATGACTAGAATTGCATGCAGGGGCCTGTTTGCATCCAAGGGCAAATTTAACAGGTCCCCTCTATGCAATATACATTTTAAAGTAACAAGTATTGTCTGTGTTTCTTAAAGTGATGAAAGCACAGTGCCATACAATAGGAAGATTTTTACGCTATTATTATTTTGCATTGCCTAGTATTTAGACTTGTCATTTTCCATTCAGGATGTGGAAAATAAAGGTACAGAGATATTCTTTTGGCTTAACATGGTCATGTGGGTATGTACATAATTTCAGGTTTCTTTACAATGGGCCTCATTACGACCCAGGCGGTAAGTTACCGCCTGGGTCGTACCCTTACCACCATGGTGTAAACTATGTTTACATCATGGTGGATGGCAGATTTACCGCCCCATTCCAAGGTGAGTGTGGTGGTAAATCCCCATTTCCCATTTTACCCTTCCCCATTCCCATTTTTGCCTCATAGGGCATAATGGGAGTGGGGAAGGCGCTAATTACACCACCGTAAATTACGGTGGCGTAATTAGCACCATGGTCCCTTAGCGCCATGGATTTTAACGCCTGCAAAAAGCAGGCGTTAAACTCACCATGGCGCAAAGGGACCTCGGAATCAGGCGTTAAGGGTCGGCGCCGCTTACGGCGCCGTTAACCCCTTAACGCCTGATTCGTAATGAGGCCCAATGAGATTTGTGTATTTTGTCAAGTTAACACTATAACACTATAAAACAGCATTACTGTGATCCTTGAAACCAGAACTTAAATAATTGAACCATCTAGATCTCAGAAGATAAGTTGTCAAGTGCCTAATTTATAGAAGGGGTAACAATCCTGGGTTCACTGTGAAAACAAAGTGTGCAATCTCACTGTGGCTTAATTGCATAAAGTGGAGCCCGTTGAGGTGATTACAATGGGGCAGATTTCACGATGTTAGGGACAATTTGGTGCCTTGTTGTGTTCCTCAATTAGTGGCCCCTGTTGCTGCCAACTGTGTTATTGTAGCATAAAACATCTTCACCCTTTTTTACGGTTTCATGGAGCTTGGGGGATCTGTAAATTGTGGGCTAGGGGACTACCACAGGCCAGGGCAAGGCTGCTTTACTGCAATGTTGATGTATGCAGGTCTAAACAGATACTGCTGTCTATAGTGTGTACGGTTTAGCTATTTTGTGACGTGTCTACAGCATTGGTTAATGTGTGCTCCTGGTTACTAATGTAAATTGTTTGTGTGGTTGACTGTGGAGTTGGTTGACTGTTGAGTTGGAGCACTATTTAAATAGTGTGGAAATCTATGTTGTTGTATCTCACGTTGGTTAGAAAGTATTTAAGGACATTTAGGGGGTCATTACGAGTTAGGAGGTAATCATGCCGCTATTAGCGGCATGGCTACCCCCTTACCGGGTACCGGGTTCGGGTTCCTTGAATGAGGAATTACCAGGCCATTCCGACCTTGGAGGGCCCGGTAATTCCTCATTCAAGGAACCCATCTCCATTCCCATTTGAGCGCCCATAGGGCTCAATGGAAATGGGGAGGGTGCTAACAACGGGCCGTTAATAACGGGCCCATTGTCAGCACCCTGGTCTGCTCGCTGGGCCCGGTAAGGACGCCTGGTAAAACCAGGCATCCTTAGTGGGTTCCCACAAGCAGACTAGTAATGGGGCGGTAAGGGGTTGATGGCTCCGGCCCCTTTACCCATGCCGTTAACCCCTTACCGCCTCACTGGTAATGACCCCCTAAATGTAGAGATTTGTCTTTGGTTGGTGTATGACCGATTGTGTAACCTATGCTGTTTTGCTCTTTATATTGTGCATTGAGATGTGTTGTTGAACTAGGAGGCCATGTCAGGTGACATTATATCATGACACAAATTCAGGGAGCACAGTATCCAGCCAGTTTCCTTGGACTTCCCTTGTTACTGCTCACTGCCACTTAAAAGATACTGCAACTGCAGAAACAGTCAGTCTTGCATGGGATTATTGTACAATGCAGCTGGAAATGCATCATGAACTACCAACTGACAGCTCACACCATAACACAACCATATCCTTGCTATGCTGACAGAAACCATCAATATATGCATTTTGTATTTCTAATCTATCATATTTTTGTTCAATGTCGTTCAACGTCCCTGGCACAATCAGCATAACATTTCACCATTGGCTGCTCAATTTACACTTGTTCCCAAAAACAATCATTTGGGACAAAGGGAATGCGGTACCATAGAAATACATTTTCACCCGCCCACACAAAGGGCCTCATTACACGGATGGCGGTAAGGGTTTACCGGTACCGGTATTTTACCGGTACCGGTAAATCCTTACCGCCTTACTACGAGGTCCCTTTGCGGGTTGGGGAATTTAACGCCTGCTTTTTGCAGGCGTTAAAAACCAACCCGCAAAGGGACCAGGGAGCTAATTACGGTACCGCAATTTGCGGTACCGTAATTAGCGCCTTCACCCATTACCATACAGCCCTATGGGGCAAAAATGGGAATGGGGAAGGGCAATGGTGGAAGGGGGAATTACCGCCCCGCCAACCTTGGAATAGGGCGGTAATTCCCCTTTCCACCAAGGCGGTGCCGGTATTTTACCTAGCGCCATGGTTCACGCCATCCGTGTAATGAGGCCCAAAGTCTCTCACTATAGCCCCTCCACCACCATTCAATACCTTAGCGCCCAACCTGAAAGTTTCAGTCTAGTTGTGCTGCTGGTTCACTGCCAACCAAATACCATAGAGGATTATGAAGAATTCCACAATGAACTCGGTAGGATAATTGCTTTGGGATTTGAATCAAATTCTGTGTAATTCTCGGCATTTCATGGGACCTTTTGTCTTTTCGCTTCGCACAGAGTTCCTCCCGTGCTATCTACATGTTTTTAGTGCCCCAGTATACCCACACCAACATGCTCTCCACTGAGCTCTGGGGATGCGTGAGTGGATTAACTGATAAAGCGACCAATCAAAACACTGTTTTCAACACTCCTCAGCGATTAACCGGCCAGTGGAAGTTTACTTTTAACAAAACACGATCTTTAGTAAACAGTAGACTAAGCAGGCACACAGGAAGTCATTCTGCAAGTCTTGAAGAGGCAGCAATGCCTCTGACAATTAGACACACCTTTCAAATGCACGCGAATCTCAGTCTTGCGTGTATCTCTGAGTCGCTCCGTCTGCCTGGGGCGCCTTTTTCTCAAATCACAATACCATCTGTTTGCTCCTCTAAAGGTTATACTGCTAGTTAAAAAAACACAGGATTACAATGGTGCCCAGAAAACAGGGAAAATAGTCACCGAGACTAAAACAATTATTTACCTTCAAATACTATTCAGAAGCAAAGAATGAAAGACTTGACATAATTTAAACTACCATTTTGCTTTATGTGTATTGCAGGGTTCCCTAGACAGGCAGGCCTGCCAATGCATTAACAAAACAAAACCTTAGAGTGCTTAGAAACTGACTCAGATTTGTAAGTACCCTTTTTTCATATTTGATTATTGTTTTTCTTCCGTTAATAGTCCAAAGTCTGGTGAAGTTGGCGCTATACGCATTATTGCAGTTAACGCCCTGGGCTGAGGTCTATATTCGTATGGCGTTTCAGTTTAAGCGAAACACGTAGAGAATGGGACGCTTGTTTTCTCCAGAAGTAAAACTATGATTACTACTAATGAAATGGCAGACACAGACTCAAGAAGATGTCCTTTTTACATGTATAGGGATGGTTGAAGGTGAAGCAGCAGGTGGCAGGTGAGGAGCGGGTCCTCAGGTTAGTGTTGCTTCTATGTTTTGGTGAATGAGAGGTGGGAGGAGGTGGAGGCAATCGCAGCAGCCAGCATGTGACACAGAATGGAGACTTTTTCCGTTGGTTGAGTCATGCTTTCTAGGTTACCTGATTGAATGCACACACGTTCCCAGGTGATCGTGCAAATATACCTTGCACCCTGCTGCTGTCATTCCAAGAAGCTTCATTATAACTCTGCCGGTCTGGAATTAATGTGCCAGTAATTCTGTTTACCGACACATTTCTGGACTGGCAGAGTACAAGTCTGACAGTGGGGTGGCTGTGTTTACCTCCAGCTGGAGATAACTATGCACCACACCAGCAAAAAACAGGCACTATTACCAGCGCCATTATGGACTCCATGGAATGGGGATTAACCTACTGTGGCCAGCACCTGCATTATCCCGCTAATTCCGGCAAATCAGACGCCAGTAACGGTAGGTCAGTTTGCTGGTATCCCGCCAGAATTACCGGCAAATCTATAATGAGGGCCAATGTCTCCAGGTACTTCTCCGCCAGCTTTGATCCCACCCTGGCAATGCATCTCTCTCTGGCCCTCTAAAGTGTATGCAGCTGCTTTAGCCATTTCCTTCTACACTTTTAAATAGTCCCACCTTTGTCAGCTGCAGCCTCTGCTAGAAGTTCCTTCAGAAACCCGCTCCACTCTCCTTTCCCCAATGAAACAATCGAGACGATGTTAGCACGGCACATTATTCTGGCTCTCTTTACTGGAGATCATAATAATTATGTCATGTTTCTTAACAACACTTCATACCATACCTAATCTAATGGCCGTTATCGTATCGAGGTCTGAAGAATAATCTGCTGAATTGGATCTGAACAGAAATCCCTGGTGTAAGCGCAGAACTCGCTGAGCTATCTTGCAACCACCTCTGCCATATCCTCTCACCTTCCTAGTATACATGAAAAAAACGAACTGAAATGCTCTTTCCCAACTAATAAACAAGGGGAAATGATGCTTTCATAATAATAATAAAAACCTACCACATTCCAGGAACCTGCATTCTCCCCCTAACCAGTTTTCCTCCCCACCCAGGTGCGGGCTACTTAAGAATGCCCTTTCCGTCAAGTCCAATAAGAAAGCAGTAGTTTTAAGTGCTAACTACAGAAAACAGACTCTCCACACTAATATCAGAGGAACGATTTGTGGGTTATGTTATGCTCTTGATGTGTCCTCAGAGCTACGACTGTATGCACAACTTGCACTGATTGGCAAAATAAGATTCAAGGCATTCAATTGGTTCGCCAGGTGCTTTGAATGCGCCCAACTCGTATTTGTTTTTTTCCAAGGAGTGCCTCTACATCTTTATACGTTTCTGCAAAACATGCACTGACTGCTTCTTCCATTAATAACCATTAATTTGGAATTGTGTCATTGCGCATTGTCAATGCGAGGCATCATTTCGGCTGGACAGCCATGTGTCTAGAAGCTGCTGTGCAGATGTATGAATTCATATCAGATGAGGACACTGCCGCCTCAATCCAAGAAATGTGGAACAGAAGCGTTTCCCATTGAGGGACTGCCCATGGAGCTGAGGTCGCTCTCACATGTTGCTCTTTCTGAGGGAGTGAGATGCATGCATGATTTGACGCGTTGGTGGTCTCTCTACAAACACGAAATCTGATAGTAATTAGCATTAGCTCCCGCCATATGTTTCAACGCAGTGATTCTATATTATGTGCAGCCCTGTGGCTATGCCAATGTCTCCAGAGCAGATGTGTTCATGTTCTGAGCTGAGGCACATGTTACAGGAGAGTAAGGCACATAGCTCGAAGTTATTAGCTTCAGACTGGAAATGAAACTCAGATACTGTGGAAAATTGTCAAAATATCACATCACAATACTGATGAAAATCAACAACATAATGGAGGCAAACTGGGCCAGTACATCACTGTATTACTTCATCTAATTCACTGTGATGCAAAAGAGACCTTCTATGACAGAACTATTACATGGCGTTAAGCACCCTCTCCAAGGGTTGAAACAGGTAGTAACGTCCTGGCAGCCTAAGTTAAAGGCCCGAGCGTGGCAAACTCTATTCCACTTATACATCAGACCCCTGCTTGACCTCTTGGATACTCTGGATGTCCAGTATGCCAACTACGCTGAGCATACCCAGATTCTCCTTGAACTTTCGGGACACAGCGACAGTGAACACAGGGTAAATGCTATTTCAAAAAGGTAGCAGGCGCTCCTCTCCAGAAAGAACATGGCATGATAACCTGTTCTGAGATGAGAGTTTGCAGCACACACTTTTTGCTCACTGTATCTTTCACAGATGGGCAATACCCATTTGCATATCAGTCTTTGTCCCGCCCACCAGGGCAGTCCAGCACCGAAATGCTATGGCAATTCCTCTCTGAACAAGAGTACCAACAGCAACCCCGTACACGTGTTTCAGCCTTGTTGGACCTCATCAGTGAGGTGAAGCTTTGCCTCTCTAAGCACAGTGAGCAGGGAGTCCACGTCTGGTTGCCCCCAGGTAACTCAGGGTGACCACACACAAGTTCCTTGCAAATATTTCAAAAAGGTTGGCAGGCGCTCCTCTCCAGAAAGAACATGGAATGATAACCTATTCTGAGATGAGAGTTTGCAGCACACACTTTTTGCTCACTGTACCTTTCACAGATAGGAAATATCCATTTGCATATCAGTCTTAGTCCCACCCACATGGGCAATAAAACACCGAAATGCCTTGGCAATTCCTCTCCGAACAAGAGTACCAAAAGCAACCCCATACATGTGTTTCAGCGTTGGGCCTCATCAGGGAGGTGAAGCTTTGCCTCTCTGAGCACAGTGAGCAGGGAGTCCACGTCTGGTTGCCCCCAAGTTCCTTGCAAATATTTCAAAAAGGTAGCAGGCACTCCTCTCCAGAAAGAACATGGCATGATAACCTGTTCTGAGATGAGAGTTAGCAGCCCACGCGTTTTGCTCACTGTACCTTTCACAGATGGGAAATATCCATTTGCATATCAGTCTTTGTTCTGTCCACATGGGCAGTCTAGCACTGAAATGCTATGGCAATTCCTCTCTGAACAAGAGTACCAAAAGCAACCCCATACACGTGTTTCAGTCTTGTTGGGCCTCATCAGTGAGGTGAAGCTTTGCCTCTCTGAGCACAGTGCGTAGGGAGTCCACATCTGGTTGCCTGCAGGTAACTCAGGGTGAACAACCCCAAGTTCCTTGTAAATATTTCAAAAAGGTAGCAGGCACTCCTCTCCAGAAAAAACATGGCATGGTAACCTGTTCTGAGATGAGAGTTTGCAGCACACGCTTTTTGCTCACTGTACCTTTCACAGATGGGAAATATCAATTTGCATATCAGTCTTAGTCCCACCCACATAGGCAATAACACACTGAAATGCCTTGGCAATTCCTCTCCGAACAAGAGTACCAAAAGCAACCCCATACATCTGTTTCAGTCTTGTTGGGCCTCATCAGGGAGGTGAAGCTTTTCCTCTCTGAGCACAGTGAGCAGGGAGTCCATGCCTGGTTGCCCCAAGGTAACTCAGGGTGACCAACCCCAAGTTCCTTGCAAATATTTCAAAAAGGTAGCAGGCGCTCCTCTCCAGAAAGAACAAGGCATGATAACCTGTTCTGAGATGAGAGTTTGCAGCACACGCTTTTTGCTCACTGTACCTTTCACAGATTGGAAATATGCATTTGCATATCAGTCTTTGTCCCATCCACATGGGCAGTCCAGCACCGAAATGCTATGGTAATTCCTCTCTGAACAAGAGTACCATACGCAACACCATACACGTGTATCAGCCTTTTTGGGCCATATCAGTGAGGTGAAGCTTTGCCTCTCTGAGGCACATTGAGCAGGGAGTCCACGTCTGGTTGACCCCAGGTAACTCAGGGTGACCAACCCCAAGTTCCTTGTAAATATTTCAAAAAGGTAGCAGACGCTCCTCTCCAGAAAGAACATGACATGATAACCTGTTCTGAGATGAGAGTTTGCAGCACACTCTTTTTGCTCACTGTACCTTTCAGAGATGGGAAATATGCATTTGCATATCAGTATCAGTCTTTGTCCCACCCACATGGGCAGTCCAGCACCGAAATGCCTTGGCAATTCTTCTCCAAACAAGAGTACCAAAAGCAACCCCATACATGTGTTTCAGCCTTGTTGGGCCTCATCAGGAAGGTGAAGCTTTCCTTCCCTGAGCACAGTGAGCAGGGAGTCCACGCCTGGTTGCCCCCAAGTTACTTGCAAATATTTCAAAAAGGTAGCAGGCACTCCTCTCCAGAAAGAACATGGCATGATAACCTGTTCTGAGATGAGAGTTTGCAGCACACGCTTTTTGCTCACTGTACCTTTCACAGATGGGAAACATGCATTTGCATTCAGTCTTTGTCCCGTCCACATGGGCAGTCCAGCACCGAAATGCTATGGCAATTCCTCTCTGAACAGGAGTACCAAAAGCAACCCCATACACGTGTTTCAGCCTTGTTGGGCCTCATCAGTGAGGCGAACCTTTGCCTCTCTGAGCACAGTGAGCAGGGAGTCCACGTCTGGTTGCCCCCAGGTAACTCAGGGTGACCAACTCCAAGATCCTTGCAAATATTTCAAAAAGGTCGCAGGCGCTCCTCTCCAGAAAGAACATGGCATGATAACCTGTTCTGAGATGAGAGCTTGCAGCACACGCTTTTTGCTCACTGTACCTTTCACAGATGAGAAATATCCATTTGAATATCAGTCAGTGTAAATGCTATTCAAACGTGTATGGCTGTAAACGTGGATTCAGCAGTCTGTTGATAGGTACATCTCGAGCGAATATTCATGCACCCCATGCCTTGCAAAACATAGCCATAAGAGTCATCCATGGATTATCGAAACGTGACCATATTACACCATCCACACAAGCCTTGCACTGGCTCACTGTTGTGCATAGGATCACACACAAACTATTGTCACTGACATAGAAATGTCAAACAGGTTCGACCCCTCAATACCAAATGAGCCTTGTTACTGACGAACACAGGTGAGAACTGCGGTCCATGGCAACCATAAGCTTGTGCAGCCACGATTCAAGCTTGCAAAGTTTGGCAGGATGACCTTTGAGGTACAAGCCCCCAAAGAATGTAAAGCCCTTCCTCTATCGTTGAGGACATCCTCATCCATGTGCATGTTCAAAAAATCCATCAAAACATGCCTGTTTAATCTAATGGCAGGTTGTGCGTTTCTTCACCTCCTTCCCCTCTTCCACCTTGTAACTTCCTACATGTTTGTCCTTTTTTGGTATGTGCGCGCCCTGAGGCCCGTGGACATGGTGGCGTGTTACAAGAATTAAATAATAATAATAATAATAATAATAATAAATAATAATAATATTAATAATAATAATAAATCAATTAGAACTATTTTTTTTAATAAGGATGTCCACAGATTGATATTGATGGTTTCACAGAAAATTAAATCAAACAATATACAGCAGATAATTATACTATTAAACCGACACTCACTCTAAAACGAAAAATTTAAATAGTTTTCAAAATGAAGTTTAAAAAAGAGAATTTACTGTTATTCAAACACAAATGAGATTCTCAATACGCAGGCTAAAATAAATCTAAAATGTTTGACAATTTCCCTGACAAAGTGTTGGTTCCTATATTGGGCATAGACACCATTTGACTGCCTTTTCCATGATGTTGGATTTGTTGAAAGTAATTGTAAAAGATTGGGTTTCTCAGGATGTCTGTTGCTTTTGAAATGCTGGGAGAGTGGAGCCTAACTCAGTCACGACGTGCTGCTCAAAAACAAACCTGATTTAGGTGAATGGAGAGCTTAAACATGAGGTAAACACTATCAGTGAACTTATCACCTCCTTAACTAGAATTGCTACTCAGTGTGTGATCGTGTGTGGGAGCCAGCTACTTATGTGCATGCGCCTCACCTGATCTGGGTCATTAGGTTACTAAAAAGCCCAACTCTTCATGGCTACCAGCATTCTGACCATTGCCTGGGATCATGGAAACAAAGAATGGTAGGATAGTGTGATGAATTGTCAGGGGACGAACATTACAGCCTTAACGAAAATGCTGTAGCTACCCTAGACATCTGTTTGTCCAAATGACTTCACCGCACACTAGTAATGACAGTACCACATCTGGCCCTTTACCCACCAAGGGCACACCCATATGTCTCCCCTGTGGATCTCATGGTGTGCTGATTTGCAGATGGAGTGAAGAGTGTCATGGCGTGGCCCACAGTACTTTTTTAATTAAAACCGTCAATTTAACAATATATTAAATAACAATCACTTGAGGATAAATCGGTAGTTGGGGTCTGGAAACGTCCTTAAAAACTGTGGTAGGATATTCGGCTGATAATGTGTGGCAGCAAAATCTAGGTAACGTTAGTAGTGTGTGATCTGATCATAGTCCTGGCACCATTCTGCAATTCTGACTGTCCTATGTCCTTCCTGGGTTATTTATCAGATGATCATGTTGAAATCGATCTCAATCAGTAAATCTTCACACTCAAGATCAAACTTACTTCAAAACTTGCATGATTTGTTTTGCAATGCTTTTAAATTGAGAAAATAAAGAATATTTATGAGGGACAGGGATCTTTCAGTATAGACTTAACTTGGCCAAGTCTGAGTATAATTTCCATGATTTTAGGCCAAATGTGCGTCTTTTTGTAACAAATGGTAGTCATACAGGTGACCCCAGTATATTCTTCATAAACTTTCCTTCCAAGATATTAAGAGCTTCCATTCTGCTTTTTCGAATTCCACCCCATGCAATATACAATGAAGTATCTTCCCAGCGTAGAAGTATAAGTGAGACCATGATGTATTTGCAATATTTATATCTGATTTTCCTCAGTTTATTTTATTTTTTGCTTTTGTAAAATGTGCACCAGCTTGCAGGCAACTGGGTGCTAATTACATGAGGTACAGTCGAGGGAGGCAGTGACAAGGAAGCTTGATTCACCAGCTCTTGCTCTTCTGAATCTGGGAACAACCAGCTTGTGACTGTTGCAGGAGCGTTCGGGTCTGAAATGTTTAGTTGGGTACAGTCTTTCTGGGAAGTAAGAAGGTGCTTTTTTGGAGAGGCATTGATTGGAGTTGGCCATGGGCTTACATTAAATAAGGTCTCAAATTAAAATCAAGTGGTTGTTTTTCTGGTGGGCAGTGATGTGATCGTGATAGGTTGAGAGCAACCCTGAGGGAATTGTTCTGGATAACTTGTAAATTGTTCAGGTTTTGTTCAGTGGTGCTCGCGAGAAGAATATTGCAATAATCCAGTTTCACTCTGATGATGGCTGGTACAATAGCAAAGCAGTTGGCAGAAGTGAGGCAGGATTTTGCCTGTTAGTTTCATGTTAGTTTCATTTTCTAGTGCAACTTAGCACATTAAAATCACATCATGGAGCAGAGATCATTTTCTAGCATGTTTTCTGTGCATTGGCATCTATTTAAATTCAGCCTCATCCCCATACTCTTGAGTCACACACCTGAGTCTCATACCCTTGACCCCAGTTAAAATTCAAACCTTCACTAAAATGTGGATGTTGAAATGCATAGCCTATATTCTTCCTACACCCTACCCCTTTTTTCTGCTGTGACACCACTGAAATCACTGTAGAAAAAAAAAACATGCTATAAACCCATTAAACCACATCTTAATAGTCAACACATGAATCACATGTAACTGGTAATATTCAATCATGAGAAAAGTTATGTATATATCTCTAGGCTTGAGCAAAAGAAATAAAACAAAATCTTGTTTTAGAATGTTTATTTTGTATCTCATCTTTTCATCTCTTGATCACCTTTATGTTTTATCTTCTTATAAAATGGTGATATATTTATTCATTTATTTATTGGGCAAATACTTTCTATCTTATTTTTGTATCCTTTCTTTAAAAAGAATATACGACACAAAACATCCGTAAGTCCTTAGAACTATGCCAGTGGCCTCAGTCTGATGTAAGAATCAGTATGAATCAGTTTGTGATAAAATCAGTTTGTAAAAATAATAAAAAAATAGTCTTTATGAGTTAATTCAAATATCACTCAGGATAACGTTCTTGGAGAAGGGAACCTCCATTCTGGGACTTCATGGGACTTCTTTTGGGGTCAGAATCTTTACATCTTTTGGGTTCATCATCTTCACCCCCTTCTTTGGTCCAGTGGGCTTTCCAGGGTACTCCATTCCTCCAGGGATCCAGCACTCCAAGGATCAGGCGCACTGACAGGGAAAACTGTTTTAGAGTAAAAAGAAAAGACAATTTAAGAACCAAGTACACCAAACCCTTTATTTTTCCCTTCTCACTGAGATATCTGAAATCAATATATTATGCACACAAATGCAGATTGCACCAAATAACATATCATGCAGCCAAGACATCCTTTTAGGACCATCTGAAAATAACATGAATACTGCATGGTATTATTTAGCTAACAGTCTCAAACACAACACTCCTTTCTCTTAGTTACTTATTTAAATGTGTGTTCACTAACTTGATATATTTTTCCCTTTTTATCTCTTCATATCTTGTTTTGATATCTTCACACTATTTGCACCTGTTCACCTGCTATGGTAATTCTAATTACTAGGTAAGTGCATATCTTTTTCACTCCCTGCTACTCTCACCATGCCCTAGTCTTTTCACTTCATGTTTTGGGTGAAAAGGCTTCATTTGATTAACATGGACAAACTGTTCCACTTTGAATTCTTCCTCCTTTTTAGCAATTCTCTAAACCACAGGTGAAACTGTATCTACAATTCCATATGGTACTTGCCACTTAGCAAGAAATGTAGAATTGCTATGCTTATTTTTTCCAAAGTTAAATTTATATACCTGGTCTCCTATTTCACATTCTCTCATAGATGACTTCCTATCGTAATATGTATTTGCACTGTCAGTGGCCTTTTCCAAATTTTGCTGCGGAAATACAAATGCATGTTGCAAGTGCTTTCTAAGTTCTTCCACATATTCATGAATTGTGGACTCATTTACAAGAATCTGTTCATGTGTTCTCTAAAGTAAGTGTTGGAGTAGAACCATTTTTCTTCCTGTCAAGATGGGCTGAAATTTGTTGATTTAGAGGGCGTCGACCTAAGAGCCATTAGTACCAATGGTAGCCGCAAGTCCCAACTAGATCCTACATCAGCTACAAACTTTTTCAACATATCAACTATTGATCTGTTGCACCGCTCTACTGCCCTTGAAAACGAGGGTTGGTAAGAAATCTTGAGAACATGTGATTTACAAGTAAAGTGGCTGTTGTCTGCACACTGCAGTCTGGAGCAGGCATGCACTCCACCCATTTAGACATTAGACAAACGACTGTCAGCATGTAACTGTTTCCCCTTGCTGACGGGCACTAAATAATCAACTTGTAAATCAGACCATGTGAGTGTCAAACCCCTTTTCATTAATGGTGCTCTGTGAGCTGGTGACGCAGATTGAAACTGTGCACACACTAATCACCCTCTGGTTAGAGCTCAACATCTTGAGACATGTGTTGCCAATAGGCATAATCCTTTAAAATTTCCACAGTTTTCTGTGAACCGCTATGTCCTGCAGTTATGACATTGTGGCTATGATGCAACATCAATCCCCTTTCACTGATTCTATAATCATCACTCCATACTGTAACCTACTTCTCTTTTTGTTTTTTAACAGCATTTTCAATTCCTCTTTCCCTTTGCAGTCTTCTTCAGTCGGAGGATTGGCTGTAGAATGGGTCTAGAATAAGATCTTCCTTTTGTGCTCTAATCAAGTCGTGATATGCAGTATCAAATCTCCATTGTGCCAGAGGCTGTTAGGATGTTTTCAGAGTTTTGGAACGTGTCTTCACATCCACCTGTATTTCACCAAGCAGGTGTTCAATAGAAAAAAAGAATGCTGCCTGTTATCAGCATTGGTTTCAGAACTAAAAAAATAGCAGAAACAATACACTCTGAATAACAGCAAAACTTTGAGAAATTTAAAGTTTTACATGCACGTTAAATTCTTTTTTACTAGTGTAGTGCCTAAAAATTCACTGAATTATTTAACCTATGCTACATAGTATCAAATAACCACTGCACACGCCCCTCAATTAACAACATTATTACCTAGGTCTGTTTGTGATATTCCCCGTCTCAGCTTGGCAGTGACCCAGGTTCAATCCCAGATAAGGTCGGTTGAGCCCGCGGCTCTACTCATGACTTCCAACCCAGGAGAGGGACAATGTCAGCCATGAAGACTCAGTCTGCCCAGGAACAGTCCTCTCTTCCTTCCAGCACTTCTGCCTCCTTCATCAGTGATTGACAGAATGACTCATCCCTTCACTGCCTCAAATCTTCAAACCTTTTTCACAAAGCCCTCTGTCAATCAAAAAGCACCTCCCCTTGACATGATCATCCCACTAAAATAGCACATGATTTCCTCTGTGCCTTTACCTGAAACACAAACTGCATTGCTGAAGAGAACTTTCTACATCTCTCTTGCGCTTCCTGCCTCAAGAAAATGCACTGTCTTTAGCAGAACGGATCTCCACATCTTATAAAACAGCAGATCTTCAATCCTGCACATTTAAGGTTTTCCATTTCCAGAGCATCATGCATTCCCATTAACTTGCATCCAGTTTATATAATGGATTGATTTGCACTACATGTTATTATGGGAGTTATATGTTAAATGGGTTTGGGTAAGTGAGTATGTTTGTTTCATGTTAGTTTCATTTTCTAGTGCAACTCACACCATTAAAATAGCATCATGGATCAAAGAGATCAATTTCTAGTATGTGTTCTGTACACTGGAATCTATTTAAATTCAGACTGAGACTCATACTCTTGAGTCACACACATGAGTCTCACACCCTTGGGCTGAGTTAAAATTCAAACCAACGCTAAAATGTGGATGTTGAAATGCAGAGCCTACATTCTTCCTAGAGTGTTTTGTATTTTACTGCACCAAGCATTGTTGAAAGTGACAGTAGATGGTGGTGTAGTGGGGTTCTTGGGTACTCGCAGGATAGTAAAGAGCTTGTGTGAGTTTCATGTCATGTTAGAGATTCTCATGTTGAAGTTGGAGGCTTTGGCTGTGTGAAGTGCACGTTTATATTCCCAGACAATATTGGTGAAGTGAGATTCGGTGGGAGGTATTATGATTGGGATGCCATGCTGCTTTACTGGCTTGCTTCTTAGCATGAATAGCTGCAAGGTCTGGGGGAAACACAAGTCATTGTGTGTGGTAAGTTTGGGCTTGCACAGTTTGAGGAGAGCAAGAGTGGCAACTTCTTGGGTTATTAAATCATTATCGGAGTTGACAAGGATGGTGGGATCCATTGATATTGATATTTTATTTCTATCGCGCTCGTACACAAGTGTTTCAGAGTGCGACAAGCCAAGGGAGGGGAACAGGTGAGAACAAAACAATGATCTTACTAGGCCCAGTTACATTGAGAATGCGTAAGTGCATGGGAGAGGGGCGTGAGAGTGCATGGAAGGGGGAGAAATGGAAAGTGCGAAGCAAAAGAGAAACAGATAAATAATAATAAATAAATAAATAAATAATAAAGGCAACAAACAGTGGTAGTGCAGCCAGCAATTGGCAAGTGCTAGGTTTAAGGCAGCAGGCAGGGTCGGTATCATAAGTGCAGGAAGAAAAAAGGGGGGGCTGTATGGGTACAGATACAGACCCCAGTGCAAAGGGACACCCGGAGGCAGTGCGGGTGGGTGGCAGGATGAGCGGGTCCGATGGGCCCAGAGGACAGAGGGTGACCAGGTGCAGAAGAAAGGAATAAGGTCTTGAGGTGCTTCCGGAACCAGAGATGGTTATCCTCAAGTTTTAGAGTGGCAGGGAGGCTGTTCCAGACGGAGGCCCTAGCCAAAGACAGAGATCTACCCCCAGCATGTTTCTATGAAAAACAACTGACCCTGAGGGAGTTAGAGGTAGAGGAGCAAAGAGCTCGAGAGGGGAGATATTTACAGAAAGATAGCTGCAGGTATTTTGGACCCAGGCCTCAGAAAGCCTTGTGGACAATGCAGAGGGTTTTGAATTGAATCCTTGCATCGATGCAAACCTCTACTGATACCACTCCGTCCAACACTAGTGAAAACACTATCCCTCAATTCTCACTCACGCACTACACTGAAGATGAAGTATCCAAAATCATACAAGACCTCAAAGCCACTTCCTGTCCTGCCGCCGACTGTCCCACAAGCATTCTTAAGGAGTCCTTGGAAACCTTGGTTCCATGGATTACCAAACTGGTAAATCTCTCCTTCGACAAGGGTCTGGTTCCGGACCTGTTAAAATCGGCATGGAATACACCTTTATTGAAAAAGGAAAACCTTGATCCAGCCATCAATGACAACTATAGGCCCATAACAAACGTGCCTTTTGTCCTTAAGATACTTGATAAACTTTCCTACCTACAGTTACAGGCCAATGTTGAAAAATATAACATCCTGGGAACCCGTCAGTCGGGCTATAGAGCTTGTCACGGACTGAGACAGCTATGCTAGATCTCAAATCCACCCTAGCTAGCATAGCTGACAACAACCAAGCTGCACTGCTTATGCTATTAGACCTCTCTGCAGCCTTTGACCTAGTTGATCACAGCTTACTGGTGTCAAGGCTCGGAGAGGTCGCTAACTGCTCTGTAATTGCATCCAGACGGATTGCTTCCTTTCTGGGACCCAGAATGGTTAGGGTTTGCGTTGGCAATAATCAATCTTCCCCGCTCTCTCAGACATGCAGAGTTCCTCAGGGCTCCTGTCTGTCACCTTTGCTTTTAATCTATACATCCGTCCCCTTCTTGACCTCCTAAACAAATTAGGAGTGCAATACACAAACTACGCTGACGATACTCAGGTAGTCATACAGTTGAGTGGTCTTATAGCAGTGATGTGGAAACCATCAACAAACTATATAAACCCATACAAGATTGGATGGCCTGCAACTCTCTTGCTCTGAATGACAAAAAGACCAAACTCCTCATTGTGACATCTAAAAATACTCGGACTAAACTTGGCTCCAACTATGCTAGTTTCCATATTGCCGACAATACTATCACCGTCCAAAAGAAAGTCAAGACCTTAGGAGTTGTTCTTGATGAAGAACTCTCCCTGAAATCCCACGTTTTCAGCATTAAGTCCAGCTGTGGTCTTATAAACAAGAGAATAGGATACATTTGCCCATTCATCTCGGAAGAGAACTGTTCTCTCCTGTCCACTGCACTGATTAATTCGAGATTAGACTACTGTAATAGTCTCCTAGCGGGCACCACAGCCTCTAACATCCAATCACTACAAGAGGCTCATAATAATGATGTGCGTAATATCTTTAATCAATCTCATCGAATACATATCTCCACTTTTAGGAAAAAACTCCATTGGCTTCCAGTCAAACATCGTCAAACATCGTATAACACACAAGATGCTCACTACGACCCACACATGCCTTAGTCTAAGTAGTCCTACATACCTGTTAGCTCGTATTAGCACTAAGCCTAATGTGAGGAATCTTCGTTCATCCACTGCGATCGTTCTTAAACACCCCAAATTCAGGACAGCCAAATTTGGAGGTACCACTCTGGATGCTCAGGGTCCCCTTCTTTGCAACACACTTCCAGCCCGGATACGGCAGATCCAGAGCTATACTGTGTTCAAACGTGCCATAAAAACTAATTTTTCTAACTTGGAATAACTCATCAACTCTTTTCTCCTCTTCTGCCTCATGTGCCTGTTTGTCTTTGTCTTGTCTTTGCGTGCACCCTGAGGTCAACTGGCATGTTGGCGCGTTACAGAATTAAAATAAATAAATAAATCCACTGGAGGGATTTCAGAGCTGGCGGTGGCTCAGAAGGTGATATTGGCGCGTAGAAGAAGAAAGTGTTCTTTGGTGAGGTTACACGTGCACCGTGACAAGGTGGGCGGGAAAAGGGAAGGGGTGTGTTGGTGTGAGGGGAGGATGGAGAATGAGAAAATGTAGTGGTCCGACCAAGGTCAGGGAGTGTTGGATTCAAGTTGAATATTTCAGTTAAAGTCAACAAGGTGTCAAAACAAGTTGTGTGCCACTGATGTGATTAAGGGTGTTGGCCAAGGAGGTGGTTTTGGTGTCAGTGGGGTCATTGAAGCCAAGGTTCATGTCACCAAGTAGTAGAAGTTTTGTGGTGGGCTTGAGACTGGTAGTGATGAGTGGTAGTGATGAGCTGAAGTATGTCCTATACGAAAGTGGCGGTGGGTGCAGGTGGGTGATAGAGGAGGTGAATGTATATGATAGAGGTAGATGAGATAGGTGAGAGTGAGAGTTTAATGGTGAGAAGATCATTGTTCAGAGGAGTGTTTGTGGTGTTGGCTCTGATGGCAATAGCATCTTTATGGACAATTGCTACCCCACTGCCTTTACTAGTAAGTCTGTTGCTGCAGCGTATGGAGTATCCGGTGGGTAAGGTTAGCGATAACGCTGGTCCAGCAGCAGAGTAGAGCCAGGTTTCAGTAATGGGTAGGATATCAAGGTACTTGGTGGTGATAATGTCACAGATATCGAGTGCATGTTGAGTGCATGCTCTGATAGTGATGGGTTTGATCAAAGCACAGTTGAGGGGTGAGGGGGTGAGGAGATAGCCAAGCTAGTGTTGGGGGCTGCTCTGTTTATCACGGTAGTGGAGGAGCCCTCTGACGGTGTAGGTGTGGGAGGGTGAGAGTCAGTGTTGCTGTGTGTAGTGGGTCATGTGTGTGCACATAGCTGAGAGTATCTGGCATGAAGTGGAGGGGAAAGGAAAAGTGGGTTTCTAGAGTATGGCACAGGAGCATAAGTCAGTAAGTCTTGAGTGGGGCATTGGTATTATGTGGTGCTTTGGATGGAATCTAGAAAGTGTGCATATCTGGAAGGGGACAGGGTAGTGGTGTGGAGAGAGGGCGAAGGCAAATTGCTTGAGAGGAAGGAGGAAACTAGTGGGAGGTGGCAGTGTTGTGAGTACAGTTCAAGTGGGGGTAAAGAGGGTTTTGCAGCTGTGGAGAGTTGGCTCTCTTGGAAGAGGTAATGCAGAGTGCAGCAAGGAGGCAGAGAAGGCTGGTATGACAGAGATGGGGTTATCTTGGGCAGTAGGCCAGGATTCGTATGGCTCCTCCATGCCCAGACAGGCCAAGATAGGAGCTGGCCTTTGTTGTGGGCCGGTATCACCTGCCAGCTCCCTATTAGACCCAGGAAGTGGTCATGGTGGTTGATGGCCAGCCAATTGGTACAAGGGGTGGGGCAGAACTCCGAAAGGTCTGCAGGTAGCTGGGAGGTGGCAGGGCAGCAGCAAACATCTTGGAATGGAGAAGAATTCAATGTGGTGGGCCCAGCAAGGTTTACCTTGCAGCAGGTAGAAGCAGGCTGCATTGTCTCAACTCTCAGAGGGGACAGAGCACAGGCGAAGACAGAAGAAATTCTTTGAAGAAACCCCCAGACGGAATATTCAAACACCAGCAACAGAACCTTCTTTTACTTTTTTCAGAGAACCAACAGAACAAACAGTTGATTTATTAACTTGGCTGGTGAAGAAACCTAGGCAGTTGCACAATTCATTGAAGAGCAACATATAGATACCTTTCTCTCAGAAGAAACAACTTTAAGACCAAAATCTAAATTCACTCCTTTATCCAACTCAGATAATGTGATTGACTTGTTCCATAAAGCAACCAAAAAGGAACTCTGAACCAACTATCTTTCAAATCGTAAAAACAAAATTGTATATAACCTTACATTTCAAGAACCTAAAGCAATACAGGATCTAGCCAAAAGTGATCAAATCATCACCAAATTGCGGACAAGGGTGGAAAGGTGGTCTTAATGAACAGATCAGATTATATCAAAGAGGGTTTAGGACAACTTAATCATCACAAATGCTATGAAAAATTGAATCATAACCCCTTACCAGACTTGAAAAACAGCTGGAGAGAAATGAGCAAACACTGGCTAAATATAGGATTGCTTACACAAGAGGAGTTTGACTACATGAACGTACAATATACAATCATGTCTACAATATATTTTCTTCCGAAAATCCATAAAAATTATCTCAATTTTCCTCCTTGCCACCCCATCATAAATGGAATCGGTTCAATTACAGAAAAGGATCTTGCAGTTTGTCGATATATACTTACAACCACTTACTATGCAACTCGCCTCATATTATTTATTCGAGATACAAAACATATAATTCAACAACTTGGCTCAATACCATGGCAGGATAATTACAGATTTGTGACACTTGATGTCGTTTCTCCCTACACCAGTATTAACCACGACCAACGCATTATGACAACTGAATTTTTCCTAAAAACCCGGTCCATCTCTTTCAAGGAACAGAACAACATGATATTGGAAATGTTATATTTTGCGCTTCACAATAACATCTTTTGCTTTGGCAGAACTATCTATAGGCAACTACAAGGGACTGCGATGGGGTCCAAATTTGCCCCGGCATATGCTAACCTTTCCATGGGTTATTTGGCAAAGTAAAATTAACATGTTCTCTTTGGCTGGTTTTTGCAATAACAGCCACTTTCAATGATGTTTTTTTTTGTTGAAACTCCATTGTATATTGGCCTGCTCAAATTTCGTGTATCCCAAAAAAATGGCATTCAAAATGGCCACTATGATGCTCGGCACAATGACATCATCACGCACGTGAATGCGGGCGTGTGTTATGCTCACCTGGTATCCACAGGGGCACCACACGATACTGGATGGAGGTCTAAGCGCTATCCCGGACCCCTCTTGCTTGGTTATGTGCCAGATGTTGGGTAGCACCTATAAAAGGAGATTGGAGGGTTAAGATACTGGTTCTGTGATGGGTGGACTCCCACCTCCCTCTGGTCCAAGTCCCCTCCCTTGGGGTTACTGCTTCCCTCAGGTTTTTGTGCGTTGAACTCTCTGGCCTGCGTCTCTGTGCAGGGCGCGTGGTTGGTGCGGGCGTTCTGTGGACCTAGTTGCTTTACTGGCCCGTGTGCCCTTATGTCAGCTCCAGAACGGCTGTGACTCCAACTCTGCTTGTTGTCTTCCAGGTGAGTTATGTCTTTTGCGTCTTTATTCTGTCTCTTTCTTTCCCTCTGTTTACTCTGTCTTCACCGCGTCTTGCTCCACTACACAGTTCCCTAACAATGTCGCTTTCGCACGGAGCACTGCGCTGTTTAATGGTGTTAATTGCTAACCTGTGTTCTCTTCTCTTCTTTTTACTCGTTGCGGTGATGTTCCGGAGTGATGAGCGATCGAAGCGCTGCTTGCCCACGTAAGTGCTTTGTTAATGCTGACCTTGTTCCTTCTCCCTTGCAGGTTGCGGTGAAACCCGGAGATTGCCAAGGTAAGAGAAGCGCAGGGTGCTGCCAGGATTCGCTGCTTGCCCAGGTAAGAATTGTTATTGATGCTGTCCTTGCTTCTTTACCTTTGCAGGTTGCGGCAAACTCCCAAGATGGGTGAGGTAGTGAAGCGCAGGATGGATTCAAGACTGGTTACTTCACAGGTAAGTGTTCTTGCTCGCTAATGCTGTTCTGGTTCTTCCAGGTTAGTAATGGAATCCGGATTTAGGGCTTCAGGATCGGGCCAACGCAGAAGCAGATGAGCAGGAGCTGGACACAGTGAGCGTTACGCTGCATGAGTGCAGAATAACGCAAAGCGTGTTCTGCTGTTTGGGTGTGGTTTAAATAGCCTAGGTAAAGTATTTCCAGGACAAGTAGTTCCAGGCCTAGCCACACCCAAAACACTAGACCGCATGGCTTGGTTCTAAATCACTGAGCTGTGTAATAGGCCTCCATGTTGGATTAAGGTCCAAAACTGGTATTGCTGTATTCCTGATAAAGAGCCTGGCGCCAAAGGTGCGGGGACTGACTCCATGTATGTTTCGGATGGAGTTTTAAGGCCCTTGGGGCCGGTGTGAAGGGCTTTAGCCTCACTGCTGGCAGGGGGCTGTTATGTCTGAGGGGGTAGGGGCATGGATCGTGAGAGCGTGATGATGCCACCGCGACAGCCAGAAACAGTACAAAAGCCCGCAAATTCATTGCAGTTTTGTGCAGCGATTCTGATGCTCCTGAGAAGGGACAATCAGGTCCCTCTCACCTTTTGCAGAAAAGATAATTTCTGTTCCTTATTCTTTTAAAATTAAGGTAAGCGTCCACATGCCTTTTTCCTAACTGGGTTTCCATCTAAACTGGAAACTATTCTTTTTCTTCTTGACCTAAGCTAAAGAGAATAGCTCCTTTTGGTAAATCCTAGGAGAAACCAAATAGATGATTTCCCCTACTCTCCTCTTTTTTCAGGCAAGTGAACACTGGAAACTGGATCTTCAAGTGCCTTCCTTATCTTTATTAAGGAAATAATAACCACCTGACTAACATCTGACAAACATTAATATGCAGCCCTGCTTTAGAAAATGGTGAGTAGCCGCAAGACTCTATTATTTAAAGTCTCTCTTTAAAGGAATAGCAAATAAATAGGTTTCCAAGTAATTATTTCTTTATATAATAACAATTAATTATTTCTTGTTTTTCAATTTTTGTTTAGAATTTTCTTGGATTGTCATCCACTGCTTTATAGTTACAAACATGATTTAAATGTAAAGAATTTAACACGTTACCGATAATGAAAAACAATTTTGATTTATTTACCTTGTTCAAAGAAACTCTCCTGAGGATCGCTTTAGATATCAAAAAGGGTGAAACACGTGTACAGAGTACGGATCACTTGTGAATAAAACAACTTTCTTCATGGTTATCAACAGTGTGAAAATCATTATTTTTGGCACTCATCAACTCTATTTCACTAACAGGTCTACTGGATTGGCGCAATAGAGATTGAACACCTCATTGTATTTTTCAAGTACCTATTTCTGGTAATCAAGATAATTGTACATTCTCAACTGCTGACTTCCAAACTTCTATCTCAAAACCTTTGATATACTGACATTGAATTCACCTTAAGAACGAAGTCCTTACCATTTGATTAGCATTTACTAATACAAGACAGGAGCTGTCCCATGTTGTGGGTCTTCTGTGGGGGCGGCCTTGCCTGCTGGCTCCCTCTTAGGCTCAGGAAGAAGTCATGGTGGTTGGTGGCCAGCCAATCGGTGCAGGTGGGGGACCTACTTTGATTGTATCCTTTCATAGATTTCCTTCATACTACACTTACTGTTTATTGGGTAACCTGGAACAACCAACTTTGCTGTTATCGCTAAAGTCAGGCCTTTACAATTTTTACACCTGAAGTTGTTAGAATAGTGACTTGGCAGTGTGTGTCTTTAAATTATTGGTATGGTATAGTAATGTTTATTTATAAAGCGCCTATAGACAAACAGGTGTTTTAAAGCACTCAAGAAGGGTGGGAACATGGGGAAAAACAACAGTCACCCAGAGCCCTTGAAATTCTGAGACAATAAACAGACTGCACAGGTAGAGTAAGTGAATATTATGCATTTAACAGTTGAGATACAGCAAATAGGCCTGACGGATATTCTGCCGATTTTTCCAAGAGCACATTAAGGGGGAAAGACAAGGGAAAACAGACAGACGATCTTCAGACAAGGTGCATTCGTTTAAGTGCACAGACGGTCAAGGGAGGGGTCCAAGTGTACAGTCCAGTAGCCAGAATGGTGGAGGAAGGTGTGCTTGTCAGAGCAGGCATTGACCACTGCATACCCTGACCTCACTCGAATGAAGGGGTGAGTGGCTCACTTTTTTTATCTATGCAAGACTCTTATAGTAATAACTGAGAATTACTCAGCCTTGAAGACATTTTGTAAAACTTTAATAAGTAGAATTATGGACCCATATCCTTTCCTATAGAACTCTTCAGCTCCAGCCTCTACCCGGGACCAAATCACTATACTAGAGTGGTCACCCACACTGATTACTGACTACTCCAGCCGGAGATACACTGAAGGGGCACCAATGAGAGGTAGAGACACATTTGATTTGTAAAAAATGTAAAAATGATAACGTATTCATGCTCATTGCAATTGGAGAACAATAGACTAAAAGTATTCTCTGTGATTTTCTCTCTAGAGGGAAACAGATTGTCCGGAAGAACCCAGATTATGAAAACATGAAGTTTGAAAGTTATTAACATAGAATATTTTGCTCCTGAAGAAGGGAAAATTACTTCCCAAAACACGTTGAGCTATTTGGAACAGAAGTTAGGCCTCTACTGTACCTAAAATGCATATATTTTGTGATTGAAGACATGACACTATATGATGATCAACAATTGGTAATATTGCTGAATATAGACTGGCATGTATTAATAAATTGTATTTTTCTAGGGAAATCAATAACCAAGTGACTGCATAATTATTACCTCTACAGATTAAGAAAGCGTGTAAATGACTATTACCAAAGTGCAGATTGAGATAACCCCAGTTGATGGCTAATTAGCTGTTACACTAAGTCATCTCTAAGTTATTCCTCTTTGCTGTGTTTGCTGTGTCAGACCAGAAATGGAGTACTGAAACAGATCCTCAAGAGTATTAAAGAAACATTTTGAACAATTGATTGCCACTGGTAATAACCTGAGTGTGCAGGGGACGCGAGTGATCCACAGCCCTTGGACACTTCCTTTTCCTTGTTTTGTACCATTGTCTAGTGTCAAGGCAGTGTTTTTCTCCTCTGCACCCCACTAAATATCTACTAACCCTGTTTGTTAAAACTTGGTGTGCATACTGTATTCCCATTCTTCGTGAAGGTTTGAGAATAGGTCCTCACGGGGGTTCAGAAGAGCAGTTCCGTGCCTCTGGATGCTCTAAAGCCAGACTGATGGTCATGGAAGCAACTAATTGATTCAGTGAGGAGGTTCAGCTGAGAGATAGCCAACTTCTCCAGGAGTTTGCCCAGGAAAGAAGTGATAGAGATTAGGTAGTCGTTTTCCAGAATGGAGGGTTCAGCAGACGGTTTCTTGAGCAGATGGTACACAAGGGAGTGCTTAAGAGTAGTTGGAAAACTCCTGTGGAAAAGGAGAGATTGCAGAGGTCAGCCAAGGCTGGTATGAGGGAGTCAATGTTGTCCTTAACGGTTTTGGAGGGGCAAGGGTCCACTTGTTTGGATGAGGCTTTCATAGACCGGACTTGTCTGGTGACCTCATCAGGTGTGGCGGGTGAGAGCGAGGAGAGGGAAAGTGGAAGTGGGGCCAAGAGAGGCTCCAGTGTTGGTTTGTGCTGTGATGTAGAAGAAAGGGAGGAAAGGATGTCTTGGGTTTTTGTGGTGAACTGTGATGCCAGGGCTGAGCAGAGGTCCTGGGTGGGTGTGACAGAAGAAGAGGCTGCTACAGGATTTGCCAGTTCCTTGAAGACTTTGAAAAGTTTGGCCATGTTTTTTGTTGCTGTGGAGATGCAGGCTCGAATAAAGACTCTTTTCTTGGAGAGGATGCTGAGTCGATATTGCCTTTGAAGGAGGTGCAGGCCAGTTTGTCAGATGGTCTACCAGATGAATTCCATTTCTGCTGAGCTGCTCTCCACTTGCATTTAAGGGCAGTCAGATTGGAGACATCCCAAGAGTTGCACTTTTTGGAAGGCTTCAGTTGGACCCTCATGACAGGGGCAAGAGTATCAAGAGTGTTGGAGATAGATAAATTGAGTTTTGTGAGGGCTGTATCAAGGTGCAAGTCAGCCGGAGGAATGGGAGGAAGAGAGTAGATTTAGCCAAATGCAGCCACTGTCACTTTTTTCATGGGTCTGGTGACTTTGAAGCTGAGTGGCCATGCTGGGTGTGTTGCTACAAGAGGAGAGGAGAGCTTCAGGTGTGTTGATAGAAGAGAGTTGTGCATTAGGACCCCAACCGGCCCATAGAGCTGGGGGTTACCCAATAGCACTTTAAGGTGAGGCAGCAGCACCCATGAGATGGATGAGGAATGCAGATTAATATTCACACATAAAATCAATAATGATTCATTGACAACTAAATGGTTTGGCAAAGGGAGTCAGTTTAATGACAAGTACAAAAAATGGGGAGTTAATGAATATCAGCAATTGCTCGATCTTCCTTCTTGCTTTTACTCCAATTAATTTCATGAAATAACACATCATTTATACTAAAAACTCATCATCGCTGGCGTGTAACGCTTAACATTTGGCATGCAATTCTATTGGTTCTAGGAAGGTAACTTTAATATAGGTGCTTTATCTATATATGGTAACTAAGTGAGGGGGTTGGATAAAGAGTGTCAATTGGGGCATCCAAGCCCTTCCTTCAAAATGGCTACTGTAGACATCACTAAAAGTACGACGTCTCATTGGTTCTACTAACTATAGGACCCTCAATTACTTGGTCCACTACGATTGGGTTGGCACCAACCCCACTCATACTTTTCCAGTAGCTTAGCAGCGCGCAGAATTGCCGGCCAGGTGCAGGGAGTTTGTCTGCTCCCCCAGCCTCCCTCCAATTATTGCAACAATCAATCATCACTTCAGTGGTCATGTGTCAATTATTTCTTTGTATTTTGGCGTCGAGACTGCTTCTTGGTCAGGAAAAGTTAGGGCGATTGGGTATGGCAAAAATCCATACATAGGTGTGAAAGTTTCATCCTTCTGCTTGCTCGGTCACGTGATTTTGACACCGTGAAATCGTCTTATTCACCATGCAATTTGTGTATTTGATTTAATTGTGCCAGTAATCTGCCTTCTGTAGCTTATCTTGACCTTTCAGAATAGGATACTCTTTTCTTCCCTTCATTAATTGTAACCACTGTTGGGCTATTTCAGCTGATACGACCTTGGCTTCTTAGCATGACTTGCCTTCGTCTGAGTTTCGTTCTGTCTTTAATTCTTGATTTGCTTGCTGCAAGGCTCTTCTCTTGAGACCTTTAATAGCCTTTGGTTGATTCTGCTCTTGTGCATAATGGAAGTATACTTATATAAAGTGTTCCTTTTGAGGTAGATATGTATAGGTGGCACTTGCCACAATCTATCTTACTACTAAGCTAAGCAAGCCTCATGAATTCTCTGTTGCGGTTCCTTGCATATGCACACGTTTAAACTAACTGGATATTTTCATTGTGTTCCTGGCATAGGTTTCTGACATTTGATATTAATCATTTCACTTCAAACTTAGGATGTCACTTATCCATGGTGTTTCATCTCTTTTCATCATTCAAAGGTTGTCATATCTCCTATATGTGTGTCAGTCCGGGTTCTTATGACATCATCATTCGTCTTCTTTTAGTATCTTCTTGGCTCCTTCAGGTATTGCATTTTGACAATTATCATTCTTTCACAATTGTCGATATGGTTTTCTCAATGGGTACCTCACAGTCCGGGTTTTCTTAGGTGGTGGTATTTCAATAGGTGCTGTCAGTCTGATAGGTACTGGACAGAGCCCCACTGCTGCTCTCTGCTGGTTTATTTGTGCATCATACGTCACATAGTTCAGCGTGAATGTTCCTGGTACTTCAAAATGGGTGGCTGGAATATGAATCGAGCTCTACACACCCCCCTCTAGGCAATTTATCAACCACTTTCACTTCTTCTTTTGTATCTACCTTTGCTTCATCCTCTGCGTCCACTTTTAATTCTCCTTCTGGATCTACACATATAGCTTTGAAGAAATACATCTTTTTGGTCCATATCTTTATGACTCCCTTCAAGCTTCCTGCTGTTCTCATGTGCTCATCCTTGTTCCATGTCATTAGTTGGGTTTCCATCCTGCTTCAACATCAATCATGATCTTCATCCCAATGGAATTTTTTGCAGTTTTCTGGCACTGAGAAATTATTATCTTGATAACACAGAATCCGAGCAATATCATCCTTAGCAGGGCTCCTGGGAATTTGAATGCATCTTCCATCCATTGTGGAACCTATGAAAATAGTGATCCAAACCAGCTGTCATCATCGACTTTGTCAGCTTCATCAATTATCTGATTCTGTAGTTTTGCCAACATACCTCTGGCCTTTGTTAAAGTTCCATTTTCTTCGTTGCGAGATGGTGTAAATGTGCAACATGATTCTCTGATTTTTGCACAAACACCTCCATCCATAGCTGTGATCATGTCAAGAACATATCTGTTCTGTAAAGTCATGAGTCGGATTGCCCTCAGTTCTTCCCTGATTGCATTAAATCCTTTTATGGTTGTGCTGATGGTCTGCAGTAACTCCCATCTGGTATCTGCAACCATTTAGTATTTGCTCCAACCTGAAGCCTTGGCATAAAAATCATTGTGAACACTGATGAGGTCTGACTGAAAAGTCTATGTGTTTAGGGGATTGCATCGAAAGCTTCTTTAGCAGAAAAGTAATTCTCTCTTTTTATTCAGCTCATTAGTTCCACAGATCTCTTCTTCCTCAGGTGAGCATCTGCTTTCAGCATCTGCTTTCGGGAAACTGTCAATATTCAGGTCACTTTTTGGAATCACCAGTGCTGGAACATGACATTCACTATCGTGCATATACCTCCCCAATTCTTTGGCAGTCTGATATATACCTTGGATCCACATGCCCAATAATGATCCATGATCACTGCAGGTACTGTGTATCATTGTTGGAACATCAAAGACTCGGCCACAATTCTGATTCTCTCCCATTTTTCTTGTACCATTATTCCGGAAACAGAATTTTGGATTCTCCAATGGCACTATCTGTAAGGGTCCTCCTTTGTCTTCGACCCATGTCAACAGTTTAGCAAGTTTTGGCCATAATGGCTTGCATCCATTTTGCACTATGTTGATGGTGGACTCGTAGTGACCGAAGACCATCCATGCTCTGCAGACCACTACTCCTTTCTCCCATCCGTCTGGTGAAAGTACCGTTCCCCAAATTTGTGTTTGGCCTCTGTGTTCTTCCTCTTTTGAGCTTCTTCTGGTGTCTTTCCTTGAACGTTCAGTTTTTGATTTGCTTCTCTTCTGATCGCTGCTCCTTTAACTCCAGGCTTTTCATATATGATTAAAATTTGTTTCATTTTTCCATTTTTTCCTGTCTTCATGGCCCGGACATAATTGTCTTCATTTGGATCCGTTTCTTGAGTTGCCCATTTGGGTGAGGCATCACTTCCCATGAACTGGCCTCTGGGCTTGCACATTGCTACGTGTGATAGTGCACTGTCTGGACATCAAATTCCACAGCTACGAAGATCTTTTACTTCCCCATCCTGTCACGTAAGAGTGCACAAACAAAGCATTCGTCCTCGAAATTTCATCGTCCAACTTCTTTCATGTGTTGGTGCCAGATATTATTCCCAAGTGTGCTGTGCTGTCCAGGTAGTCATTTAGTTCATTATCATCTCCTTGTATGCTTCTTCTGATTCTTAAGGTCTTCCTTTGCTATAACCATGTCCTTGAACACATCTGTATGGCTTCTTCTTGCTGGAGGATTCTCAGGTATCCCAATCCATGGTGCAGGCATCTTTATCTGTGCCAGTTTAGTAGAAGAAAGTCTGGCAATCCTTTCCCTGTCCTCTTGTATTTTCCTGGCTCTGGTTATGAATGGCCATATTGATACTGCTATCTTCTGTGCTCGTGAGATTTTCCCTGGGCTTGTACTTGCCCTTTTAATTGCTGGATCAGGGGTGCTTATCAATGCTGTCTCTGTTAGTTTATTCTCCAACTCCTTTTGTTTTATTAAAAGTTCAGCCTTCTCCATTTGTCTTTTTTCACTTCACTTGTAGTAGAACTTCTCATCGTTGGTTGTCTATCCTTCTCCCATGCTTTGGATTTTGGCTCTGCAGTTATTGACACTAGACCTGGTGTATTTGCACTCATCGTTTGTGTGTGTCTTTCAGTAACATATTCTCATTCTTACTCTGCCGATCCAGCCTTCGGCTTTTCAACTTGCTTGTTACCACATGTGTGAGTGTGTCATTACTAATCACCTCCATTTTAAGTTCACTCACTCCTTTGTCAGACTTTCTAGGGACTGGAATGACTATTAAAGGTCTGGGTGCCTTTGTGTATGTCATGCATACATCATTAGGTGGGTGCACTGGAATCGGAACACTTTGTGCACCAATAAAAAATTCAGTTAGAATCATCAGTGACAGTAAAACAACGTTGAATATAATGCATAGGTACATTATTCCTCTGTAGGTCAATTTATAGCACTTAGTTCTGGAACAGTACAAGCGCCTCTCCTCTCGAGGGATGACAACATTACTGCTTAGGTTTCCCATCTCTATCATTTAAGGAAAAAAACGAGGAGTTTAATACATTCTAGGCAATATTATCTCTGGATTCTGCTGTTTTTGCTCGTAGGTTGCAGGTACTAGAACGATTGTCCTTCTTTGCCTGACAACTAGATTGTCTCTTGTTTCTGGAAACAGTTCTTTGTGGCTGTCCACGAAAATGTCAAAATAAGGTAATAAGTTCAGAAAGTCTCTTAGTGGGCATGTTCAAAATATAGAAGCTCCCAATCAATGCCCCTTATCTGTTTCACTCCAGAGGACATGTTGCTTCTCTGTAAATAAAAGTGTATTCTTTCTCAACACTTCCTCAATCTGTCCCTCAGCGGAAAGTTTACAGTCTCCTCCGGAAATTCTGATGATGATTAGAAAGATCAACCTGCATCAAATTACCATGTGGGAGCATGCTCATCGGTGTAGAGTTTGCTGCGTCTCTAATGAAAGTGAGGATGTCAACTCTGGCAGGCTTCCCCACAAGTTCTGGAAAGTCCACAATTAGGCGAAAGAAGACATTGCTCGCCAATCTGCTATCTTCTGGTGACAGAGACATTTGTCTAGTCCTTGCTGAATTCTTGACCTGCTCGGTACTCACTGTGAGCAACTTCTATGATTTCGATAAGCGTGATGAGCAACCTGAATTATGATTCAGTTCAGGAGTATATTCAAACGTTCTGTGTTTGCTAGATCCAGAAGAAATATCAAGTCGTCAATGCGTCCCCCAACAAGATCTGGACAGTCTTCAATTAAGTGAAAGAATAGCACGCTGACAAGCCTATTCGCTGCTTCTTCTGCTTGGGACATTTGTCTTGTCTTCCCTATATTCCAGAAGCAGGAGGAACTGCTTGGCAATCACAATGAGCAGCCTCCTTATTGTCTTTTTGTTTTTAGGGTCTTGAAGAAATTCAGTGATGTTATTGAGCCTTCCCACTAACGACGGATACAATCTCAATACTAGTTCAAAGTAAATTAGAATATCTTTAGTGATGTCGCTGCTGTGGGACACTATAAGAGAGTCCAAATAATGCTCCTGTCAGAAATGAGTCTGAATACTGTATTTTCTTCCAGTTTGTGTGTCCTCGATCAAAATTTGGCATATCCTTTTCTCATCAAGGCTTCAGTATGCCTCAGTACAAAGTTCAAAGTCAATAGAATATGTTGTGGCTTATACGTGCAATTTTCTTCTTCACCCTGCAACTGGGATGCACAGAGTGTCCGTGTCTTATGTCTACTATCCTCTTTTTTGCTCAGAGGAAATGTCCAAATTTAAGCCACAATTTACACAAAAGTTCTTGGTCTTTGCTTTGCTGGTCATGCATCCTTCTTCCTCGTCATGGATCTTGTATGCACGTGCTGTGGTTCTTCCCAGTTGTCTGAGGTCTCTACGCATTGGGGTGCAGGCAGGGGGCCTTCTCCGATGTATGGCTTGATATCACCCAGAAATATCCAAACTCTTCTTCCTTCTAGCTTGACTGCAGACGTGGTAATGTTCTCCACTCTGAATGGACCGTGGAACCTTGGCTCATCCCACTTCTTTCTCGTGTGGTTTCTCACCAGGACCGTGTTACAGCGAAAACTGGTGGTAGATGTAAACATTGAATCAGGTCTGTTGTAGTATCTCCTTCTGTGTTCTTTGCTGCCCTGCACCCTTTCTGTCGTCGCTGCAGCTATCCTGAAATTACAGTAAGACAAGATGTCATGCAATTCAGGTAATTTAGCATTTCAGACCCTAAAACTTCTCATGTTGGCTGAGCATCACGTCTGGCTCTCGGGGTGTCAGTGGTGTGCGCATCCTTCTGCCTGTTGCTATTTTGTGCGGCGTAAAATGATGGTCAGAACCACGCTGGTTTCTGAGTGCGTAAAGTGCCAGTGGAAGGCAGTGTAAGAGGATTCAATTCAGCACTACAGCTAAGTTAACGCCTAGTCTAGAATACTGAATGAAAACCCTTATTGATATATCTTTAGGTCCAGTTCATGCGTTCTGGATGACTACCCCTATATAACACCCCTCTCTTGGAATCCCCCTGACCCCACTGAGCCAAGAAGTAGTTCTGTTTTGCAAGTTTAAAAGGTTTATTTGATAATTTCAAATATATATATATATCACACTTTATAATAAGTTAATAATTGAATAGCACACTGGTAAATAGGAACAAAAGAAGAAGGTGGTACAAAATGCTTTATAGAGTTCAAATGGATGCAAGGTTGAATGAATGAAATGCAGTATAGAAATACTCAATATGATTTCAACAAAACAATGTAATCACTTTTCTCTGGCAATTCCCTCCCCCCCCCTTGATGCAAGGCAAGGAAATGGAAGGAAACACACAGTTCTCAGAAATGCAATCAAATGTGATTCAGTTCAATCCCAGCAAGCTTACAGAAAACAGATAGGAGTTTTGAAAACACAGGCCCAAATGCTTTGATATGTGCTAGCAATGGATGAGAAATGTGCTGGAAATGCTTTTTAATTCCCTTTCAGAGGTTCAGGGTGAGTGGTATCTAGTTAATATTAGTCCAGACTCACACTAGCAATGATGCAGGGATAGTTAGCAGGTTAAACGAATTTCTGGCAAATGGAAGGCAAGCAGCAGCAGTTTTTACATGTGAAGAAATTCGCAAATCGCGGTAAAATTCGCGAATGCGTGTTCCGCGATTACAGAGGAACCACAAGGACTATCTCTATCGTTTTGGGGTCCTAGGAAAGCCTAGGATCTCAGCTTCAAAATGAAAGTTACTGCAAGTCTCTAGCACAAACGGTTGCGGAGATATGAGCGATTGAATAAAGGTCGTTTTTCAGATTTGAAATTTTAAAATTCAAAAAGACAAGTGCAGCTTGCAACTAGGAAAGAACAAGTGACAGCTTTACAAATGACAGGTGACAGTTAGGAGACAGTTCTACTTAGATTAAAATAGGATTGAATTATATTATTTTAACTAGGAGATTGGTTCTGCACAGTTTTCTAGGTACTCACACTATATTCTTGAGTGAAATGGGCCTCGCCATGGATCTGGTCAGGGTTTTGGACTGGGCTCGGGTCTCTCTCTGGGCACAGCACTGCTTTCTCTCTGGGTACAGCACTGCTTTCTCCCTCTGGTCTGGTCTCTAGTTCTGGATAGATTGAAGTCTCTAGTTTGGCTCTCTGGAGGTTTGATGGAGGTAAAGTCTGGATTTTTCCGGCAGAGCGTCCCGCTGCAGATGGATTTGGAAGGTCTCTATCTGTCCTGTCTGTCTGCTTTTATGTGTTTAGAATGTGGGTGTGTTCTAGCATCACTGACCCTACCTCTCTCTCAGCTTCTAATTGGTCAAACTTCCATTTATCATTTGATTGGGGAATGAACTGTGAGTCAGAGGGATGTCATTTTATGGCTTGCAGATAGGACACTCCTCTGTCAGATTGCACATATTCTATATTTGATAATAAAAGACATATTTCAGAGTTACACAGTTGTTTGAAATTACATATACATGGTGTGGCTAAATTTTGCCATGTCTCTGTCCAAATCTGCTGTTTCTAAGAGCTTGCATTCAGAAATGGCACATATTTCACTTTTTAACTGATTTTTCAATTTCTGACATTGACCCAACTTTACATACATGTGTGCAGGGAGTATGGACATTAACTGAAGAAGTTTCAGATTTTTAACATGCATACAGTTAGAGTAATATCCATTTTTCCGCTAAAACCCCCCTGAACATGCCACCGGGTCGAAAAACCTCTTCAAATGTGGGCAGAAAAATCACAAGAATTATGGTATCATTTATAAAATTTTCACATGTCCGCTCTATGAGTTATTCATCTTTTTAAAGTTATGTTCTGGCTCCAAAGGGGTGTGGTTTCCCAGGTCACATGGTATAGAAACCAGTCTTTCCAGTTTCTGCCAAGCCAGCTTGCTCTCACAGGCAGTGCTCCTCCCAGCTCCTGCCAAGAGGAAGCTACATTTTACGACTGCGGTAATAAAAACCTTTGCCTGAGTGAAGAGGGCTTTGTTCACTCTCTTGCAGAGCACAGGTAATTCAATTATCAGATAGATGGCATATCCTTAGTGTGGGCAGCAAAAGGAAGGTTGGCCTGGGAACACAGTGGTGACTCAAATTTCACTCCTGATGGGGGTAGTTGCCAGGCAGAATCAAGTTCCTTAAACCAGACTTTCAGCTACTGTCATGTTATTTGTTGCTTTTTAAATTAACTTGCAATTTTACACATGCAGCTAGAATGCTGATTCTAAGTGCAAAACTATGACATTTAAACAATTGCAACCTATGTGACACTCAAAAGTAGGTCACTCAGTCAATTTAAACATTTAGATTTTTTTTTTTAGTGTCTTTCAATCCAGTGCAACTTAAACTGCTGAAATCCACAGCGCAGCCAGTCTTGTTATAAACCTTGTCTTATGATCTTCATTTCCCAGATTTTGTAGGCACACAAAACTCCATTCTGCCAAATGTCTGCTGGTGTTCAGTAAATATTTTGCACATATTGCAATGTTTGAAAATAGGCATTTTGACTTGCCTTCAGGGAAACAGAGTGGTTTTAAAACGCCGGCTTTTGGATAGTGGTGAGTACTGGTACTGCACCCATTTTTGGGATTTAAGAAATGAATTCCCCACAATTCTAGGTTGCATTTGGCAATCAGCATTGCCATTCCCAATGGTTTCAGACTACTGTGCGGGTAGTCCAATGGTGGTTTTAGGCAGCGTCCTTCTGTGCCCATAACATCGGCAAAAATGGGTGGCAGCCTATTCTTCCTGCATTTCCCTGTGCATTTTCTGGGAAGCTCTGGCCATCATGATGTTTTCATGTCAGTACTGCACAGTTTTGAGGTAGGGCTCGGATGCATGGGTAAATACATCCCACAAGCCCCCCTCTTGCGATGGCCATTCGGTTTCACTGATGGGACTCGCAAGATCTGGGATGTTTCCTCATCTTCTTCCAATAGATGGCACAGTTCAGCATCTTCTTCTCCATTCGGTACTGATCGATCGGTTCTCCTCGCCGGTCCTGATGGGAAGATTGGGCGGTACCCCGAGCCCGTTGCGTCTCAGCTCCCGGTCTCCGGATCGTCCTCCTTGGCCCGTCTCAAGGTTTTCTTTCTCCTAGGACGACAAAGGAAGAGCGGCAATACCTATTCATAGACGTTTTTCCACCACCGTTGAGATAGTGGGGCAGCATATGCATTTCATCATCACGAAACATTACATTCTTATTTTGAAAAAAAAAAACAGTATAACTAAGAGACAGTTTCATGCAAATCACAATATTTTAGAGACTAGATGTGGTATGTTTTATGATTGGAACTGAATTAGTCTGATACAGTACCCGCTAGGATTCCAGAGGATTCCTCCAGTTGTTGCAGAGTGTGCCTGGGATGGCAACATTTCAACTGGTTTATGTGGACCCACTTGTCTTCCCCCGCTGCCAAAGGACCTTTGGGGATGTGGATTTTGTAGGCCACAGGGGAGATCTTGTCGATGATCTCAAAGGGTCCCTTCCATGTAGGCAAAAATTTGCGCTGCTTGGCCTGGTTCCTTTGGAAGTTGTATAGATAGACCCGGTCCCCCACCTGATATTCCTTCCTGGAAGTTTTCAGGTCATAGTGGGTCTTCATGCTATCAGCTGATCTTTCTAGATTCCGCTGAGCATAAGCAAAAGCATGTTGGAGGTGTTTCCTTAAATTCTCTACATACTCATGAGTAGTGGAGGCATTTATCAGTGTCTGCTCTTGGGTCCTGTAGAGCAAATGCTGAGGAAGCACCATCTTGCGCCCAGTCATCAACTCAAATGGTGACATTTTGGTTGCAGATGAAGGGGTAGATCTGATGGCCATTAGGACCAGAGGTAATCGGATATCCCAACTTGGCCCAGAATCTGCCACAAACTTCTTTAATATGCTCACAATGGTCCGGTTATATCTCTCTACTGCCCCAGAAGAAGCTGGTCTATAACCAATATGCAGCTTTCTCTTGACTCCCAGTATCTCCCACATCTTTGTCATTACCTCACTGGTGAAGTGGCTACCTCTGTCTGACTCAATCCTTTGAGGTAGACCAAAACGGGAAAAGATGTGGTTAATCATCAAGGCAGCTGCAGTTTCTGCCTTGCAGTTTGGGGCTGGGAGACATTCCACCCACTTGGTAAACAAGCATGTCACAGTCAACATGTACTTATTCCCCCTAGCCGAGCGAATCACAGGGCCTACAAAGTCGATTTGTAAATCTGACCATGGCAGTGTCATCCCCCGCTTTTGTAAAGGTGCCCGGTGTGTGAGGGATGTCGGCTGAAATTGTGCACACACAAGACAACCCTTCAAATATTGGTTGAGGTCCTGGCCCATGTGTGGCCAGTATGCAACCTCTCTTAAGATTTCCAGTGTTGTGTGAAACCCCCTATGACCGGCGGTGGCCGCATCATGGGCGTGACTTAACATCAGGCTTCGGAATGAGGTAGGAACCACCCACTGATCGTGGCCAGTTTTGGATTTCCTTACCAGCAAACCGTCTTGGATCCGGAACATTTTTGGACATTTCATCAACACTCTTAGGTCCTCTTTCCCAATGTAATCGGTATCCGTCAGGGTAAAGTTCTCAGGGTCCTCCAGGTGCTGGTAAAATTTACCAATAATTGGATCCCCCTTCTGAGCGGTAATCAAATCAGCATCAGGGGTCTCCTTACTCCATTGTGCAATTGAAAGGTCGTTGTGAGCATTTGTCTGGGACCTAGTGATAGCAGTGACCTGGATTTCCCCCAACAGGGACTCAATCTCAATTAGACCCCCTTGGATGGCCCCGGTTTTGGCCAGCTGATCAGCTAAGTCATTTCCAGTTTTGTCTGGTCCCTCTACTTTGGAATGACCCTTGATCTTTTTACAATAGATGGTCATCCCATTCGAGGTGACCAGATCATCAATGTTTTGGATCAACTTCCCATGTTTCAAGGGTTTGTTGTTAGCACATAACATGCCTCTGGTTTTCCAATTAACCAGGTGCTCCACGAACCCGTTCCGTACATAATCCGAATCTGTGATTATGACCAGTTTGTGGAGTTGATGCTGGACAGCAGTGAGGATGGCCTGATGCACAGCCATCAATTCTGCCACCTGACTACTTCGGGGACCAATTTTGTATCCAGCGGAGGGTTCTGGGGACTCATTCACCCATGCATTCCCTACGCCAGCCACCAGTTCTTTCTCCCCGTTGTTGTCAACATGGTAAGAGCATCCATCCACATAGACAGTGGGCATTCCCTCACACTTGTCTTCTTCAAAGACTTTGTGTGGGGAATTAAGGTATGCCTCCATGTTGTCCTTGATTTTCAGACTTTCGTCCTCGAGACAGTTTTCTCTGGCACAATCATGCAAGTCAGCCAGACCTTGCGCGAGGGGACTCTTCTTGTTTTGGCCATATCTGACCTCCACAGGAAAGCCTTGCATTGACAGAATCCAGGAAGTAATTCGGGAATTACTCACATTTCCGGCCCGGATTCTGTCACTTTGGAGATATTGCAGAGGCTGGTGTGGAGTCTCCACTATGATGTGTTCCCCCTGGATAAACGGGCGGTAATTCTTCAATGCCCACACCGTTGCCAGGAGTGCCTTCTCACAATCGTTGAATTTTTCCTCCACAGAGGATAAAGTTTTGCTCGCATAGGAGATTACTTTATTGACCTTGTCATGCTTTTGGTATAATACTGCCGTCAAGCACGTATCAGAGAACCCCGTCTCCAGGAAGAACTCCTTGTTTCTGACAGGGTAAGCTAGGCAAGGCGCTTGTGAGAGGCTTCTTTTGAGTTGTTTTACCGCCTCGGCTTGTTCTGGACCCCATTCCCACTTGACCCCCCCCTTCAGGAGATGAATCAGGGGTCTGGTGATCTCTGCGTAGCCCTCAATGAACTTTCTGCTGTAATTAGTCAGTCCAAGGAGGCTCCTTAGTTCCCGCAGAGTTGTGGGGTCTTTCAGTTTCTGAAGTGCTTCCACTTTCTTTTCCTGGGGACAGAGGCCCTGAGGAGTAATCTCATGCCCCAAGAAATTAACACGGGTTCTACACCACTGTGCTTTCTGAAAGGAAAGTTTTGCTCCGGCGGCCCTCAACTGTGTCAGAACATAACGGATCTCCGCTATGTGTTCCTCCACAGATGAACTTTTGATGAGGACATCATCTACATAAGCCAAGTTACCCCTTGCACCCAAGTCAGGCATGGCCTTGTGTAGAAAAATGTTGAATTCATTGCCGGAGTTGAGGTATCCGAAGGGAGTCCGGGTCCAGGTGTACTGCTGGCCCCCAAAGGTAAAAGCCAGCTTGTATTGGTCCTCCCTACTGACAGGCACAGTCCAGTATCCATTGGTCAGGTCTATTGCAGTGAATACCTGTGACCCCTGGATCTGGGCCAGCCCTTGGTCAATGTAGGGCAGAGGCCATCGGGAAGTATGGACCCGTTTGTTGAGCTCCCTGAGGTCGGCGCAGAGTCTCCACTGGCCGTTTGGCTTCAATATCCCCAGCACCGGATTATTGAAGGTGCTGTGGACTGGACGGATTATTCCCCGGGACTCAAGGTTCTTAATTATTTCAGTAAGGGACTCCATTGATGCGAGAGGCAAGCGATATTGCTTCACAAACACAGGAGTCATGCCAGGGTCCGTGGGGATTGTTGTTGTGTGGATGTCAGTGCGACCACAGTCATATGAGTCTACCGCAAAGAGATCTTGGAAATCCAAGAAAACTTGTTTCAACTTTTGCTTTTGTTCCAGAGTCACACAGGCATCAGCTAGGTTGACTCTCTCTTCCACCATCTGCCTGAAGCCTGGAAAGACTTCTGGTTTGGCTATCTCCACGGCCTCCTCCAGCTGGGTGGAGAAGTCCCTGGTCAGAGTGCTGATTTGGACTGGAGGCTTCAGGTGGGCAAGGCAGCCTTCATGAACCTGGAAAATCACCTCCTCCCTCCTGAAGTCACAAGTCACATCTTCCTTACCATAGGGGCAGGAAGTGTACACCAGGAAGTTCCCCCCATGCCGGGTAAAAATCCTGTCTGGTGTTGTATTGTCATCACTGTCACTGTCAAAACAGTCCTTGGGGATTGGTCCTAACAGTTCATTACCTAAATCCATGGAAAAATGTCGGTCATCAACCGCCATTCCAATAATGGTGCCTGCGGCTAGAGTAACACTCTTTAAGTCGCTGTTATCCACCTCTATTGGAATGGTGTCATGTTCTAGGTTGACTAATGGAGTGGGGTTTACCCCCAACCCTTGCTGTTGGAGAGAAGCATTTAGATGTATGTAAGCATCAGGGTTTTTCAACTCTTGTCCCCTTTTAACTTTCACTTCCAGGGAGAATTGTCGGGTCCTTTCTGGGATGGTGACTTCCTCTTTTACCTGAATTTCAACTGCATAAGGTAGCAATTGAGCTGACCTAAATGCTTTTTCTGGATCATCAAAGCCCATGGGATTATCCGCTAATCGGGACCAAGCTTTGAAGTTTATTAGGTCCAAACTAGTGGCAAAGCGATTGAGAATGTCACTGCCTAAGTAAAAGGTGGCAGTGACGTCTCGCACGACCCAACAATTGTGGACTATGCTCTTGTTGCCAATGGAGATTTTGAGCATACACCTGCTTGGCAGGAGATGTTTGGAATTAGGTGCTTCCAGGTCCATTTCCCATTTGTCTATCAGTTTGAAGGTGGGAATGGCTGGATCTTTTGGGAGTTGGCGAAACATGGCTTCGCTGATGAAGCTCTTACCGTTGTTCACACACACTCGAGCGAGAACAGAGTCCTTCCCATCATTTAACTGAACAGGGATGAACAACTGCTCTCCAATTTGCTGAATATCAGCCAGGCTCTGAGCTGATTTCACATCTTTCTGGACTATAGGAGTGGGAGTTTCAGATTGTGGATTAGTATAGAATTTCAGAGTGTTTCCTTCCAGCGTGGAATACCACTTTAGACTGGAAGGAAGGTTGATTTTCAGAAATAGAGAGGACCCCCCATCACCAGTCTGTTGTCCTACTGCTATTACTGTCACGTCTGGAATCTGGTTGTTCTGGAAGTGAAATTCTACTTGGTCAGATTTTTGTTCAACCATGTGGCAGGTGCCGTTTAAACTAACATGGTTGACACTCTGTTTTAATTTTATTGGTCGGCTAGTCTGGGTCCAGAGGACCTTGTTTACACAATCTATTAGGGGTGACAACCTTCTCAGGAGGTCATTCCCTAGTAAACAAGGGGTGCCCTCTGGGGTCACAACTATGACCGGGTGTTTCAACTTATGTCGCCCAATTTTAATGTCCAAATCTGCAGTCCCCTCAACGGGAATTTCCTTCCCGTCAAAGTTCTGGAGTTGTCCAGGAAGTGAGGTGAGAGGAATTTGGTAATTCTCTCCCCTTCCTGCATTCAGTTCATCAAAGGCCCTTCTGGACAGAAGGGTAGCTTGAGATCCAGTGTCCACCAGTGCCGAGATTGTACCCTGCCCCTGTACTTGTACCGGGGCATAATATCTTCCCTCCTTCTCCTCAAGGGGGCACAGATAATGCACATTTTTGGACAACTGGTGGGCTAATTTTCTGGTTTTGGACATCGAGAGAAAAGAATTTTGGGCAGAATTCTGTGGAGAGCCTTGGGAATCTGAAAGAAAAAGTTGGCAACTGGAGATCAGAGCCATTGTGGGTTCCCCTGGTTCCGGTTCTGGGCCGCCGCCCCCTTTTTGGAGGCAGTCCCCAGGATGGGTTTGAACCAGGGGATTTTCTTGCTGTTGGTTCTGGGATGAGATGGTGGGCGGCGGTAGCTCAGTCTCCACATCTCCCCAGTCTGGATTTGCATCCCTAGGGACCCATTTTTCTTTGGGAGGAGTTCCCCCCTCTCTGAAGGAGAAGATCCTTTTCCCAGGATCCTCTGAGGATCCCTCTCCCTCAAATTGGAAGATCTGTACCACCTCCTCAAACTGAGTCTGTTTGGGTCTTTTGTTTCTCCTACCCCCCCTCTGCTCCTTAGGAGGCAGACTTTCAGGGGCAAGAGATTTTGTTTCCGGTTCCTGGGTTTCCAGGGGCTGTTTACAAGTGAGGAAGGAAGCTTCCTCCAAGGCTTTACACCCCCCTTCCCTTTGTGCCTCCTCCCTGGGAACCGGTGAGTTATCGGGGTGCTGCCCCCGTCATTGTTCTGGAGCACCAGGTCCAGAGTTGGGTGCGTTCTGCGCCGGCACGCCCATCTGAGGGTTCTGCTGAGCCCTCAGTATGTGACCCAGATCCCGCGCCATGTTTTGAACCTGGCGCTCTAACTGGGAAACCCGCTCAGGCTGATACGGGGCCCTGTTTTCTCCCCTGGGCTGATCCCGGGAAGGGTAGCTGTCCCTTCTTTGGTAGTACCCCTGGTTGGGAAGATTTGGGTACCCCTCCACCCTTGGCCTCCCCTCTCCCGGATTCAGTGGTCTGGGCTCAGGGAATTGGGGAAAGAAGGATGGATGGTTTTGGGGCTGAAAGTCGGGAGGATATCTGGGGAAAAAGTTCTGCCCAGGGTTTGGTAAATTTCTGCCCTCCTGTGGGAAGTTTGGAGGGAAGTTCCCTGGGTTAGGTGCTTGGCTGGATTCCCCCCCTTGGGCTGGAGGAGTCCACACATAACCCAGGATGGGTCGATTTCCCTTGTAACGTGGACTTACATAATCAGGAGAGCGAGGGACCCCATTTGTGGGGCTGCCTCCCTGGCTCCCTGTCTGTGACTGGCCCGAGGACCTTCTGGGCCTAGCATTATTAGGTGCAGGCAGGTTTTTAGGCCCCCCCATCTCCAAATCCAAAACGGGGGTGACCTTTACCTCTGCCACCTTGGCAGCAGCAGGGGTGCTGTTGGCTTTGGGGTTTTTCTGGGCATTACTTTTGCTATCTACCGGTTTCTGCACCTCATAGATCCGGGTAGCCTGTTCAATGACCCAGTCTAAAGATCTTTTCTCGTGAAAATCCCTCACGAGCTGGGTCATGATATATTTGGGCAAGGCATGAAAAAATGTATTAACGAATTCTCGACTGTCTGTGCGCACCCTTCTTGTGGTCTGTGCGAAAGCACGCTTTAACTCCTGCACAAATTCTTGTGGGGCCTGATCCTCCCCACATTGCAAATTGTAGGCTGCCTTGCGAGCCTCTTGAGGATTTCTGTGAACAGAAAAATGTTTCAGGATGGCCGCCTTATATGTGGACCATCTTAAATGATTTTGATCCTCCAGCCCCGCAAAGAAACTGGAGTATTCCGGGGAGAATGTCCACTTTACATATTGAATACAGCTTTGGCTGTCCTTCAAATGGAAAGTCTCCATCATTTGTTCAAACAACTCTAAGTGCTCCCAAACAGAATACTTAGCGTTCTTATGGTAGGGCGTGATGACGCTCCTGATCGCCTTAATCTGCTTTAAGGGGTCCTTAAGCAAGGCCCTTTTTGCCTTATTGGCCTTTTTGGTTCGGGTAACCCTTGTCCACTCTTCCTCGGACTCAGAGGCACTGCTCCCAGAGGTTCCCGTCTGTTCTTCCAGGTTTTCCCGGATTCTGCGAGCCTGGGAATGGCTGGCAGAATGTGGGGACCTGGTCTCCTGTGTCCTGCGCAGTTCAGAGGAGTCTTCAGATTCCTCCTTGCTGCCAGGATTTGCTGGGTACCCCCTCCACTGACCTAACTGGGCAGAGGTTTTCAGGATGCCCTTAATGGGCCTACTCTCCTGGGGTTCCCCATCGAACTGTACTGTACTTGGGTGCCCATACCCCGATGCCCACCCCTCCATTCCTGAGTGGTACTGGCCTATGAGCCCCATACTTTTAGCTGGATAGTAATCTGCCATCCCTGTGGCCCTGTGCTCATGTGCACCAGGGGACATGGGGGTGGCAGAGTCCAGGGACTGAGAAGTATGAGGGCCTCTGGTACTAGGGCTCCTGAGGTTATGCTCCGGAGTTTCCATTTCCCAGCGAACCTCATCTCTATCCGCCCCTGCTCCCTGTTGCAATGCAAGAGCCTGCATTTGTGCCTTCAGTTCCTCTGTTAAGGCCTTACTCGACTCTATCAGTTTCTCCTGCATCGCTACCTGTTGCTGGAGCCTATCATTGTGTTGACAGAGGGCCTCATTCTCCCTCTGTGCTTCCTGGTTGGTCCTGGAGAACTGGGCCAGTCTTTGCTGCAGGAGGTTTACCTCCTGGGCAATGTCCCTATTGGCCTGCTCCTTTCTTGCTAGAGCATCTTCCACCCTTCTGGTGTGCTCTACCAAGTTCTGGTTTTCTTTTTGGAGATCACCCAGCCCCTGGAGGGCCAGGTGATTTTCTTCAATTTCCTTTTTTAAGTGGCAGACTTCCTGGCCTATGGCGTCTCTTTCCTGACTAAGAGCCTGCATTTGTGCCGCCAGGTCGTCCCTTTGCCGTTGAAGGGCACCAGCTTTTTGGCGCTCCTCATCAAACTCTGCCTGGGTATCCAGGTCTTTCAGAATCAGTTTATTGCTCTCCTCTTTCTCTCTGTCTAGTTGGATTTGCAGGGTGGCTACCTGCTCTGTGCATGCCCTGTTGAAATTGATCTGTTGCTCCAGCTTTTTCTGGTTCTGCAGTAAGGAGTCCAAACTGTCTTGGTGCTCCTTCTGCAGGGCCAGAAATCGGGTATCCTGGTCTGTCTTTTCCTGTTGTAGGATGCCCATATCCTCTTTTATTTTAATGATATATTGCCTACTATCATTTTCTGCCTCCTGGCTCCTCTGCAGCCTCTGCTCAGAAGAGTCCAGATCAGATTGGGCCTTCTGTAATGCCATCTGTTGCCTATTTGCCAGATTTTGGCTTTCAGCACATCTATCCTGCATGTCTCCCATATATAGGTACAGGTATGCTGCTATCCTGGCAATCTTATTGTGTTCCTCTTTGGCTTTAGGAGCCATATATAGTTCACTCAGGGCCACATGTAAGGGACCCTGATCTCTATATATATCTGACCCTGTTTCAGTGACCTGTTGTGTGATGGCCTGCAACCACACATCCTGGCCCTGTTCGGTCCATTCACCTCTCCCAAATAGCTTATGCAAGAGGTGCTCTCTGGCTATTTTCATGTCTACTGAGGTCGTCATTCTAGAGATTGGTCTCTGTCCTGACTTACAGAAGTTTGTATTTTATTTTTGCAGAACAGAACTTTTCTTGGAGTGTCCCTTTTGAGGAATGCTTCACAGCGTAATGCAGCGTGGTGATCCGACCGGATGTATGTATCCCGTCAGTTAGCACACTGTATTAAGCTGCACAAGTGGTATTCTAACCCAAACGTCCAGCTCGAGCCCCCAATTTGTAAGAGGATTCAATTCAGCACTACAGCTAAGTTAACGCCTAGTCTAGAATACTGAATGAAAACCCTTATTGATATATCTTTAGGTCCAGTTCATGCGTTCTGGATGACTACCCCTATATAACACCCCTCTCTTGGAATCCCCCTGACCCCACTGAGCCAAGAAGTAGTTCTGTTTTGCAAGTTTAAAAGGTTTATTTGATAATTTCAAATATATATATATATCACACTTTATAATAAGTTAATAATTGAATAGCACACTGGTAAATAGGAACAAAAGAAGAAGGTGGTACAAAATGCTTTATAGAGTTCAAATGGATGCAAGGTTGAATGAATGAAATGCAGTATAGAAATACTCAATATGATTTCAACAAAACAATGTAATCACTTTTCTCTGGCAATTCCCTCCCCCCCCTTGATGCAAGGCAAGGAAATGGAAGGAAACACACAGTTCTCAGAAATGCAATCAAATGTGATTCAGTTCAATCCCAGCAAGCTTACAGAAAACAGATAGGAGTTTTGAAAACACAGGCCCAAATGCTTTGATATGTGCTAGCAATGGATGAGAAATGTGCTGGAAATGCTTTTTAATTCCCTTTCAGAGGTTCAGGATGAGTGGTATCTAGTTAATATTAGTCCAGACTCACACTAGCAATGATGCAGGGATAGTTAGCAGGTTAAACGAATTTCTGGCAAATGGAAGGCAAGCAGCAGCAGTTTTTACATGTGAAGAAATTTGCAAATCGCTGTAAAATTCGCGAATGCGTGTTCCGCGATTACAGAGGAACCACAAGGACTATCTCTATCGTTTTGGGGTCCTAGGAAAGCCTAGGATCTCAGCTTCAAAATGAAAGTTACTGCAAGTCTCTAGCACAAACGGTTGCGGAGATATGAGCGATTGAATAAAGGTCGTTTTTCAGATTTGAAATTTTAAAATTCAAAAAGACAAGTGCAGCTTGCAACTAGGAAAGAACAAGTGACAGCTTTACAAATGACAGGTGACAGTTAGGAGACAGTTCTACTTAGATTAAAATAGGATTGAATTATATTATTTTAACTAGGAGATTGGTTCTGCACAGTTTTCTAGGTACTCACACTATATTCTTGAGTGAAATGGGCCTCGCCATGGATCTGGTCAGGGTTTTGGACTGGGCTCGGGTCTCTCTCTGGGCACAGCACTGCTTTCTCTCTGGGTACAGCACTGCTTTCTCCCTCTGGTCTGGTCTCTAGTTCTGGATAGATTGAAGTCTCTAGTTTGGCTCTCTGGAGGTTTGATGGAGGTAAAGTCTGGATTTTTCCGGCAGAGCGTCCCGCTGCAGATGGATTTGGAAGGTCTCTATCTGTCCTGTCTGTCTGCTTTTATGTGTTTAGAATGTGGGTGTGTTCTAGCATCACTGACCCTACCTCTCTCTCAGCTTCTAATTGGTCAAACTTCCATTTATCATTTGATTGGGGAATGAACTGTGAGTCAGAGGGATGTCATTTTATGGCTTGCAGATAGGACACTCCTCTGTCAGATTGCACATATTCTATATTTGATAATAAAAGACATATTTCAGAGTTACACAGTTGTTTGAAATTACATATACATGGTGTGGCTGAATTTAGCCATGTCTCTGTCCAAATCTGCTGTTTCTAAGAGCTTGCATTCAGAAATGGCACATATTTCACTTTTTAACTGATTTTTCAATTTCTGACATTGACCCAACTTTACATACATGTGTGCAGGGAGTATGGACATTAACTGAAGAAGTTTCAGATTTTTAACATGCATACAGTTAGAGTAATATCCATTTTTCCGCTAAAACCCCCCTGAACATGCCACCGGGTCGAAAAACCTCTTAAAATGTGGGCAGAAAAATCACAAGAATTATGGTATCATTTATAAAATTTTCACATGTCCGCTCTATGAGTTATTCATCTTTTTAAAGTTATGTTCTGGCTCCAAAGGGGTGTGGTTTCCCAGGTCACATGGTATAGAAACCAGTCTTTCCAGTTTCTGCCAAGCCAGCTTGCTCTCACAGGCAGTGCTCCTCCCAGCTCCTGCCAAGAGGAAGCTACATTTTACGACTGCGGTAATAAAAACCTTTGCCTGAGTGAAGAGGGCTTTGTTCACTCTCTTGCAGAGCACAGGTAATTCAATTATCAGATAGATGGCATATCCTTAGTGTGGGCAGCAAAAGGAAGGTTGGCCTGGGAACACAGTGGTGACTCAAATTTCACTCCTGATGGGGGTAGTTGCCAGGAAGAATCAAGTTCCTTAAGCCAGACTTTCAGCTACTGTCATGTTATTTGTTGCTTTTTAAATTAACTTGCAATTTTACACATGCAGCTAGAATGCTGATTCTAAGTGCAAAACTATGACATTTAAACAATTGCAACCTATGTGACACTCAAAAGTAGGTCACTCAGTCAATTTAAACATTTAGATTTTTTTTTTTAGTGTCTTTCAATCCAGTGCAACTTAAACTGCTGAAATCCACAGCGCAGCCAGTCTTGTTATAAACCTTGTCTTATGATCTTCATTTCCCAGATTTTGTAGGCACACAAAACTCCATTCTGCCAAATGTCTGCTGGTGTTCAGTAAATATTTTGCACATATTGCAATGTTTGAAAATAGGCATTTTGACTTGCCTTCAGGGAAACAGAGTGGTTTTAAAACGCCGGCTTTTGGATAGTGGTGAGTACTGGTACTGCACCCATTTTTGGGATTTAAGAAATGAATTCCCCACAATTCTAGGTTGCATTTGGCAATCAGCATTGCCATTCCCAATGGTTTCAGACTACTGTGCGGGTAGTCCAATGGTGGTTTTAGGCAGCGTCCTTCTGTGCCCATAACATCGGCAAAAATGGGTGGCAGCCTATTCTTCCTGCATTTCCCTGTGCATTTTCTGGGAAGCTCTGGCCATCATGATGTTTTCATGTCAGTACTGCACAGTTTTGAGGTAGGGCTCGGATGCATGGGTAAATACATCCCACAGCAGTGTAGCCATCCTTTCTTTAGAGTAAGCTTCAACTTGGCTATCCTTTCCTTTAACAAGCCATTGAGCTTCTCACATATTCTATTACCTTGCGGATGATACGCCAACGAGAATGTGTGCTTTATACCAAGCAGCAAGCTAATTTGTTCAAACACTGCATTAACAAAGTGAGGCCCATTAACTGATCTCATGACCTCACACACTCCCCATCTCGGAAAAACCTCCCTTACTAGAAATGTGGCCGCACAGGTAGAGCCTGGGTGTGTGTATGGACCTGCTTCTATCCATTTAGAGAATGGACAAAGCACAACAATTAGATACCTGTACCCGTTATATACTTGAATCATATCGACATAATCAACATGCAAGTGCTGAAAAGGTCCATTGGGCTTTGGGATGACTCCTCTAATTACTCTTAGGGCTTCATTACACGGTAGGCGGTAAGGGTTTCACGGTACCGGTATTTCACCGGTACCGGTAAATCCTTACCGCCTTACTACGAAGTCCCTTTGCGGGTTGGGGAATTTAACGCCTGCTTTTTGCAGGCGTTAAAAACCAACCCGCAAAGGGACCCAGGGAGCTAATTACGGTACCGCAATTTGCCGTGCCGTAATTAGCGCCTTCCCCATTCCCATTATGCCCTATGGGGCAAACATGGGGAAGGACAATGGTGGAAGGGGGAATTACCGCCCCGCCAAACTTGGAATGGGGCGGTAATTCCCCTTTCCACCAAGGCGGTGCCAGTATTTTACCGGCATGAACAATGGCGCTAATAGTGCCATGGTTCTCCGCCTACCGTGTAATGAGGCCCTTAGTGTATGCCCAGCCGTGAACTGTTGCCAGATTACACAGTTTACCATAAAAATGCAATGTGCTCCGATACGTTCAGTATAAACCAGTCTTCAGGGATTGTTGCTGCTAGATTCTCTTTTGACATGTGCGCTGGATAATGCAACTGTTCCAATGCTATTTTTAATAGGGCTATAGGCATCACCAGTTTACCAGTGCTGTCTTGTCGCCACAAGCTCTCAGAGGGGTTTAAAGAGCACCCTCACTGCTTCCAGAGATTCTTTTCCTTGTGTGGTGCTTCCCCTTGGAGTTTCATTAACTGGGTTTGCCCCATGTTACTATAACTGTCAGGATCACTTTGTGCAACAATGATTCTCTCATACACATCAGTTATTTTCACATTCATTATGACTTCGTCTTTGGTGGGGACACACTTGGCTTCTGTGTCTGCCGCTTGATTTCCCTGTGAGATAAAATCTGTCCCTTTCGTATGGGCAGCACATTTCACGACCGCTATGCCCACTGGGAGCTGTAGTGCCTTAATCAGTCTGTCCAATAGGGCTGCGTGGTGCACTGGCGTGCCGTCCGCTCAGAGGTAGCCCCTCTTTTTCCAGCGTGCTAAGCCTGCGTGCACTGTCAATGTCACATAGGCGCAGTCGCTGTACACTGTTACTTCCTGGTCAGCGTGATTCTTGAGTGCGAGTAGCAGCACCAATAATTCTGCAGCCTGTGCTGAGTAATGAGATGGTAATCGCGCTCTAATAAGTACTTGAACCTACATTTGCCGTGGGTGCCTGTATATCATTGACCATCATTTTGCTCTATTCTCGAAGAACCATCAATGAAGACAATTTCTCCTTCTGCCAATGCATTTTCTTTCACTCTAGGAATCTCATCATAGAATTCTTCATAATTCGCACAGTCATGGATCAGCTCTCCTTCAGTGACTGGTTCTGCTATGAACATAGCTGGGTTCACTATTTTACATCGAATTATCTTAATCGATGGATTCAATATGATCACTTCATATGAGAAAGCTCTCTGAGATGTCAATGTGCCTTTTGGTTTCTCTAGAATGGCAAATAAGGCGTGCTCGACGAACAACGTCATTGAGCATCCCATCACAATTGTTGTAGCCTTCTCTATGGTGAACACTGCGGCAGCTAAACTTTGTTCGCAAGGGAAGTGACCTCTCATCACTGGGTCTAGATTTCCACTGTAGTACGCAAGGGGCTTGTACCCCAACATGATGCTCTGTGTGAGTATTGTGTCATAACACTGCCATTCGTGTGTGAAAACATGTAGAACTGATTGATTGATTGATATGTCGATTATGTCGAATATAGTCAAAACTGGATAGCATCGTGTCTGCACGTTCCTTCTGTTGTGCTGAAAATAAAGATTTCGTCCTCATATTGCAAGACAACACTCTCTAATGCAATATTGCTTAAGTCCATATTTCAGTATTCTGTTAAAAATCAAAACAGACTCACATTACGCTTGGGGCAACCTTGTGCTTTTCAGACGCCTCTGTCTGAACGTGAATGAAGTCAAATCTTGTGAGTCTTTGTGCATTTTTCAAGTCAATCACAGTGAAATATTGGGCCTCAACAGGTATATTACATAGGATTGTGAATGGGTTAGGGACTACAGGGAACTCGGTCTCTACAATATAATTTATTGGGCACAGATCTTGGATTAAACGCCAAACCCTCCCTTTGCTTTTTTTAATTGGATAAACCACAGTGTTGCATGATGACTCTGACGTCACTAAGATGCCCTGCTCCATCAAAGCAGAAATTGTCTTGAAAATCCCTTCATCTGCTTCCCTAGACAAGGAATATTGTCATGCTCTTGGCAAAATTGCTCCTGGTTTCAATTTAATCTTCACTTCTCCTACTCGTTTTAACAAGCCTACGTCATAGGGGCCTGAAGTCCACACTGAGACAGGCACCTGGGAAATGTCATCAAAATATTCAGGACGTTTTTGTGCCAGCATCATTCTCTGGGGCACCTCTCTTGTGGTCATTCTCACCCACAAAACAAGATTTACCTCAATTGGTGTTTCATCTACACCTTTTTTTCGTCAAATAGATCATCATCAGTGACGTCAGTCAATCTGTACCCTTCCTCAATGGCTATTACTGTGCACCATTGTGTGCCTTCATCATCACAACCACCGATCAAAGCCATTTTTCCTTGCACTATGGCTGTGTGTATTGCCAAGGGAAATACTTGTCCCTTTTCCTCTTGCATAGGTATTCTTGGCCTAAATAAAACCTCATCTGGTGTTCTCATGGTTTTGTCTGCAATGCCTGGTAGCCCTGCCATCAGTATGCGTATTCCATATGCAAATATTTCTGGTTCCAATGGAACAGCTCTCATAGCTGATTTTCCAGCGTATGCTCTAATCATTTCGCATATGTTCAAATAATGCATTTCGGTAGTCAAACATACTATGCTCTTCTCTGTGAACGAGATTGTCATATTTAACTTCATCATTAGGTCTCATCCCTATATATCTACTGGGATTTGCCTTGAATATAGCAGTGGCACATTCATGTCACATTCTCCTATAGAGACTGGAAATTCTTTTGTATTAGGAACACGACTGGTTACTCCTGTGAAGCCCTGAGTATTTATGGCATCGCCGGACAAGGAAAACTTGCCTTCACGTATACACGAGTGTGTTTCACCCATGTCAACTAAGAAGGAATATTCTTTATCTCCTATACAGACATCTACCCTTGGTTCCTATTGAGGGTCTGGTGTCACTGATAGGATAGAACACATCAGGTTTCCCAGTGAGCTGTCGGAATCGATATATAACTTTGTCCCATGCTGCGTGAATGGACTTGCTCCATCACCAGTGTTGGTTCTAATTCGAGTGTTCAATGCCTGTCCTGCACTTGTTGTCTGTGACAGTTGCATCAGCGATTGTTGAGACTGTCCTTGTGGAAAATGTATCAAGTTATGAGGTTGCAAGCTTTACTGTGCTCCTGACGCATTCTGTTGCACCGTGTGATTCTGTGCAATTCCATTTCCACTCTACTGTAAAAACATAGGTGGATTCACCATTCCAACTCTGGTTCCTTGGTCGGTTTGCACCATGCCTTGACTTCTGCATGTGCATGCGAGATGCCCTGTCATCACACACGTCCAACATATTGACGGTGGTCTGATACCATATCCTGATTGCCATTTTGCATGTTTTGAAAACCTCCCTGATTACTTTGAAAACCTCTCTGATTACTCTGCCATCCTCTTCCTCGAAAGCCTCTCCCTTTGGGGTAAAATCCATTACTACCCTTATTAACCTGCTGTTGATTATTGACCTGCGGTATGTTTGATTGGTCTGTGCTAGTTATCATTGCCCCTTCAATGGCATATTTTGACAGTTTCTTCTGCACTAATTTTGCCTCTTCAGATTTTCGTGCAGCCTCTTTTATGTGATTCTTTTCTTGCAGTAGCCTGCAATAGTGAGCTATGGTCAACTGTATTTCGGACCACAGTTTGGCCTCGATTCCTATCAATTTCTTGACCTGCTTCTGTACCTGATCTGGCAGCACTTGGCATAATATATGGTAAAACACGGGTATAGATTTCCCCCAAGATTCCTGCATTTCAGGCACCCATGCATCTTGGAAATTCTGAATGTAAAACAAAGGATCTTCTGATTCCTTCAATTTGCGTGTCGTTATAGCTCCCATGTCAAAAGTATCCAGGAATAGCAATCGTAATGCTTTCCATACCGCGGCTCTGCAATTGTTAAATGGAGCTCCATCGTGCGCAGTATTAACTGTAGTCACGCCAGGATAACCTGCCCGTGTCCACACATCGTCAGCTCTATCACCAAGCATGGCAATTAAAAGACCCTTATTATTCCCAATAGTTAATGTATTCACTCCCGTATCCATTTTCCGGCTCCCATTAACATTGGAAGCTTATTTTTCAGATTTTCTCGATCTATGTGTGGCCATGGAATATACTGTGGCCTCATTCCACCTTTTTGAGCAACGGGAATTGTAACACATGATACTCCTTTTCCTCTCTCGTCATTTTTCTATCCACTGCAGGGGTAATAGTCCTGCAGCGCCGTCAACCTACTAATGTCCTTGGCTCAAATAGGGCGGTGGAGCTGTAAGATACTCATTCATGTCAATCTGATTGTGTTGCTGACTGCGATGCCTTTGGTGCAGACTTGCAATAATCTGACCATCATATTCCTTTTCCTCCAGAGAAAATGTTTTGCCATCTCTTCTCATCTTCCTTTTCTTCATAGTCCTCTCTTTCTGCGTCTGATATTGTCTGTGCCCAACTCATGTAACTCCCCTCATCTTCCTCCTTCCTATTTAGTGTCAACCTGTTTAGGGACAGCTCTCTATTTCTGGTACTTCGGGAGGAGTCCTTAGTGTCATACAAATGAACAACTGAGTGCTCTCAAGACGCTCATCCTCTCCACTCCCTTGGGGTACCTGTTCAAGCCCCATTTCATCATATATTCTATCAATCGTTTCTCCAATGCTTCTGGTGTAGAAGTCATCTTCTATATTTGCTCTAGACATGCCTGCTACTGAATCGTACTCAGGAAATAATTCTTCTATGTCTTCGCAGTTTACTACTGGATCGGGTTTTTTAACCTCTCTCTCCAGATATTAAAGATCCTGTGCTCTCTGTCTTTACTTCCGTTCTATGTTGTATTCGAACTCTCTGCGCTTCCTCGCTTCCTTTCTGATCCTATATTCTTCCTGTTTCTTAGCATCTCTACATTCATTTGCCCTTCTTACTTCCTCATCCCTTTGTCTTTTTATTCTATTGTCCCATATCTTTTCTTCTTCTTCCTCTATTATTCGTTGTTCCTGTCTGTTCTGATCATTAACTGCTCTTGGCTTATGATCACATTTCCTTTCTTGCTCTTCGCAATACAGCTGTTCTCGTCTCTGTCTATCTTTTTTCCTGATTCGTTCTTCTTTCAATCCCGTTTCCTTTTCCTTCTCTTTTCACCTTGAATCGTCTGACTCTCCCTTTTGTCTTGCATCCTCAATGCATTTACCATTGAGTTTCAATAGAATCTGACCTCCCATCCATTCGTTCTGTGGGAATGCCACCTCATCAGTTATGTCCTCATCTCCTTTCCATCTCTTTCCCTCTCTATTTGTATATAGAGATATACTTGCTTGTGTCTGGTCTCCTTTTTCCCTTTCGCGTCTCTCCTTTTCCCTCAGGACTTTGGAGGTAATATCTCTATCTCTGTCTTTGTCTGGGCTTTCGTCACTACTTTGCATAGGTGACTCATATGCCGGGTTGCTTTATCCTGTGGCTGCTTTAAGTTCCCTCAGCGGGTATAATCCTTTGTCTTTACTGGCTTCGCTCTCTGTTTCAGATGGGGCGGGTGGCACGGAAGGCGTTTCACCCCCCTTTATGCATATGTTAAGTATCCAATCTACCGGTGACTCCTACTCCTTATCGTTTTGGGACATATTCCAAAGTTCTAAACTAGCTAGGCATTTGTCTAACTTTTTGCCCGTGTATGTGGCGTGCAAATATGTCGTCATGTGTTTTAGGACTAGTTTAGATAGCAAACCACCCTGGGGGCATTGCATAAACATTTTGTGGGCGGTTTTTTAACCCAATCTGCACTGCACTTCTTCAGCTTAGGTGCATGTTTTGGCAACTGTTTGCCCAAATGTACCAACGGTGTAATGTCTTCCAAGCTTAACTTTATTTATTTTCTCCTTATACAACACTATGTTACGTTTTACGTTTCTTAAACAAGATGAACAATATGAGCGAGCACTAATCATCGCAAGCTCTAATCCTGTTTTTTCACAAAAATGTCTTTTAACTTTTTCAAACAACAACCATCAATTCATGTCATACAACATCCTAGCTATACAATCGTGTAATTTTCATGCTGTTTCCCCCCAAAAATGTTCTTACTTTATGACGTCAGAGAGAAAAAAAAATACAAGTTAGAGGGAACAGACTAGACAGACTCTTGCCCGCTACACAAATCTCATGCCCCTAACATTATCTCGACATGGAATTTAAGCCCATCCCTTTCAGATCGCCTCTTTCATCGATTCTGGTTTTCTATGGCGTACTATCTTTTCAGGAGTTTGAATGCAGGCTTCCTCTAGCGCTATAATAAATCGTAGGTATCTGGGCGTATCCTCTCTCTTCTAAGGTATTCTCCTGGTATCCTCTCTCTAGCTTGGGTAACCTCCCGGTATCCTCTATGCGCGGGTATCCTCTCGGTACCTTTATCTATTGCTCGGTCACTCTCGAGTCAATGTTTTTTGCCCATATTTATATGAACATTCTACTCTTACTATAAGGTTATTTTTGTCCCACCTCCCTCCGTTACCTTCCCTTACTTGTTCTAAGGAATGCAACTGTTTGCCAAAATATTCACTCTTTTTCACTCACTTTGCATTGTTTTTCCTCTCTGGATGCTTGGGATCACTTCCTTCGTTACTGCCTCTCCTTGCTTTTCATCCGGTCAGCTGCTCGTAGAAGTGGGAAGGGGTTTGTGGGAGAAAACGCAGGTTCCTTCAGACCTCAACCTGCAGGTTTTACACTTTAGTCTAGCCACTATCTATGGGGAGCCTCTCGGTCTACTTAGCCAGATGGCAAAGGACTTGTGATATTGCTGAGGACCTAGAGTTACTTTATGTTCGACGGTCAATGGGTGTCTTATCTAATCGATAGTCAATAAACCATCCTATCTCTGCTACCAAGTGTGCACTAGGACCCCAACCAGCCCATAGGGCTGTGGGTTACCCAAAGGCACTTTAAGATGAGGCAGCATCACCCGTGAGATGGATGGGGATGCAGATTAATATTCACGCATCAAATCAATAATGACAACTCAATGGTTTGGCAAAGGGAGTCTGTTTAATGACAAGTACAAAATACAGGGAGTTAATGAATATCAGTAATCGCTCGATCTTCCTTATCGCTTTAACTCCAATTAATTTAATTAAAAAACACATCATTTATACTAAAAACTTGTCATTGCTGATGTTTAACGCTTACAATTTGGCATTCAATTCTATTGGTTTTAGGAAGGTAACTTTAATATAGATGCTATATCTGTATATTGTAACGAAGTGAGGGGATTGGATTAAAAGTGTCAGGTGGGGCATCTAAGTCCTTCCTTCAAAATGGCTACTGTTGAAGTCATTAAAAGTGCAACGTCTCATTGGTTCTACTAACTATAGGACCCTAGATTACTTCGTCCACTATGATTGGGTTGGCATCAACCCCACTCATACTTTTCCAGTAGCTTAGCAGTGTGCAGAATAGCCAGCTAGGTGCAGGGAGTTTGTCGGCTTCCCCAGCCTCCCTCCAATTATTGCAACAATCAATCATCACTTCAGCGGGCATGTGTCAATTATTTCTTTGTATTTTGGCCTTGAGAATGCTTCTTGGTCTGGAAAGGTTAAGGCATCTTGGCATGGCACAAATCCATGCGTAAGTGGGAAACTTTCATCCCTTCTGCTTGTTTGGTCACGTGATTTCGACACCATGAAATCATTTTATTCCCCATGCAATTTGTGTATTTGATTTAATTTTGCCAGCCATCTGCCTTCAGTGGCTTATCTTGACCTTTCAGAATAGGATACTCTGTTCTTCCCGTCATTAATTGTATCCACTGTTGGCTATTTCAGCTGATGCGACCTTGGCTTCTTGGCATGACTTGCCTTCGTCTGAGTTTCGATCTTTCTTTAATTCTTGATTCGCTTGTTGCAAGGCTCTTCTCTTGAGACCTTTAATAGCCTTTGGTTGATTCTGCTCTTGTGCATAGTGTAAGGATACTTATATAAAGTGCTCCTTTTGAGGTACATATGTTTAGGTGGCACTTGCTGCAATCTATCTTACTACTAATCTTAAGCAAGCCTCATGCATTCTCTCTTCTTGCGGTTCCTTGCATATGTACACGTTTAAACTAACTGGATATCTTCAACGAGCCCCTGGCATAGGTTTCTGACATTTCACATGAATTATTTCATTTTAAACTCAGGATGGCAACTTATCCATGGTGGTCCGTCTCTTTTCATCATTCACAGGTTGTCATATCTTCTATATGTGAGTCAGTCCCGGTTCTTATGACATCATCATTTAGCTTCTTTTAGTATCTTCTTGGCTTCTTCAGATATTGCATTTTGACAATCATAATTCGGTCTCATTTATCGATATGGTTTTCTCAATGGGTACCTCACTGTCCAGGTTTTCTTAGGTGTTGGTATTTCAATAGGTGCTGTCAGTCTGATAGGTACTGGACAGAGCCCCACTGCAGCTCTCTGATGGTTTATTTGTTCATCATACGTCACATATTTGGGCTTGAATGTTGCTGGTACTTCAAAATGGGTGGCTGGAGTGCGAATCGTGCTTGGGACCTCCTCTACAGAGTGGTCAGTCCAAGAGAGAGAAGTAGTGAGAGGGATAGAGAGTCGGATGTCAGTAGAGATGAGAGCATCCAACGTGTGGCCCGCGGTGTGAGTGGAGCCAGAGGGTAGGATAGAAAGGGAGAGAGAGCCACACAGGTCACAGAAAGCTCCTGAGGAGTCAGGAGAGTCCAGATGGATGTTGTGATCACCCAGCAGGAGGAGTTGAGAGGAGGAGGAATGTAGAGTAGAGGCCAGTTCAGCCCTTTCTGAAAGGAAGAGAGTGGACTGTCCTGGAGGGCGATAGATGGTGGCCATAAGGAGAGAAGATTTAGGAGAGAGTGAGAGCCTGCAGACTAGGCACTCGAAAGAGCTGTAGGCCTGAGTGGGGATAATGGACACAGGTATCCATTTGGGGAAGATCAGTGCTACTCCCCCGTTTGTCTTCTTTGGCCTGGGTGCAGATAGAATTGTGTAGCCTTCAGCGATGAGAGTGTCAAAGCTTGTGACAGAGCTATCCTTGAATCATGTTTCAGTGATGGCAAGCACATCAAGATCCATGAGTTTGAGAAGTGTGCAGATGTCAGACAAGTGTTTTACAGCGGAGCAAGTGTTAAGAGTGGCAATGTGGAGCAGCTTGGCATCCTTTTAAGGCCTTCTGCACTGGGCACAGTGGACAGTGGTCCCACCCCCCTGAGGGTGGCAAGAGAGCCAGAGGGATAGTAGAGGATAGCGAGGAGCAAATGCCCGACAAGGGAGTCGGGAAAGTAAGGCAAAGCACAGGTGCATATGCAAAGGAGGAGGAAGGCACAGTGGGCAAGGGAACTTGTGCAGAGGAGGAGGAAGGCACAGTGGGAAATGAAGGCTGTGCAGAGGAGGAGGAAGGCACAGTGGGCAAGGGAGCCTGGTGGGGGGGGAGGTAAGGTTAGAGAGGCGAGGGAGGAGCCTGTCAAAGAGAAGAAGGTCGGGTTGAGGACCCTGGATTATGATGGTTCCATTAAAGTAGACATTAATGATGACTCTGGAAATGGTGAAGAGGTCAAGGAGAACCCCCCCAGCGAGTGCCACCATTAATGGGAGAAGAGGCAATAGGAGGCAGAAATCCAACCATGCAGCAAGTCCATAGGTCAGTGCGTTAATGAAGAAAAGGATGTCAGTGAGAGTTTCTCTGTCGCAAGCCATGGCATAAGTGTCTGCAATAGTAAGGCCTGGGTAGGAGCACAGTATGTCCTTCTTAAGTTTCTTGCTGCCATTTTTAGTGATAGGAGAAGCATATGAGATATCATATCTATGTAGATATGTATGTAGGAGATTAAGAGCCATTTGAAGTCCTATTTGTGTCATAACTAAAACAGCTATATCGTTGGTAGTTTCCTATTTTGGGTGGAAATGTACAATGGCCTTCCAGTTCTTCAGTAAGATTGGATACATATAAATTCAAAAGACGTGGCAAGCCTGGCCGTAGGCTAGAATGTGTTTGCATTGGTGAAGCCATGCTTCCCGCAGAATTGATTCTAATTTACATGGATATTCTGGAATGTATGTTTAGCAGACCACCCGGTATGCCCGATTTTTATAACCATAGCCTTTCTGGATCCACATAGTCAAAAGCTATTTGCAGGTCGACACAGGCCATGTAAAAGGGTCGTTGGTTTTTCGAGTGTGACTGCTGCTGCATGCGATGAATTGGTCATTCATTTAATGAGGTGTCACAGTGTTTTATAAAGTCTGCTAGGTGTTTGATTGGTCAACCCACAGCCTCGGCCCAAGTATTAAGATCATGCAACAACAGCCTGGCAAAAATGTTTGATGAAGAATCGATAAGGGCAATGGGTTGATCATTTTCCAGATTATTTGAGTCTCTTTTTTTTGTAAATTGGAAATATATGGCTGCTTGTTTGGTAAAATTTCCCTTTGTACTGTAGATTCAAATAGGTCATACAAAATATAACTTCCCACATTCTAGAGTTGTTTCTCAAAATCAGATTGGGTAGTGTTAGGAAAGATTTCGTAATTGTAGGTAATTTTCCTTCCATGTGGCAAACCCTAAACTTTTTGCTGTTGTTTTCCACCTTGTTCTCGACTTTGCCAGAGAAGTGCAGCCTTCTGCCGCACTCCTCTGGGCTTCCCCTCCTTTCTTACGGGGAAACTGACATGCCCTTAAGACTGTCAGTACCGGGGAACGCTGTTTCCCGTAGTTTCTTTTATCATGCTGCGGCTTTCGTGCAACATGACACAAGAGGGCACTGTAAGCTAAGTTACAGCTCTCTTGGGTCTCTAGCCTTCTACAGGCCCTATATACTCGTTTAGGATTGTATCTGATCGGTGCAAGTGATTCAGGGACGGGAATGGTGGCAGCGATCGTTTCTTGTGTTTTGAGCTCCTTTTGGCGTTCTAAGCGCGTTTCTCGCGCTTAACCCAAAATGGTGGCCTGGCTCCCAAAATGGCCAGACCTCGAGGCTCCTTTGTCCTGTCCGCTGACCGTCTTGCTCTCTTCACCTTCCCCAGGTCGAGCCGACCCGGGGCCTTCCTTATTTGGGCATGTACTTTCCCACGAAACACGGATGCTTTCGCGGGCTTCTACATGTCTTGTGTGTGCCTCCAGGATGTGGGCTGGGATGTCTGGTCCCAATACACATCCTGGGTGCCAGAGAGTCTAGGGTGGTGTGAATGCCTGGGACCACCGTGGTCCGTGATTGGTCCACGAATGTTGTGAGTGTTGATGAGCGGATCTCCCATTGGGTCCCCTCCGTTTTGGCGCGAAGGGAACCGTGGATAAGAGGGGGCTGGAAACACCACTACCATGTCGATCTCCTGAGTTCTCACGAACGAAGGAATACAGGAGCCAAGTATCCTGCAACCAAGAGGCTGGACCGAGGAATCGCTGGTGACATGCTGAAGGACTTCTCCTCTGCACTGCTGTCGCCTTGTGAAACCCTTTTCACCTTTGATCGAACCAGAAGGCCTGTACTGGTACTTCAACCCTTGGAATAGCGGGAACAGCTATTCTCGGCATCTTCACCATCTCCTGCCAGTAAGCCTTCGGAAGCGTCTCTGGGCCATCCAGCCGACTGACCAGCTTACACGGGAGTCTTGCTCTGTAACCGCCGCCAGGTTGTGTAGTATTTCGAGTCCTTGTCACTCTCACACGCTTTGTACACTTGGCGTTCCCAGGTCTGAAATGAGTAGTGTACATTTGGCTCAGATACACACGGCCGCTCTGTTGCCCTGCTGTGGTAACAAACTGTGCGGGTTTCTTCAATTGGGACGTCTTTTTACTCAACACGACAACGAGGCGTTCCCTGCTCTTCTGAACCTGCCAGCTGCTGAAACTGACGCGGAGAAGCCTGGGTCTGCCTGCATCGGGGACCGGTGAGTAGCATAGCTAGGATCTGGTCGCCCTCCTGCAGGAGCCCATTTCTTTTTCCCCCTGTGTCAAACAGCACCCTTTTCCGTACTCGCGCTCTGCTTCTGCCCACTGTGGAGGCTGCGCTTGAGTCACAGAACTTGTTCTTCTTCTTTTGTGCACTAAACTGAACTGCCTGATTTCCCTCGAAGAGCTTCTCCTTTTGCCTGTTGGCACCAGCGCGTGCAGGTACTTTTGAGCACAAGGCTCCACTCTTCGCAGGGCTCGGACTTCCATCTAGTTAGGTGCCTCTGAAGGCGAACTGGGTCTAAGCATTATTGCACACTGCCTATTTTCCCTCCCTTTTAGGTGGACTACACATTTCGTGCATATAACGCTTGAGACTTGTTGTATTTGTATATATATTGTGTTGATATGTTATGTGTTGGTTTACTATCGTTATATTGTGATTTTCTCGCTACGGTCATTATTTTAAAGGCCTTGAAATAAATGTGTATATATTTTTAATATAAAACTGTTTGGAGTAGTTTGTAAGTGTTCTTGCTTTGTGTGCTCATTGCGGGCTTTCAGTCACCCTCACCCCTCTTGAGACCTAGTCTTGACCGCCGCGATCGCTACCTTGATTGGTCTGGCTCGTCCAGAGGTTACCCTGTTCTAAGTAATTAGGTTGACCTTCTGCACTTCTGCGCCACCAGGACAGAGTTCAGAAATCCGTCTTAACAGGTAGGTCACCTGGCTCCTTTTAGCTTTTCTAATGAATGACTCAGTATCACATTTGCTGAACAATCACTTCAATGTCCCAAATTACCTTGATTAAAGGAAAGTGTATTATTGCTTAGATATCCATACTTTTCTTTAAAATACAATCATTAACACATCCCAGTGCTCTTTGCGGGGGGGGGGGGTGGCAATGGGATTGTGTGTGATCCCAGACGCTGGCTATGGGCGGTGGCTATGGGCACCACTACATATATATCAATATTGAGTGCACTTCTCTGGGTAAACACAGAACCATAAGGTCTATGAATCGCCTCATTCTTATGTGTTCTGCAGCATGTACTGAGATGTACGGATATTGCCTTGCATCTCATTACCTACTGTGTGGGCATGCTCTTCTTTTTCCACTCAACAGATCTGTGGCAGTGAAAGGAAGGAATTGAAGCAACACAGCTGCCTGTGTGTGAGTGCACAATTGGCAGACAAACCCTTTAACAAGGCGGGGTGATATCTGAGGAGAAAATAAACCAACAACCACTGACTGTAGCAGTTCCCGTCTAGAGCATGTGACGAATTCGGCTTTCAGCCAACCATAACATTTCAATAGACTGCTGGGAAATGAATGGGAGGACTAAACTGGCACATTCATGGTAAAGACATGCGAGGGTTGCAGCTCAGTGTGAGTGATTGTGTGCACTCTGGTGCTGCGGGCAGTGTCCTGCCTGGGGGGGAGGCAAACTGAGAAGCAGATGGCCCCAACACCCCACTACCGGTGTCACACAGCCTACCTAGCAAGTGGCCTCATTGCTCTGCCACTGGTGTGTGCCCTGCTGGGCCCACCATTCGTGGACCAGGCCGATGTGGCCCTAGGTGTGATTTTTCCATCCCCAAACTGGGACAACATGTGCAGTGTCAACGGAAGTGACCCCTGCCTGGGAGGAGAAGGATTGGTCCAGACACCCAAGCATCTGTGTTGGGCAAGCCACTCAACAAGAAGAAGAGCTAGGAGAAGGAGAGGGTTGCAACTCCTCATGAGTGCTTGTGTGCCACATGTGCCCCTGTCACATGGTGACAATACTGGTTGCAAGAATGGAGGGATGAGTCATATCCTGTCACCCCGGTCCCTGTCGACAAACCTGTGATGCAGCCCGAGACTGGCTGCCCAACATCAAGGGCCTGGCTGAGCCTGACCCTGGTGCAGCATGGACGCACTGCTGCCCACATCTTGCTGCCTACCTCAGCATCAAGGAAGTAAGCCGATGTGGCCCCTGGTGCCCCCAGGTGCAGCATTACAGGTTGTCGAACGGTTACATCAACGGACCTGGACTCATGGAAATGGCTATCCTGAATGGACGCTAGCTGTTCTCCCGCAGCCCTGCAGTTGATTAAAGTTGACTCAGTGAACATGTGTTTGATGCTGTGAGCCTGCAGGTTAGGTACCTGCTTAAAGGGGTTTTGGTAATAACCGGTTAAGTGCAACTGTGATATTGCATTTTGTAGGTAGGCGCTGCATGGTGCCAGCAACTGACCATGGTGTCATTCAGGGGTTCCAGTTCAACACCTCAGGTTAATAAAGGGTTTGAAAGTTGTGGTTGAACTGCCAGCATTCCCCCGGCGGTGTTAATATGAGTAGTATATCCTATGTGTTGTTGATCGTATGACTTTGAAGTAGCCCACGTAATGTTGTTTTGTAACGGGGGAAGGGTAGGTTAATGTTTTCAGTAATATTTGTTTGTTATGGAAAAGGAGGCATGTGGTGTGTGACTCACCTAAGTGTGTTGCCCTTTTAAGGGAATGTGTCCCTCCCCTGTGCATTGTCCTCTTAACATGGGCCATGGTGGTGTCATGGCCCAAGCTAATAAAAGGAGTCTCTACAGACACGTGAGACAGAGCGGCTGCAGACTACCAAGAGGAACGGCTGAGTCTGTGTCTCATTTATGTAGGCCTGCAGGCCTTCCAGTGGAGGCACAGGCCTGCAAGCCCTGACGTTGTGGGACCCTCGTGCCAGTAATGTGGCAGAGGTCTGCATGGTCATGACTGTCTGTGCTCCCACCCCCAAATGTGCGGGTGTCCTATAGCACCATGGGGCCCGCCGGATGTCCAGGGCAGGCCCCAACCCCCACAGGCACTGCGCCTGTCGAGTGCTCGTGTCCACAGCACTACGAGGGCCTGCTCGATGTCCACAGCGGGCCCCCTGTAACAATCATGGACAGAGGAACACTGTAGGTGTTAAAATTGTAAAAGCCAACATTACATTGGAACAGCTCTTTGTTGGTTTCTTACTGTTGGGCAGTCAGGGCTCCAAGCATTGGCCAACAAGGGCTTGCAAGTCTGCACAAACAAAATACGGAGGCCATTCACTGATACAGCGGAGGATCAAGGGTGCAAGATGGGAGCTGGTATTGACATGTGCATGCAGTTTCTATACAAATGCCAGGCACAACACTGTTTAATATATTATATATTGCCTTTTTTAAGGAGAAGGGCGTGGCAATTTGTTTTGCTGCTTACACTATTGCCCCTAAACTGTCAGTCTACATTGAGATTGTTTCTAGTTTATTTACTTAGAGTTGGATCACGCTGACTGCACCTGACACGTTTCTCTGCAAAAAACATTACAAATTCTATGAATGTATCTATAACTGCTTTCCAAAATGAGACCCGGTCCTCCAGCTGGAAGTGACATCTATTGCAAAGACTGGATTTTCTCCAAGATGTCCCTGTACCCCAGGCCTGGCTTGCAAAGTGCAGACACTGCTTGAGCTATCAGCCTGTCAGTGTATATGAAATCCTCATGAAACCATATAAAGTAAAATGAGGATGAGTTAATCTCAAGAAGGGCAGCTACGTGGGATGTGTGCTCTTTTCCATAGTAATGTCTAAGTTAGGTATGGGAAAACACTTGATGTATACTCCAATATCAGTAGGACTTAAGGCACACCCCTCCACCTCTTCCCACCAATTCACACTTGCTTGATGGTACCACGCCTAAAGCTTGGTCTCTGACATGAGAGCTACCTGCATTTCGCTAGTTCAACCCCAGCAGCAGAACTGTTCAAATGAGGGTAATAATACCTGCTATTACATTGCCTAGAAGCTGCAAGCATCTAGCATGAAGCGCTGTGACCAAAGTGTTATTATATTCCATAAAGCAAACTATTACCAGCCCAGACCTGAACTCTGTCCCTGCCCAAAATAAACCATTTGTTGGTGCCCATCCTGCGCATCTCTCAAAAGAAATCAAGTACTACTCTTCTGTAGGTCTTCGCTAAGCTTCAACCTGTTTTATGCAGCCTGGCCTTTTCTGTCAGCATACTTGAGTGGTCGCAGTGCGATCAGATTTTGGGGGTAGAAACTCAGCAGTACGTGGATTTAGTGACTTCTGTGTCTGTCACCCCTTCCAAATATCCATGCTCCTCACTATTTCTTAAGAGTTAATGCTTGCAGGTATCAATGGGCACTTTTAAGATTATGGATATGGCATGCCTGTTCCAGCTTATTCTGGGAAGCTATATGGAGTGGTTGGTCATGCAAGGCGTGCAAAAGAAAACCTGTGTAGTGTAAGCCAGTATATCAAGGGTGCTCTGAAGACTAAGGAGAAAGTGCTGAGTAAGTGTACAGATGAGAGTTGTGCGGGGAGCTGGCTATGGGCGAATGGGAAGCGTGGGACTGGGTGCAGTAGATGGTGGGACTGCAAAGTGAAAAAGGGTAGAAAGGGTGCAGAGGGCAGAAAAAGAGAGGAGCAAGGGAGGGTAGAGATGGAAAAAGGGACAGAGTGCAGATGAAAGATAGGGATGGTTTGCAACACAGGGTGACCAGTGTATGGTGGGGAGAGAGGGATACAGGAAAGACCAGAACACAGGGAGAGTGGTTTAGGGCAGAAATGACATAGGAGGTGCTTTGGGTTTTGCAAATGAGAGAGAAGCACAGATAAGTGAGAAAGTGCAGAGGGCAGTGTGTCAGAGGAGTGACTTGGTGTGGGGTGCAGGGAAGGGACTTGGGAGAAAAGGGTGTACACCAGACGAGAATGTGGAGTAGAAAAGGGTGCAGAGGGGAGATCTGTACAAGGAAGAATGGTGCCTTGCCTCATGTTCCCAGATAAAGGGTGCAGTCACGAATGTGTCTTCTTCTAACGCTTGATCCATGCTCACGAGGCCTGCATGAGGTCAATTAAAAGTCGTTTGGTGAAATAATTGCAGATATATACACTACACCACATCTGTCTGCGCATTGATTGGGCCTGATAATACACACAGTGGCCCCCCTCTCCCAGGTGCAGGCCGGCATGGGGACGATTTATTGGAGGGAATGTGGGAGCTTGGGCTTGGCGCGCTCCCATTGCCCCATTGTCATCTGCGCTCCTATCTAGTTCCTCTCCAGGAAGAGACAGTCACAGCAGGCTGTTCCTGCATCAACTCCCTTTTCACTCAATCCTACCTGCAGCCTAGGTCTGAAGTAAGGACTAACCTTAAAGGAGGTATATATTCACCTCTGACCTGTCCTGTAGGGGGATCTGGTGCCAGGGTGCATGGCATCTTGCCTTGCGGCACAACATTATGTTATTTGGGCTTTTTCAGCAATTTTCATGGGTATTTGGTGGATGGATGCCACATGGGACGCAGACTCATTTTATGCCATAACCTATTCCTTTAAAAACACTAGAATGATCTATGAAGGGCACGTAAAGTGCCAGTTCTGGTTAAGATAAAGCCACTCACTTAGGATTGTTTGCTACAAAGCCCAGTGTAGTTAATAACTTAATTGGAGTTGGGAACATACTACTGGTGTAATACAAATGTCTTATCCAGGAATGCATTCAGCCACTCTATTAGCACTATGCATTTACTTCACTGAAGTTCTGCTAAAAACCAGCAATGGCAAGTGTTTGCTTGTGTTAACATATTGGGCATTTGCCAGGTACTGCTATTAAATGTCCCGGTACTTGCACCATTTTGCAGCCCAAAAAGTTGCCGTTGCTTGTTTTAAAATAGGGATGCAACTGCATTGTTGGTACCCACCACCAGCTGAATAATGAGTTGTAGATGAGTTTTAATAAAGGCCACCATAAGCCATCTGGGTGACCCAGAAAGAAATAAAGCAGAGCCTCGAGATTCACAACAGCACTTGTTCCGCTATCCATGTAAATCCAGTGAATACCCTGGTGCCAAGGTATGATTGCAGCCCATACACTGCTGTAAAGTGTTCCATAACGTTCCATCATTGAGGGTTCAAGTGGACTAGGATAGGATGGGTTTGCGAAACCCCATAAAGCATCTGCACTTAAAGCGCAGGTGAGAGTATCATGAAATATCTCTCTAAATGTCCATCACTAGGAGGATTTTATACTCTGAACTGCTTTTCTCTTTCTTAATTTTCTTCTATTTTCTTTTGGTTCTTTTCTCTTGTTTTATACAGTGATGATATATGTAATTTAATACGTACTGCTATTTGAATTTTGTGAAAAGTCGAGTTCTTTGACTAAAATACAATAAATAAATCAAAACATCAAAGTCCCCAAGGTGTCCCCTGCCCCCCTCAGATTTTATGGCTCTCCTACACCCCTGCTGGAACTGCCCATTTCATCTGAGTTGGCAGGAGGAAGGAGTATGTGCCCTTCTGCATAACCCTCGAGTGGAGAGGATGGTGGAAGAGACTTGCAAGTATCCCTTTGTACTGTAGCACAGCAAGGTAGAAGACGTAGTACCACCATGGGAAACCCGGGTTTATAGCCAACCTTGGGTTGAGGGGCTTCTAATAACAGAATCAGTAGAGGAAGCTGTGGGGTGTTGCATGTTAAATGGTGTTTGGGGTGAATACGTTTAAAACTTTGTGAAATTTAGTTTTGTGTTCACTGAAATCTAAGGTACAGACTGAACCAACTGGAAGCAGCCCTGTAAATGAAGAAATGGCTTGGCATTTGAAATGAGTCCTGAACGTTCGACATTCTTTTAAAAGTTATGAAGTTTCCCACAAGAAGTCTGTCTGCTAAAAAACATAAAACTTTGAATGCTCCAGCCCTCAAAGAAATCTATGAACATGTTGTTTACTGGACGCTCGCAGATACTTCAAGTTGAATTTTTACAAAGGAATTTGGTACACACCCACACACTTTAATCCTGATTTGACCGTGGGCAAAGTTGTCATCAAGCATCATGAACAACATAATTAATTCTTCTTTGTTCTGAAGGTGTCTAAGCAATTATAATCCATATTTCTAAATGACGTGCGATATACCGAGTGGCAAAATAACCAGCAGACATGCAGACAACTCGTTAAGTCTTACTCTGTCTTTCAGCGTTTCTTGTGTGGTTGGGTTCCCTACCCATGCTTTGCACTCCTCGTCAGTTCTGGGAGCATTAACGCCTGACCAATGACCGGCGCCTTCCTAAGGGCTTTGGTCTAAAGTTGTCCTTATTTTAGCAGACGAGTAGCAAACGACAGCGCTCCATCAGTAGCTCCTGGGGGGCACCCTGCTTAAGCAGAATTAATGCCAGAAAATAGAACCATGGGTGAATGAAATGTCTATAAATTCACAAAATATATATATATATTTTTTTTTATTTACAAGTTTATAATCACCAAAGTGATTTTTACAAGCGAGATGAAAAAGCTTCAAGTTTCTTAAAATCGTTACAGAAGAAGTATTACATAATTTAGTGTTAAAGTCATTGAAAGAAAAAAAAAAAGAGGACAGAAGCCGAAGAATCTGTAATTTTCAACCGCAGCTCATTGTTCGAAGATTAGGTCCAGGATTTTGGTGGCTGCTATTGTCCACGAAGGCCTAAGACCCCCTATTAATCGGTCCCGCCAAAGTGCTTCATCAGTCAAATAAGCTTTCTCTAAATGGTGAAGCAAATAAGGTGTTCTGTATTTAGATGTTCCTGGGCACAGTATGAGAAGGTGCCATAGTGTTTCTCTTTGTAGAGTGTCTTTACAGAAGCGGCAAGTGTTAGTTGCAGAAAGGCCTCTTGTATACAAGATTTCATTCGTAGGTATTAAGTTCAGTCTAGCACGCAGGAGAGTGTTACGAGTTTTTCTGCATGGATGTTTCATCAAGAACGGTTGGATTTCATTTAGTTTGCTGCATATTGGGGGCAGCTGACTGGTCAGTTTGTACACAGATGCCTTCTCTAGCAAATTTATCCAATCCATTTCTTCTATGCGTGTTTTGGTTTTTGTTGGATTGCCTAGTAGCTCTTCTATCGAGCAGCCGAAGGTTTCCAGCTGTGATTTACACACTGACTCCCATTTGGTCAACAGTTTATTTTTGCCTGAATTCATCTCATCTCGTACCATGGAGAAGATTGTCGGTGAAGAAGGATCTTTGATCTTCCGATATAACATGACAGAGGCTCTCATTACTGTTGACTCTAGAGACGAGAAAGTTCTTGTCTAATCAAGACTAGCGGGGTGGAAGTAGGAAGATTCAAAACTGAATGCCAAAAAAGACTCTCTAGTCTGGGCCACAGGGAGTTGGGAAGAGATGGCATGGCGTCTGCTCCGTAAGTAATAGTTGGAATAACTTTGCCCCTGTAGAACTTGAGTAGGGGCATCAGAGAGAAGCGGCCATATTTTCTGTCCAGAATTTTTGCTTGTGAGATAAGGGTTTTCATTTTTTTGAAAAAGGTGTTGTTGCATTGCTGAGTCTTTAGCTGTAAAATCAATGATCACCCCGAGATATTTAAATTCTGTCACCTGTTCGATTTTTTTCCCAGCCAGAAACCATGAGTTGATGTTCTTCTTTTTAAGGCTTTTTCCGAAGACCATGATCTTTGTTTTTTGTTTGTTTACTTCTAGGTCGTTGGCAGCCGTATATTCCGTCAGTGAGGCCAGCTGGCATTGTAGGCCAATCGGGGTCTGGTCAAGTTGGATGAGGTCGTCCGCGTACAAGAGTCTTGGAATTTTCATATGGCCCAGTTCTGGGGGGAAGGCTCGTATCAAGCTGTTGGTTTCTTTGTAGTCCCCGAAATATGAAAGAAAAAGGGCTGGGACAAGAGGGCAGCCCTGTTTAACCCCTCGGTTGGTTGGAATTACTCCCGAAAGAAGACCACTTGAGTTTAGACGAACCTGAACAGTGGTAGAAGCGTGTAAACCTTGAATTGGGTTTAGGATCTCCGGTGGGCATTTCCAGTTGGTTAGTTTTCCCCAGAGTTTCCTTCTGTTGAATAGTTCAAAAGCTTGGGTAAGGTCTATAAAAGCTAAATACAGATTCTGGTTTGCTTCCAGGGCTTTTGCTTTTAGTAATTGGGAAATTGGTTCAGCCTGTTTGCAACTGTAGCGAGCTACCTTGCTATTCTGAGATAATATCGGTATTTTGTTGAACTATTTGTTTGCTGCATGTGGAGCTTAAGACATTGCGACTGACCAATGTCAGGAGTAGTATATAAAGAAGGAAGAACCACAAAGACTCCACTTGTTGCGCTCCAAATCAAAATTGTATTAAAAAAGAAAATTATACAGAATTACTTCATTCCATTTTTTTATACTTTTTTTCTTCCCAATTTTTCAATTTGATTAATTCCATTTGTTTTCATTATTTACCGATGTTTGAAAAATGCAGATTCATTTTCATTCACATTTGTTACTTTTTGAAGAAAAAAAGATTTTCCTTGGTTTACATTCAATATTGTGGTTAGTTGTTTAGGCTAACACCCTTTGGTTATTTGAGCTGGCACCCTCTACACGTGTTTGGTTCTTCAGGAGGGATTTAGGTAGCTTTTATTTGTGAAAACACTGCCTGTGTTGCCATTAATGCAGTTCTACAGAAAAAGGGAACACGAGAAAAAAAAAAAGGTTCTACATGTTCATGGTTTGTGTAAGACCTGCTTTCATTAAATGTCCAATGTCATTGATTGATTACATAGACAATACTACTCACTTGTGATATGCTTGAAAATGTGATACGTTTCCTAGGTGCATTCCTTTGTTGCCTCCATAGTCAAGAGTTGCCGGTTTGGCAGATCACCACTCGTGCTCTATAAAGTAGCAAAAACGAAAATCTTTTGTGTAAAAAATGTAAGTAGCATTTCTCTAGCTAATTTTCCTGTATGGCATTGGCATTGATGGGCTCTCCTGAGTTCCTTACGGCTGTTATCCTGTTCATTTCTGGCACGATTTTGGGGAGAAGCATCGGATTCGATTGTCCGATGCATCCCCCAAAATGGCTGCTCTATATTTTGCATCTGGAGCGTTGCGACGCTGCGTGATGACGTCACTACGCACTAGACGCTACATACGGCTCCCGGTTGCCATTTTGGATCGGTGGACGTTGTTGATTATGATTTTGTGAACCCTAATACGAGAATTCTCTTTATTTCCATTTATATGGATTGTTGGATGAGAAGGGCTTAATTTGGTCCGAATCTAGGTACAGACTAATTTATATTAACTTAATGGAAAAATATTTAGAATCCTGATGATAGGTCCTATGTCTTATTTGTGGTGGTCAGTCTTGCACGCTAATATATGGTGAACTAAATATGTGAAAGAAATAAAAATAATAATACAAATACACATACAGATTAAGGTAAACTGTTTATTACATGTTCCATCATAGAAATAACTTTTGGTTGCACACTTGGTCTAGAAGAAATGGCCCATTTCTGTGTCAAAATTTAGTCCATGATTGCAACAGTCTAGAATGCATATCCATTTCGCTTCATGCTGACAGAGTTTTTCTCCCTGTTTCCTCCTCTCTGGCTTATCTTGACATGTTCAATCCCGAAAAATCTAATACCATCTATGTTGTTATCTTGATGTTCAGATGCAAAGTGTTTCCCAAGCGGGTATCTTATGTCTCTGTTTCTAATGGTGCGTAGATGTTCTGAGATTGTGATTTTCAAAGGCCTTACAGTGCAGCTTATGTAGATCTTGGAACATATGCATATGACAGCATATACTGTGTAGCTCGTATTGCAGTTCATGAAATCCATGATTGTGTATACTTTACCATTGGCTAATCTGATTTCTTTTTTACTGTTTTCTGCGAATTTGCAATAGTTACATTGTCCACACTTGAAAAAACCTTTTAGCTTGTCTTGTGACCATAGTTGAGTTTTGCCTTTTGGCGATACACCTGATGTGAAGTGTGAGAGTTGGGCTATCGGAAGCGACCGCAGTACAATCACTCGTACTCGTATTCTAGCGGTGCCGGCTTGATAGTCACGTGTCACGCTGTGCGCGAGGTCCTTTACTCTAATTCCTTCGCCAGGGAGGCGAGAGGCGAGAGGCGGTGAAGGCAACACCGGCGACGTGCGGAGTGCGGCGTGCGGTTAGCGGGAGCTGCAAGCTGTGACCCGCCGGACCGCGGGATCCGCTGCCGGACTGGGACCCTGGCGTTGGGCATTGGGTGCCGAGGGACAGCTGGAGTTGGCCACGGGGACCTGTGCCGCAGTCTCCCTGCCCCTACTGCCTGTTGCGCCGGCGCCGTCTCCTGCGCAGTCTGCGCACTAAGGTGAGCTGACGAGCCCAGTGAACTGGGGGCGGATGAGTGAACCCGCCGGCGCACACACTGAAGAGGTGGCGCTTCGGCGGATTGCACGATTACGTGTGCCATACTATTGTGATTTCCTGGCCTGCCTGCGAATGGGACCTGGTAGCCCCCAGGTTAGTTAACTGGGGGAGAGCATACCCTAAGTACCATACTGAGGGAAACTGTGAAACCCACACGGAGACTGCGGGCCTGGGCCTTTGATCCGGCATGGGTAGCCCCCTGACCAATTAACTAGGGGGAGTACAAAATAAGAGCAGGAAGACAACATTGCCTGTGGGTGTGGAGCTAGGGGAATTTACCTAACCACACAACTACTTGTACCATATACCCCATAAATTGGGAGTAACAGATATCTGTGGGGTTTAGAAAACATTGTGATTAATACCACAGACATGCAGCAGGGACGTAGAGCCCTCCACTCGATATATAACTTGAGGAAACCCAAGTGCCTACCGACTAAGGAGGCTAAAGAGTGTTTAAAGAAAGTGGGCAAAGCCAAAAAGAATGCTAAACACACTCAACCAGTGACTCAAGGAGCTATAACTGAATTTTTCCCGGTGAATCCGCCCCCTGCCATTAACTCAACAGCAATTGAGGAAACAATTGCACCTAAAGATAAGGACGACCATCCCCCAGATACTACTAACTTTGAAGACATTGACAATAATTCCTTGCTGGAGCTCTGCCTGTCTATACAGAGAGGGATGCGGGTACCAACCTCACCGAGACCAACAAGCGTCATAACGATCCCTAAAGATAATTGTATGAACAGCACCACAGGGGTGTATCAGGTGGGTGGAAGGAGTGAACGACTGTCTGTTTCACCTAATTTAGTAATGACATCGATGGAGGATGACCCTGATAATGGGACGGACGATAACATCGAGGTCCACTCTAGTGCAAACAAGATAATCGAACTGCAATCGTCGGTAGCGGCACTACAATTTGCCCTTAAGATACTGCTCCAGATGTCGGGGCGCATTCTGGCTAACACGAATGCCATTACAATGTACTTGGATACCAAAGATCTTCCCCGAGAAGATGCAGATAGAAATCTATCAGCAGCGCTATGCGCAGGTGATGAGATCAATGAACAAGAAGTGGAGATGGAGGAGATAGATGACCTGGAGGCTCCTAACAACATCAGCATACTGGAGATATCCTTGGAGGAGGCGGATGAACAGGAGCAGGAACCTAGCCCTAGATCTCCTCTCACACGAAAACAACGTAGACGTGCAAAAAAGGCACAGAAGAATAAGCTGGCGGCCTTAGATGCTCAACATCCCACGCCAGGGATTAAACCAGTACTGGAGACACGATCGAAAAAGGCCAGGAAAAGAATGATGAGAGCAGCCCAAGGGGCAGCTAAGGCCAAGGGCCCCTTGTCAGATTGGCTGATACTTGAAAAGAAGGCTGACAAAGTGGATGATAATGAAGCATCTGTGATGTGTGAGGAATCAGTTCTGGAGTCCAGTATACAACCACAGGTGGAATGCGTACACGAGACATCGGTATTGACAAACCCCGGGGAGAAAGTATCAATGGACCAGAAAAAAATAGAGAATGATGTAACCACTAATCGCATAATCTTCATTAAGAATCTATATCCTAGTGGTAAAAATCCCTGGTTAGCACGCTCGGAACTATTGGAAAGATTATATCATATACCGCAATTGCGTGTCCTGAAAACAGAGGATTTTATGTTCATCGAACCACTGGGATGTCCTAATCCAAATGTATCAGCCATACATTGTATGTTTCCGACCACAGCCCAATTGATTAAGAAATATAAAACAGAGCTAATAGCAGTGGACATTGAAATTGATGTGGACCCTTTGGAGAAGCAATTAGCCCATGAAGTAGAAGAAGTTAATCCAACATCCGAGGTGGAGATGGTATCTAAACCTACGGAGGATGAGATGGCAACTAAATCTATGGGAGATGGAAACCCTGCTCTCATCGAAATACAACAAGCTCTAAAAACATTGCTAGAAGCCATCCCGCGACTGATAAAGAAGCATTGATGCCTAACAATACTTTCCTGGAATTGCAGAGGCTTTTCTCATCTTCTAAGACCAAAGGGGTCTGCAGAATTATTGGCACAATACAGTTGCATCTGCCTTCAGGAGACATGGTTACTCGATCCGTTGTTACTTGATGGCTATACCATATATCAAGCAGATGCCAAGCGTGGTAGCAGTGGACGTCCTTTTGGGGGTTTATTAATTGGGATAGTGAACTCGATTGTGTCTCATAAGATTAAGTGCAAAGCAGAGGAGCAGCTACTGGCGGTGGAAGTCGAACTCCATGACGACAGAGGCCCGGGACGGTACTTTTTAATTAATCTCTATAACCCCCCAGGAGCACGGGCTCGGGATCTGTTACAGGAAGCGATACAAGATCTGTTGTCATCTTGGTGGCTAAAAACAGGAAATGTTGCTGTAATGATCATGGGGGACTTTAACTGCCATATGATTGATGAAACACGCTTACCCCCTAATCCGGACCTTAACAGTAGGTGCGTTATGACCCATGAGAAAAGAGACGCTGAGGGGCAGGACTGGCTACAATTGCTTGGAGCTTGGGACATGGCCATGATAAATGGCCGAACTTTGGGAGACCGGCCGGGGAAACCCACTTGGACAGATGGAAAGTCGGTCAGCACATTGGATTATATATTTATGTGCCCGGAGCTGCAGACAAGAGTAGTGGATATGACTGTCGGGCGCAATGAATGGAGCGACCATGCATCACTGCAGTGTACTTTAAATATCCCATTATACCCGCAGATGTCTTCGAACATGGGCACTATCCAAACTAATGTGACAGGATCCAGAATTGTATGGTCAGAAAGAAATGTCACCATTGCCAAAGAATCACTTGAAACTATTGCATCCTTGGGTATCCACGATTTTGAATGTATGTCGATCAATGAGATTGAGGATTGGATATCCAGATTCTCATGTAAACATGCAGTGGCAAATAAGCGATCAATGCTAAAAATAGGGGGAGTAATACCTCCATTTAACAGGGAAATTAGGGATGCCAAGAGAGGACTAAGAGCAGCTACTCGCAGATTGAAATTGATGAATCTACCTGGATCTATGTATCGTGAGAAAATAAGGAAAATCAAAAATCGATATAGAGCAGAGATTAAAAATATCAAGAACAGTGAGAAAAATAATAGGTACCAAAAACTAGTGCAAACTATCTGCACTAGAAATTCCCGTAGTATCTGGGCACTCCTAAATGAGAATAGGGAGAAGACTAAAGGTCCCTTAAATAATCCAATAAGTAGGGTGGTGTGGGAAAAATTCCTATTGGAAAGGAATAGTGGAGGGTCAGAAACCCCAAAGAACCTTGGGGTAATAGTACCCCCACGTCCGCCTTTTTCTGTCACTCCTGAGGCAATATTGGAGAAGATAGCTGCCCTCAAGGCATCTAGAGCACCTGGCCCTAACGGCCTGGCTAACATAGTGATCAAGAGCCACCCTCTATTTTGGGCAGATCTGCTATCCCTGCTCTTTAAGAAAATCCTAGAGCAGGGGACAATACCTTGCTCCTGGCAAACTGCCATTTTGATACCTGTATTCAAAAAAGGTAACCGCATGGAGCCTAATAACTACAGATTACTATCTATGTTAGATGTCTCGGGCAAGCTTTTTTCCTCATTAGTTCTCAGTGAGTTACAGAGATGGGCGGATAAGTGTAACATTCTTAGTAGATTCCAATGCGGGTTCAGGCAAGATTTCTCCACTTCCCACAATCTTCTGGTTATGGACATACTTCGCTCACGGGCGCTTAGTAAGGGACAGCCTCCGCTGTATGCTCTATATATCGATTTCCAGGCAGCCTTCGATACCATCCCCCGAATGAGGCTATGGGCGAAACTAGAGAAATTGGGATGCCCGCCCGGCTTGCTCTACTACCTAAAATTACTACATCACAATACTTCGGCTTGCCTTAGACTTGATCAGGAAGGCAATCTAACACGTAAGGTAAATCAAGATAGTGGGGTAAAGCAGGGATGTGTTACCGCACCCCTAGTTTATAACCTCTATGTATACGACATCCCTGTAGCCCTGAGCGAGGTTAACAACTGTCCCCCCAAAGTTGGTAAGATACCTTGCATAGTGTTAGCTTATGCTGATGACCTGGTGATCTTCGACAGTACCATAGGCGGTTTGAGACGCTCTGCTTCCGCCCTGTGGGACTATGGGAAATTAAATGGCCTGAAGATTAATTTAGATAAAACAAAGGTCCTAAGATTCACTAGGAAAAAAACAACACGGGTAAATCTGATAGTACATGGAAGCATCATACCCTATGCTCCTTCGTATCGTTACCTGGGCATTGACATTGAGCCCCTCGGTGACTACTCACTTTGTAGACAAGGGCGGAGTATAAGAGTGTTGCAAGTTACCTCGCTTATCGCCTCGTTTACAAAAAAACAGGACGGCTTTACTCTCTGGGGAACACGGCAGCTCTATATTCAACTAATGGCACCCATGATTATATATGGCCTTGATGCTCTGCATACGATGGATCTTGGATGGTTACAAATACTGGAGGGCAAGTTCTGGAGGCGGATTCTGGGTTTATCCCCAGGGGTGCCGATGGCCCTGATTAGATTAGAATTGGGCCTATTGTCCCTCAAAGCCATGGTATTGAAGAAAAGAGCTGGCTTCCATCTCAAGATGACAAATGGCCCTGCTAATCCCCTACTCTTTGTAATCCACCAGGAGGTGACCAAAAAATATTCTACGTCACCCTTACATAAAGACATGTCTACATTTCTCACTGATATTGGATGGACCCAAAGAGGGAATATGGTCTCCAGGGAAACCCTTCATGCACTTGGTAAAAAAGTGGATCTATGGGATTGGCTTGAGAACTTTGCTCATTTAAGTACTCTTAGGTCCTACCAATTTATTAAATATCGCCTGTTTAGTTATATGAAGCCTCAAGCTTACTTATCCCTGTCTCCCTCCAGTAGACTCAGACGCTTTATCATCCTATTTAGATGTGAGCAACTACCGACCCTGTTTAAGCGAGGCGCTTGGGAAAAAATCCCGGTTGATAAACGTATATGTCGCCTCTGTAAAATCACAGAATGTTTGGAGACAGCTAGACATGTACTCACTGGATGCTTGGCACTGAGAGCCGCGATTGTACGTCATCTGGGGGACTTTGTGCATGATCATGCGACCATACCTGAAATGCCCTTTTGGCTGTACTGTACCAATACCAGTAATATGCACCTATTCGTCGCATTATATAACATCTGGCAACAAGTTGAATTGGAACTAAAATGTGAACTGGAATTATCACAGGATGGATGAAGCCTAAGGGAGTGCATAGAGAATCCCTGTGGCAACAGTAATTAAGTGGGCAAATATAAAGGTTGCATGTATTGCAAGTATGATTTTATTAGTATATATGTGTATACGGTTCGAATTGAATATATTGTAATGTTCGTATTATATGTAATTGTAATATGTAAATTATATGTGTAAAGTTTGAATGTATTTCATACTGTATCACATTAAAGAATTTGATTTGATTTGATTTGATTTGAAGTGTGATGGGCATAAGATTTGTTTTAGATTTTGGGCTTTCCGGTAAGTAATGAGGGGATAGTCTTCAACAAAATTCTTAAGATCACTGTCCAGTTTGAGTATATTCCAATGTTTATTGAGTATCTTCCTCAATATCTTGTTGTCTGTACTGTAAGTGGTAACAAATCTAATTTTATTTTCTTGTTTGTCTGTTTGCCCATCTTTAGTTTTGTTCTGTAAAAGATCTTTTTGGTTGCGTTGTTTCGCTTTGGTTGATGCTGTTTTCAATTGATTCTTGTTGTATCCTCTTTTTTGAAATTTCAGGCTTGCTGTCTCCATGTGTTTATTCATTTCATTCTCTTGGGTACAGTGGCGTTTGATTCTGATGAATTCTCCATAGGGTATATTTTTGATCGTGTGTGGTGGATGATTACTGCAGGCATGAAGAATGCTGTTACCTGTGGTTGGTTTTGTGTAGAGTGTCGTTTGAATTTTGTTGTTCTCAATGTATAATTCCAAATCCAGGAAATTAATCTGATTAGTACTTTCTTCCATGGTGAGTTTGAGATTATAGTTGTTGTTATTGAGATATTTGTGGTAGTCTAGCAGGGTTGCTTGATTGCCATTCCATATTACCAAAATGTCGTCTATGTACCTGCCCCAAAATACAATGTTATCATCTGTGAATGCTTTGTGCAGCCAGGCATGTTTTAGTTCAAAACGGCCCATGTACAGGTTTGTATAAGCAGGTGCGAATTAGGCTCCCATGGCGGTGCCTTGGCACTGCTTATAAATGATGTTATTGAAAAGAAATATATTGTTGTGTAGAATGAAATTCAACATTTTGAGTATCATGTTGTTCTGTTCTCGATATGAGATGGATCTTGCTTTTAGAAAGTATTCTGTTGTTTCCATGCCCTTCAAATGTAGAATGCTGGTGTACAGAGCTGTAACATCAAAGGTGACAAGTCTGTAATTTTGTTCCCAATTTATGAGTTCCAACTGTTGTATGATATATTTTGTGTCCTGTACGAATTATGCTAGATTTTCTGCCAGCGGTTGTAGAAAACGATCGATGTATGCTGAAATGGGTTCTGTAACTGAGCCTATGCCATTAGTTATCAGTCTGCGAGAAGGTATTGTTAGGTAACTTTTATGTATTTTAGGTAAGAAGTAGATTGTGGCAAGTACCGGGTGTTTGGTCTTCAGAAAGTCTAATTCTTCTTCTGAACGAAGGCCATTCTCATACCAGTCTGTAATCATCTGGTTCCATTCTGCCATGATCGTAGGTAGAGGGTTATCTTTAAGTTTAGTATAGCACGTTGTGTCATTCAGATGTTTTTCCGCCATTTTAATATAATCCCGGGTATTCAAATGGACTATTTTACCTCCTTTGTCGGCCTCTTTTATTGGAATGTTGTCATTTTTATTAAGATTCGAAATTGCAATTTTGTCTTTCTTGGTGAGGTTATTGTGCTTCCTTTTGTCAGGTGAGCCCATCAATGCCAATGCCATACAGGAAAATTAGCTAGAGAAATGCTACTTACATTTTTTACACAAAAGATTTTCGTTTTTGCTACTTTATAGAGCACGAGTGGTGAACTGCCAAACCGGCAACTCTTGACTATGCAGGCAACAAAGGAATGTACCTAGGAAACGTATCACATTTTCAAGCATATCACAAGTGAGTAGTATTGTCTATGTAATCAATCAATGACATTGGACATTTAATGAAAGCAGGGTTTACACAAACCATGGTCATATACAACCTTTTATTTTTCTCTTGTTCCCTTTTTTCCGAAGAACTGCATTAATGGCAACACAGACAGTGTTTTCACAAATAAAAGCTACCTAAATCCTTCCTGAAGAACCATGCAAAACATAGCATGGTGAAACACGTGTAGAGGGTGTCAGCTCAAATAACCAGAGGGTGTTAGCCTAAACAACTAACCACAATATTGAATGTAAACAAAGGAAAATCTTTTTTTCTTCAAAAAGTAACAAATGTGACTGAAAATGAATCTGCATTTTTCAAACATCGGTAAATAATGAAAACAAATGGAATTAATCAAATTGAAAAAATGGGAAGAAAAAAAGTATAAAAAAATGGAATGAAGTAATTCTGTATAATTTTCTTTTTGAATACAATTTTGATTTGGAGCGTAACAAGTGGAGTCTTTGTGGTTCTTCCTTCTTTTGCTTTTAGTATACTGAGAATGAAGATGTTGATGCTGGTTCCAACTCCCTTTTGTAACCCAGATTGAAGAGGATCATCACAGGGTGAATTTTTTGCCCATAAGTTGAAGTGTTCCAAAAGTAGGGATCCATAGACCTTCCCTATGACGTCCAGTAGAGCCACCAGACGGAAGTTCCCAGGGTCGTCTTTCCTTCCTTTTTTGAATATGGGAATAATCACTGCTGAGGTCCAAGTGAGCGGGATTGTGTTGTAAATTGCACATTTATGGAAGATCATGCTCAGCAAGTTTGTCCAGTCTTCTGGTGCAGATTTTAAGTTTGCATTGGAGAGGCCATCAGGCCTCGAGTTCTTCAGCTTGGATATTATGCGCAAGATATCTGCTTTGTCACATAGGTCGACCTAAGGTTCAGTTGCCGGTGGAAGCAGAGGGCAAGAAGATGGATATGGGGTACTAAACAATGTTGAATAGAACCTGATCAATGATGCCTCCGGAATATAATTTGACATTGTTGAGTCTGCCTCTTTGGCCCGTGGATTGATCATTTTCCAGAACTCTCTAGAATTGCTGTTCTTGATTTGCTCTAGCACGCTTCAGAGTCTTTTTTGATAGGGTGCTAAATGGTGAGAACGTAGCCAACTTTTATAGGATCTCGTTGCCTCAATTGCATTGGTTCTGTTGGTAGCCGTGTTATATCTTGCAGCAGTTCTTTTAGCTCTACAGAGTATATTTCACTTTGCCAACAGTAGAGTGTCAAAATTGTGTGCATGGCCTGATGACTTCGAATTTTGAAGCTGTGCACGTTTCTTTGTAGCTCTATAGGGTTCCAGAAGTGGTCTGTAGTCCACCTCATGATGGGACCCGCTGCTTCCATAAGAAAATGTGATCTCTCGGATGTTAGCCTGGGTGACCCTCACCCGGTTTCCTTTACCTTCTGGTTCAATTCTTCCCAGATAATGGGCAGATGATGGATTTGTTGATGCCCATTTAATAACCAGAAGATTATGATCACTTTGTGTTGACTGCTGAACGCTGTATTCGGTCAGGCGCGCAAGGAGAAATTCTGAGGCAAAAATATAATCTATAGTTGAGTGAGTCAGACCACGCTTCCATGTTGGTAAGTTATTGGCATTGGATAGTATAGTCGCTGTGTTAAAAAGTTGTCTTTCAGTCATCAGTTTAAGCCAGGCTGTTCCTCGTTGACAGGGTTTGTTCTGTGAGGGCTCTGTAGGTTCAGAGACCACCATAGGACATTTAATATTCAGATCTCCACAAACAATGACCTTACAAGCTCCTTGGTCTAAGTATACAGAATCCAAAGTAGATGATACTAGATCGAACAGTGGGGTCTTTTGAATTGCTTTAGGGTTCCAATAAATGGATATAACCAGCAGGTAGGAATGCCTAAAATGTTCTTTGCTGGCCTCTTCATTCAACCAGGAGATGAGTACAGCCAGGACAAAAGGAGACTTCAAGATGATCTTGACTATTTCTAAGCCAATTCCCATCCGGACTGCAATAATCAATCCTGAAGAAGGCCTACCTTTCTCTCCTGTCAATGCCTCTGAAAAGGCTATCTCAAATCCGTCAAGTGATGGTTTAGTTTTCAGCCAAACCTCTTGTAGGCATAAAATGTTGTGTTCCCCTAAATTGATGTCGCCAGGGGTTGTTAAATGTAGGAACCCTCTTGTGTTCCAGCTCGCCAAGGAAAGTAGCTGTTTGTCTTTAGCCGTATTGGCTTTAATGGTGGCTATTTATGGAGCCGAGTGGACAAAGCTTTCGATAACCACGACCATGTTGGAGACTTGAAGTTTGGTCTGTCCAGAGTCGTCTTATGATCCTCCTCTTGTTCTCTGGTGGATTTTGTGCTGGCTGTTGGTCGAGGAGTAGGGGCTTTCCTGTGAGGCAATGACTGAACTGTATCGGACCTGACGACTGCCGATGATCTTGAGAGAATGTCTTCTCCTGATTTAGTGGGGGGCTTTAGTCCAGTTGAGTGTGTGGACTCCATGGCCCAGTCCTTTACGGCATCATGATCATTTTTGTTTGTTTTGAGTGAAGTTAAGTCAAAGCCTTGTTTGTAGAGTACATCCGTTGCCTGTGACAGCAAGGTGGCCACTCTGTCTGATGTTATATAGAGAAAACAAGAGGCCTTTTGTCCCTAATGAGAAGGTTCCACCGTTTTAAAGTCTTCCGATTTAAGGTTTCTTAAAGTTGAAATACTGTGTAGCAGGCGCAACACTATGCGTCTGTTTAGTACTAAGTATTTATGGTTACCAGTACTTTGCCATATTTTGATCGAGGGACTCGGCCTCTGCCTATGGTGGTCTTCATACGACTTCTTCTGGTGGTGAAAGTTATGAGGAGTCATCGCCTGCTGGTTATTGTCTTGGTGGCGAGTTCTCTGCTGAGATTGCAAGTTATTGTTAGTATTATCTGGAAATTCCGGCTGTGATTGGGTGTGAACTCTCGAGGTATATTTCGGCGGTGGTCGACGAAGTAGTGAATCTGAATGGAGATTGTGTTGTATGTGATCTTCATTAGGCTTGTTGGGCCGAGACTCTTTATTTCCCCGTAAGTCTTTAAAGCGATCACTCAAAGAGGTGACGTTTGAGAGATCTCTGGTGACGGTCTGTTGAAGGGGCTCACTGGATGAGTGAGGATTCTCTCCGTCCGGTTGGCAGTCAACACTGGAATCTAGGTGTTGGCTTAAGTCCAATTTGTTCTTTATGATTGAGAAAGTCCTTTACCGATTTTGGCGACTGAGGTGCGCCTTCTTGTAATTTGTGGTGGATTAAAGAGTTTTTTGGATCTATGTCATTTTCCCCAGCCTTTTGATTTTTCTGTTGTAGAATCCCCTGAGATCGCTGTTTGGGTTTTTGTATCGCAGAAGTTGGCTTAAAAATAGGAGCCGTTTTGAGGCATACTTGTGGGTTGGAGACTTGGTTTTTGTTTCTCGTGTTCAAACTAGAGTCGAAAGTCACCCCTAGAGCCAATGGTTTAGCTGTTTTCCCCTGGTTAGGTCTTACTTCTATGTGTTCTTTATGCAAGGGCATGTCATCTAAACACATCACATTGTTGTCTCTGAGCTTGTTGGATGAAGAAACAGGTCTGGGTAGCGATGAGGTGTAAAGGCCTGCCAAACCATTTGAGCTAGATTTAGGTCTTGTCCCACAGTCCACATGAGAGGCCTCACGCCAAAGTGTGTCATGTGTTGTTGTTTGTGAGCTTGCGTCCAGCTTTAGGTCCTCCTTGTTGGTTTTTCTGGAGTCAGTTGAGGATTCCGTGAGATCCGGTTGGTACATGTGGGAAATAATACCTCATTTCTCCGTCTCTCCAGAGCGTTGATATACCCATATAAGTATATAAGCTTTGAGTTCATCATCGCGAAGATAGATGAGTGGTCTTTTAAGGAGTCGTTGATCGACTCATATAGCTTGCAAAAGGATGCCAATGCAATAGTTACAGCAGACATGATGTACTTGAAGTCCGCTTTCTTGGATGGGGTATCCTTTGGAATGTTATAGATGAATCACTTAGTCTCCTGTTAGTCGAAGATCTTGGTGGTGAGGACGGCGGCCAGAGCCGCGGAATCTGTTGAGATTTGTGCTGATTGCGGCTGTCCGGGGGAATGTGCCCTCATGGGGTTCCTGCACAAACTCCTTCCTTTAGTCTGGACTTTGAGAGACAATACTAGCATGATCTGCCAGATCGGTGGGCGTAATCGCCAAGTCCGTTTGTTCACAAGTTTGGGGCAGTAGAATTGCAGAGCCTGGGGGCTGGAATTATTTTTGTGTGATGGGCCTCATAAAGCTGTTGGCAGGCTTGTGGAGTCAGACCGAGGATAAGTTATCAGGCTTCCCAGTGGAAATTGGGTTGGATGGTCGACCCCATAAGGATTTGGATCTTCAATAGAGGGTTCATTTTGTAAAGGCAAGGTTGATGAGGGAGGGGCTTGCCCGAGCCGATTTTCCTGTATTTCTGCAATAGGTGGTAAGACCACTGGCTCAATATTGGGGGTTTCTTCAACTTGCTCTTTTTGGTGTTGTGGGGAAGCTTGAATCCCACTGCTTGGGGTGCTCCTCGGGTGGCCTGATAATGCTGTAAGCAAGGGTTCGAGGAGCGCTTCCAACAGATCTGCATCTGAAATTTCACCTGGGCCAGTTTGTTGTTTTTTTTTGTTGCTTGTCTTTGAAACAAGGTTTTCAGGGAATTTTCCAGGCGCATGCTTGCCGATGGGATTGACGTGGTGATCGTTTTGTTAGATTTTCTTTGCTGTTGATCACTTATTAGACAAAGGGAGGTCAAATTTATTGGTGATCAACTTGAAGGGGATGCCATGGAAATGGCGAGTATGAGCACCTTGCCTGTCCCCCTCCCTCAGATCTATGATCGACTGGGCTTCACTTATAGAGTTCTGAAGCTGTAAGGGATCCGAGGGGGAAGGAGTTGTTACAGGCAAAGTTGTGATTGGCTCATAAAAACATACCAGAACCTTAGGATCCCCCTCAGGGATGTGTACTTTGCTCGCTCCAATTTCCTCAGTTTGTGCAATTTCAGCAGATGACAGTGCTGAATTATTGTGGATCTATGATCTTGTGACTTTAATAGAACGAACCGTTGCAATATCTTCAGCGGACGCCAGATGGCACTGTGGGGCGGCTGTGCTTGATCTCAGAGAGATTAAGCACCTCGCCGCCCCAGAGTCGCTGGTTTGATCCTGGGAAGGCTGCAGCGTGGACGCTTCCACGGTGCTCTGGTCCTCCGGGGCCCCGCGTTTATCCAGATTCACTGTGCCAGAGCCAGCAATGCCCGCCCACTGCCCCCCCAGCTTCCGACATGGGGGACACCCCCTCCTTCGAGGGACGGCTCCTCCGTGTCTTCCACGAGGAGGGGCTGTGGCTGATTTCCGGGTTGAAGCCAGCTTCCAGCGTCGCTTCAGCGGAGCCCGCCATCTGGTCCTTGGTGATAGCGGCATCCTCTAGCAAGATGGATCCAGACGTGGGCTCAAACCAGCCCGCAGGTAAACGTTTTTGTTTTTGTATATGTTGACTGTGTTTCACAGAGTGTGGTTGGGTGGCTAATTTAGCCGCTCTTTTTGGCGGCATATTTTGTAGTTTTCCTCCCGGCCGCTTTAGGGAGCCTGCATTAGATGGATTGCTCAATTGCAGTGTTGAGTGTACATCACTGGAGAGTGAAACTGTAGATGAAAGCGAGGCGGGCACTCCGCAACCTGCGAGGCTCGTTATTGCACCCAGATGTATTGAGTCTCGGGTCCAGAGATTCGCCGCCATCTGCCCCAGCCGCCATTATACTGCCTCAGACTGCCCACTCTCACACCACTCCGCTCTGCTTCGCTCCTCCTGCCTGGAGACTTTGTAGAAATGGAGCCAAGCCTGTAGTGTCCACAGAGAAAAGAAAAAATGTCTGCAGTGAAGGCATGCAAAGGTTCCAAGTTTCCTGTTGTGAAGTGTTGGGGTGCGTTCTGCTCTAACCAATTGGTCCTGAAGATTTCTCCCTCTTTTGTAGGCAATTAACGGTGGTTCAGGGAAGAGTTTCTGTAGATGAGGATCCATCTGGATAATCCTCCAGTTTTTTCTTATCAAGCGAGTAATGTGGTGACTTTGACTTGAATATTTTAGAGTATATAGGAATGGTATCTCCTTATGATCAGGTTTTTTCCGGAGAAGTTTTTCTCTTGATTTCATGTCTGATCTGTCCTTTGCCGCAATGATAATGTTTTCTGGGTAGCCTCTCTCATGATATTTGTTGGTCATCTTGTCCATTTTGATTGTGAGTGTAGATTCAACAGAATTGATTCTTTGGGCTCGAAGAAAATGGCTGTATGGTAGGTTTGTTTTTAAGGTGTTGTGAGTGGTCACTCATGTAGTGTAGGCTATCATTCATATCCATGTGTTTTTGTAAATAAATTTGTAATGATTTCTCCATCCTTCAATTCCAGTTCGACGTCAAGGTAATGAATTCTTGGGTTACCAATTTCCATTGTAAACTTGATTCTATCATTCACTGTGTTGATATATGTTAGGAATGTATCAAGTGATTCTTTGTTTCCTCTCCAAATGACAAACACGTCGTCAATATATCTCAGCCAACAAATCAGTTTGGTGCCACAAGTCGAATGAGATATTATTTTCTGGGTTTCCAAGTGGTGCATAAACAGGTTTGTGTATGCCGGCGCCATTGCTGAGCCCATTGAGGTGCCGGATGCCTATAAGTAAAATTGTTGATTGAACCTAAAAAAGTTGTTCTGTAGAATGATGGTAGCCAGTTCTAATACAGACGTTTTTTCTGCTTTACAATCTTGTTCTTGCAGCAATGCCCATTCTAGTGCTTCTAAACCTTTGTCATGGGGAATGGAGGTGTAGAGACTTTGTACATCGGATGTTACCAGTAAGTCTCCCTGTTGCAAGTCCTGTAAATTCTGTAAATTGTTCAAAAAATGGGTTGTGTCTCGTAAGTAAGTGCTGGTCTTTTGTACTATTGGTTGAAGTATCTGATCTACATAAATGGCCAGTGGATGAAATAGACTGTCAGTTCCTGCAACTATTGGTCTCAGGGGTGGTTCTGGTAGTTGTTTATGAATTTTGGGAAGTCCAAAAAACACAGGTATTATTGGATCTGTTTTATGTAGGAAGCGTCTTGTTTTTTCTGTTATCCAACCATTCTCTGTTGCTTTCTCTAGAATTTCATCAATCATTGTCGTGATTCTGACTGTGGGATTCCCATCAATATGGACGTACGTATCTCTGTCGTCCAGTCATTTTAAACATTGGGAGTTGTAGAAGGAGGTATCCATAATTACTATGGCTCCTCCTTCGTCCACTGGTTTCAATGTTATTGTGGTATCGTCAGCCAATTCCTTGATTATTTTTCTCTGGTGTTTACGAATATTGTATTTTATCACTTTATTGTAATCAAGTTTTTTCAGTTGGTTAAGCATTTGATTTTCAAAGATTTTAAGAGTCGTATTCTGAAAGGAGGGTCAAACGTGCTCTTAGGTTTGATTTCCAGGAATTCTGTCGGTGAATGATTTTCAGTTGGAGGTTGTTTAATGTCGGGAGGGTCCCAATAGGTAACTATGCCAAAGTTGGTGCAAATTGGTGAAACAGTGTGCAATTGTATAAGGAACAATGCTTCGCCACAAACACATTTTGACTTTTATTACAGGGCTGCAGTAGCGGCCCTGTAGTTATGGTGTAGTTGCTCAACTCATAGGAAGAGCACTTTTTGGGCAGCTTATAACTTCGCTCCCCCTGGCCGAATCCCTACCAAACTTTGCAAGTATATGACCTGCTCTGAATATTTTTGGGGCAAGTTGTTGAGGTTTCGTCAAGGGGGAGCAAAGTTATAGGAGAGTCCCATAACCTTTTTTTCCATAGACACTGTGGAAAAATAATTTTGCTCACGTATACAGCCCAAACCGCTGGGCGGATTTTGACCAAATTCAGGGCAAGAGTACCGGCCTGGTCCCGAAAGCGTGCTTTTGTAAATTTGGTGTAAATCAAATCCATCCAGTAGTTTTCTTTAAAATGGGCAAAATGTAGGTTAAACAAAATGAACAATATCTGGGTCCGGTCTGTGGACTCACTTCCCTGTTTGCTCCATAGACAGGACTCCGATTGGTCTGGAGGGTGGTGTGATGTCCGCAGACACACAACATGCCTGCTGATTGGCTGGTGAAAAGCGTGATGTGTGTCATATTTTTCCGAAACGCCCGCCATGTTCTATCCGCAGATAGCCATGGCTCACCACGGACAGCACAGTGGGGAACAGGGCTGGGAAAAACAATTTGAGTAATTTGGTTTTGGAAAGAGGGGCTGGGAAGGGTGGGGGGGGAAGAAAGAAGGTATGGGGATTTTTAGGTGGAGGAAGAACATGCAGAGCACGGCAGTCCACCGACAATGCATTAGTCCGCAGATAGGGTCTCAGGCGGCCAGCTTATGTGGTGACTGCAGGCAGGCTTTATTAGGGTGGGTGAGTGGAATATAGGTGATATGATGATGGTCTAGGGAAACCAAAGCAGCATTTTGTATCGTATTTACCTTTGTTTTTATATCTGTGTCAGCAATATTTGACACAGTTATGTTTTTTGAAGCGTAAAACTTGTGTATGTAGCTCACTATGCGTGCTTTCTGAAGGGATTTTACAGGTTACATATTTGTGAATAAATTGCAAAACAGTGGCATCATTGTCATGACCAAATTTAGGAGCATTTTTTATCCATAAAAGTGTGTGGATCAGTGGTGCTCCTCTGGATTGATATTCTTTTCTCCAAAAGAAGTGTTGCACTTCTCCAAGGGGAGGAATGGTTTTATTACAGATGAACTGCAGCAGGGCAATAAAGCTGTGGTGAAAGTTTCTTGATACATTTACTGGGCCAAAAGAGCAGAGTTCTCCAGGTGTTTTTATGTCTACCCCTTCTTTGTTTTGGCTTGCTATGCGTTGGAAGTTGTGCAAGTCTTCCCATGCATATTCAGCGCAACTCAAAGTTACAAACCATGTGGGTGGGCCAAGGTTCCGTAGTATACACCATACATCAGCATGACGTCAGAACAGTATTCTTTTTTACCACGCATGTTTGCCAAGAGATTTGTGATACTTGACTGCAAAACTTCCTCTTTGTCTTTTATCTTTTGAAGTTGTTAGGTAGCAGACATAATTAAATAATTGGAAGCTGCTTTCAATGTGTGTGCAACTCTGTAGCATAGTGTTGCTAGTTAACTTTCAAACAAGAGGTGGAATATGTATTCAACGTTTTGTCTGAATCTGGGGTCTTCAGAATACATTCGTAAAGAGCAGTATTCTGATGCTGTTATTTGTGTTCATCTTTCATCATATCTTCCCCCTTTTCCTCGGAAAGAGTAGAGGAAAGGCTTGTGCTTCTATACTGTTTTCCCATATGCTAATTGGAGATCTGGAGATATGTTTCTAGTGCATCGTCTATGGTGTCTGGAGTGTAGTGGGTGAAGTGTATACCGGTCTAAAATATTGGATGTTGTAATAGGATCTACAAGTTGAAATTGGCTAGTTGGTGAGGAATCCTGAATTATTTTTGGTGGTTTTCCTTAGGTTTTGTTGAATATTTATGTTTTTTTAGTACTCATTGTTCTCTTTAAGATATTGTAGAACTTCTCTAACTTTGTTTTAAGTCTACTAGTTGTTACCAAATGTGTTTGTCTTTCATTGGTACACCGTTTACTAGGATAATCAAAGATTGATCTAGTGGCCATTGCACTCCTAGAGTGTCTACATTTTCTTTAAGTTCTAATGGCATATAAACTACTTCGCCATGCATGCCTTTTAGTAATTCAGAAGGAGGCAATTTAGCAGTTTTGGATTGAAGGCGTATTATAGATTGTCATGGGTGTACTTTTTGGATTATAATGCTCTTATACAAATTAAGCTGTTGGCAAGGTTTTGGAAGTGGGAATATTTCCAAGTTATTAGTGATAGCCCGCAAAGTCATTTGGTTATTATCAAACTTTGTATTGCAGTATATGCAAAGTATTGAGGGGTTAGTAATTTTGTATTTGTTTTCTGCTATAAGATATAGAGCTAATTGGAACCATTGGGATTCCACATTGTTTCTATTTTGTAAGTTATATCTACAGTTGTAGTGCACTTTTTTATAAAAAGCTATGTGCCAACACACACATACTTGGTTTGGTACTTTAGCAGATGTGCTTTTAAACTTTGCAATTTCTTTTTTTTACATTTCTATTAGACGATTGGCATGTGTAAGGTATTCACTACATTTCTCTAAAGTTACTGGATTTTCTAACTGATCTGTACTTCCAAAATATTTACTTTGGATGTGGTTTATTTGTTGTAGGAGTTCTTTGGCTGTGCCATGTAGGAACATGTTATTAAAATGTTGCAGGTCTAAAGCAGGACTTTTTTGCATAGTACAGTCTCTGGACAAGATTCTGTATAGTGGAATGGTGTGTTGCTAACTTTTTGTTGTGATGGAAGGTGCTTTTGCAAGCAGGTTCTGAAATGCAGGCTAATGAATGTCCTTGCAGTCCAGTGTAATTGTGCACTGGACAGGAGTCCATGGTTTGCCAAGTTTTTATTATAATATTCTCTTTTACTTTCACATAGTGATTCAGGAATTGGTGTAAAGATTGGAAGGATTGTTTCTGTATGTTAGACATTGAGGTGCAGGTCCATTTATAGACTGTACGGATTGGTTCAGTGGAATGAAGAGTTGATTGTAAGTTTGCTGTGGACATTTTTTCAATGAGGGTTTCTTGTGCCATAATGGCATTATCTACCATTTCACACCTTCAGCCACTACTATGTATGGCAATTGGGTTTTTGAACTCGTGTTTGTATGCCTCTTCATTGATAATTGGCTCTGTGCTGCTTGTGGGAATCCGTACACACGCACAGAAGTTTGCAAAGGTATCTATGTTGACATTGCGCATGTTTAGAAGTTCTTTTTGTAGTTTACTGATTAATTTTGTTAGTGGTTTCATTCTATAAACAGTTTTCTTTTTAGCAGAATTGCGCTGTCAATGAGAGCTTCCATGATTAGTCTTCTGCAGTAATTTTTAAGGCTTGAGTGTGACTTTTCTGATGTTTTTATAAGATTGTGAAGTACTCTACAGTGCAAATTGTTTTGTAAACATTTTTTTTTGGAATGCTTAACTGTGGACGCGTTAACATTGGTAGATGTAGTGCTGGCGCTATTAGTAGGTTCATTCTTCTTTATACGTTTGTTTTTATTTGTATTTATTAGAAGAGGGGCACCAGGTTTTTTACTGATAGCTGGTTCAGTTTAGCAGTTTTGTTTGAACATTGGCTATAAATTCTGCTAGAGGTGGATGAGTATTTTGCATGCTTTTAGTTTTATCTGCTCTATTTTTTCATTGTTTTCTATGGAGTTGATTTTTAGTAGGAATTCTGTTCTGTTTGTTGGAGAAAAAAGGAAAGTGTGGGTTTGAAAGTTGTGGAATGCATTTGTGTGCATTGTGAATGAGAGTGTGAATATGAGGTCAGACATAAATAGAGGGCTGTCTGATTGTGCAGTGGGCTGTTAGTTCTAGTTGGGAAGGCTGTACGAGTAGCTGTGTGTGTAAATGTGTGAAGGGTTTGGGTTAGTGTGTAAGATAGTGTACTGTACATGAATAAGTAAGGACAATGCAATGTTTTCACAATAGTGGTGGGTGTTATGATATTGGTGTTCAGATGAGAATGCAAAGAGTCTACCAGCTGAGGTGCTGGGAATAAGAGTGAAGTAAATACTGTTGGCTTGGAAAGAATTTTGTAGGCTAGTATAGGGCTACAATGTACTGTATGAGTAACAGAAAGAATACTACTACACTAGTGCAATTACTTTGTAAGATGTGAAAAGTAGTTTTCTTCAGGTCGCTCTCTTCTAGGAGAGAAGTTGTTGTTTTTCAGGAGCCTGTTCTTCACTGAAATTGCAAAAGAAAATCATTTGTGGGCATGTGTGGTAAGTAATTGTAGTGCAAGAAGACATCATTTGTGCTGTAGGAGGAGTTGTTGGGAAGAAGAGTTAGTAACAGTGCATGTGATTCTGAGTATGGTTGTAACTCTGCCTTTGCTGCAGACGGGTTGCCACAAGATTCCTAATAACTGTTTGGCAGTTAGTTTTCCAATTTCAATAGGACATTACAGCTCATGTTGGCCTGGAAAGTTAGGTGGTGGAAAATGTTAGTCTCTATTTCTGTGGAGTTTCATATCACTGTGTGGGAATGGGGACATGGGAGCACCGGCAGCGTTGGTAATGGGGCCGGTGGTCCCATGATAATTGTGCCCTACAGGGCTGGAGTTTTGAAAGTGTGCAAGTTGTTTTTATTAGACATGGTGCACGGCAAGTCCCAGTATGAAGAGACAAATCGAGAAGCCAAGAAGCATGTACAGATTAGAAAGGCGAATGTTAGGCAGCAAGTATCCATGTGTGGGAAAGTTAATGAAATTGCACACACTGAGTGTTATTGCAATATGTTGGAGAAATTGTTTGCATATTGTTTCATTTACTTATTACAAATTACACACAACACAGTTGCAAATGTACACATGCATTTATTTGTCATTTTTCATTCCATGTACATGACATGCTTTAGTAACATACATGCAGTTGTTGTTGTGCATGTGCATTGTGGGAGTTCTAGTGCAGCTTTGTTAGTGGGATATGTGGTTTTAAAAGTGACAGAATGAAAGAAGAAAATAACAGTTTGTACATTCGATTGGGTGATATGGGCAAGCATGCATGTCTTGGTAATACATTGAAGTTTCAAGCAGGATCTGCCACTTAAACATGCTGCGGAAATGTTTCAAATGTGGTTTTCATTTGTTTCACAAAAAAGACCCAGTCAGTGCTGTTTAAATTCAAAATATGTGTTGTGAAAGTGTTATGAAAATCTTAATTAAAAGACAAGTTTGCAACTACAGGGCATTGTAAGTGAGTGCCATTTAATGTCAGGAGGTGGGACAAATGAGAGTATGGCTCTTAAATAGGTTAATGCAGGGTAAGTGACAGGAACCCTGTTGACATACATTTGTAAAAGAGTTGGAAATGCAATTTTAAAAAATATATGCATACCTGTACTTTGTTTTGATAGATGCAGATGTGGATGAATCTGCAAGTAGACATCTAGGAGAGTTTTACAGTTGTTGTTAATGCAGGTGTTTGGGAATAACAGGAGAGATGTCCTCTGAGTGCTCAACAGTGCATATGCAGTGGTGAACTGAGATGACAGAGTTAGATTTAGAGTTATTGGCTGTGATTGGTGGATGGGTGTGTGAATGCTTAACAGTAGCCAATGAGGAAGTACTGGAAAGAGTGAAGTGGAAAGGGAGGAAGGGCTGCCCTGTGGTATGGGGTCCACAGACACTGCAGTAGTCCGTGGACAGGGCATGTAACATCCGGGTCTTTTCAGAATGCCTGGCATGGAAAGAGGACTGTGGGGTTTAGCCAATCGGGTGTTCTGGCTGTGCTTTATAGGAAGAAAGGTATTCTTTTTTTCATTGTTGTGTGTAGTGAAGATGGCTGTGGTTGGAGAGATGGAGAGACTTAGTGCATGGATGGCGGGAGATTGTTTCATGACTAATCTGGAAAAGTATGCAGAGATAAGTGCCATTTCTGCCAACCTTGGATTTGTGTAACGCTCACCTGGTTCCCACGGAGGCGCGGCGTAGAAGGCGCAGAACTCTGAAGATGGACAGGAAGGGCCCCTCTATTCTGGCTTCCCTGGCTCGTTGGATACCCTCCTGTGCGTGAAAAGGGAGTATTACCAACTGTGGAACAATGCTCAAGCCTCCCACTCCCTTCCAACCCTCCACGATACCTCCTCCACGATTCCCCGTGAAGCCTCACCTTAGGGTTTGGAAGGATGAGCTCTCCATCCTGCTTCTGATGCAGGGGCGTGTTGAAACCCAGTTACTTCACTGGATTGAGGATTGATGGGAGTTCAGGTAAGCTTGACTGTTCAGGTAAGGCGCTGTAAAAGTTCTGTTCAAAAGTTCAAGCTTAATAATAATGTTCGTTGTCTAATTGCAGCAAGCGCTAATGCTTATGTCTTTTTCCCCTTAGGGGCCGGGGTTCGGAGTGCCGGAGATATGGCGCCGACCCGAAGTAAAACAGTTATGGATGAGCGCTCAGGTAATGTCTTTGCATTCGCTCATTCAATGTCTTTGTCTTTTTTCCCCATAGGGGCCGGGGTCCGGAGATGCCAGGAAGCGGCAGGACCCGAAATGCAGTGGGAATAATCCAACAGGTAAGACTTAAAAGGAAACTGAGCTTTCCTTATTCCTTTTCTCCCTCTCACCTTTGTTCTTGTCTTTTTTCCTCTAGGCGCCGGGGCGTAGCTGAATCCGGAAGATCGCTGCTGAAGATGGAAGCGCCTTGCAAAGGTGAGTAAAATGCAGCGCTGCAGTGATCGAAAAGAAATGCCTTTAAAATGATGTCTTCCTTTTCAGGGCCGTTGGAGAAATGACTCCGGGATGCAGATTTAGCAGGTAAGGGCTTTTCTTCTCCTATTCTCTTCCTTTCTCCCCTTGCAGGTGTTCCAGGGTGCTGGCAGGCGTGGCTGAAGTCAGGATGCAGGAGCTGACACGGTGAGCGTCCAGCTGCTAGGTGCAGAACAACGCGAAGCATGTGTGGCTGTTCGGGTGGGGTTTAAATAGCCTTGGAAGAAGTTCCTGGTATGTATCCTTCCACCAATCAGGTATGTATCCTTCCCCGACCACACCCGGGTGGTGAAGTAGTCCTACAGGTTAAGTAGTCCCATTCAGGCCTCAAGAGGGCCTGGATGAAGCAGCAAGGTCTGCATCAGGTAAGTGTGCACCCAAGCACTTAAACACATATCCTCTTCTATGAGCCTGGCACCTAAGGCGCCAGGACTGGGGTCCGCTATGAGCCTGGCGCCTAAGGCGCCAGGACTGAGTCCAAAGGGCCCCGACTTGGGCCCGCTGAGACTTCCCTGGGGAAAATGATGTCTGCCTCTGGGGTTGCTGTGCCCGGCCTGGCTCCTTAGAGGTAGGCATCATGACAATTTGATGGAGTGGAGGCTTAGTGGTGTGCTGTGCCTAGCTGAAATTTGAAAGGTGTGCTTGCATTTTGTCAAAATATGGTTGTTCTTAACATTCCAGATGTCCTTCTGGTGCATTGTGGAGGACTGTATTTTGGGTTTATTATTGCATTAACTTTGCAGACTGCAGTGAAGGAAATGCTAAAGGCACTAATGCAGCTCTTTCAATCTGCAAAGGTGATACTTTCAATATAAAACCTAGAGCAGTATGGAACTACCCCAGTGTCTTCTGTCCTCGACAAGAGGCAGGAAGGTGTTTTGTCAAGAAAGGCATATCTTCTTTTTTGTGCAGTGTTGGGATGTCATCTTTTGAGAATAAGAACATCAATTCTCAGGCTGTGATTTTTTTTGCTGCGGATGGAATTTACTTGTCAAATATTGGAAATGCAATTTTCCTTTTGTAATGTAAGGAATGCTTTGAAGAGGTTCCTGTAAGCCTGTAAAGAGAAAACAAGATAAAATCAAAAAGAAATTATTAAAAAAGGTGTTTGTTCACAAGCTCCTTAAAAAAGATTCTTTTCAGAGCCACCACTAAAGAGTAAATACCTTACCTTGTGTTTAATTTGGCTCCCCACAACCTTGAACTGGACGTTCTGTCCCTGACCACCACAGTAGTTTGCGGACAGCACGTGCCAGATCCAGGGCTTTTGAGGATGTCAGGCATGGAAATGGGACTGTGAGCCCAGGGTGTTGGCCAATAAGGTTTCCTGGGTGTGGTTTTCAAGGACAGAGTGTGGCAGAAGGTCTGTTTGCTGAGAGGAGTGCAGACGGCTATTGCTAAGGCTGTGTCTTTCAGGAGGCATATTGTGTGGATTTTGGGGACTCGTGGATCCATTGGTTGCAGGTGTATGCAGAACAGTGTGGAGTAGCTGAACATCTTGGATTTCATCATGTTGATGTGAAGTGGTATGGAGTGCGTGTCATGAAGTGGGTGGACTTGCTCTGATTTGTGTCAATTTGGTCACACGACAACATCCAGACATTATTATTGTTCATTGTGGAGGATACAGTTTAGGCCATGTAACTGGAATTTCACTAAAGTTGGCAATGAAGGAGACATTTGGGTAAATGATGGACATGTTCCTGAACTCCGGACAAATTTTTTCTCGCATTGTCCAGAGACAGATGTGGCTGTGCTCCAGTTCATTTGGTCTGCAAATGGAGAAAGAGAGGCTTAATGTCAACAAGGCTGTTTTTGCATTTTTGAGAGATGTTGGCATGACATATTTTAATAATGAAAATATTAAATTTCATAGTAGAAATATTTTTCTCAGCAATGGAGTACATCTTACTGATGCTGGCAATCAGCCTTTTCTGCACAATACTCTAAATGCTTTAAGGCACTTTTTGTAAGTATAGAAAGCATTTTCCAGAAGGTGTAACAAAAAATGCATTGAAGGATGGTGAAAACAAAATGCATATTGTTGTGCAAGCTGTACGGACACGTTTAGTTCAGTAGAATGTTGTTTACTTTACTTTAAAACCAGAAAACAAGGTTCCAAAAACAAAAAATACAAAATAAAGGCTCTTTTTAGAGCCACCGCTTTCCCATGCAAAAAGGTTAAATGCTTTTGATGCCACCACCACCCACATTTTTTTGGTATCCATGGACTACCGCACTGTCCACAGACTGCAGAGGCTGTGTAGGGGCCTGCACCTTTTTTTGGTATTTCTATTTTTTAACTGTTAAAGGTGGTTCTGAAAAGAACCTTTTTTATTTTTTGTATTTTATAATTTTTTGGGCTTTTTTTCACAGGAGACACAAAGGACTGGAAGGGAGGGAGAGGAGGGTAGGGACACCAACCACTGGGACAAAGGGGCAGGTGGAGATAGGAAGATGTTGGGTGGGCCTTCATTAGGTAGTGGACAGGGTTTCTTGTTCTCCTGGACCACAGCCTCGAAAGAACTTTGAAACTGCTCCCCCTACAGAGTGGTGTGTCACAGTGCATACAGAGCACTGCCACCCTTGAAAAGTAAGGGTCAACTGCGTCATGTATGGCCTGCGAGGCTTCTGCAGTGATCCTCTGTCCCACAGGAGTGTCTCCTGTGGTGGCAGGAAAGGATGATGAGAATGTGACAGTGGATGACAACCTGCCCGCCCCTTCGAAAAGGTACAACCCTTCGAACTGCTTCCTTGTGGTTCGACCTTATATGTTGCCGCATGGAGGTTGTCCCGTAGCTATACAGACCTGGTTTTCTGCGACTGACTACAACTTTGCACTCAGTGCATCAAACTTTGTCCACATGCGCCTTGGGTACCCACCAACAGTGATAAAAAGCCTCCACACCCAAGATTCACTTGGGGAGCTGATTACAGGGATTTCCACTAACTCATACTCTTCGTCCTCTTGATCCTCCTCTGTATCTCCATGCCTGTTTGCCTCTGCAAGCCCTCCAGATGGTGGTAGAGGTGGTGGGGCAGCTGCAGCAGAAATGGAAGCCATTCCCAAGAATGCAACGAAAGCAGAGATAGGCAATCTCCTAAATAGCAGCAGGTGCTCACTCTTAGACAGTCAGAAACACGATGAGGAGCAGCTGTGGGTGTGTCCCTTTATAGGGGTGTTGCCCGCAGAGCGCAAGACTGTCTGTGGACAGTTCGATCCACAGGCGGGACTCCAAAAATGATAACCATTCACTAGATCAACCAGGACATGTTCTAGGAGCTCTGCAAGGGTGAACTTTCAGCTTTAAACACTGAGTATTGGCTAAAAATGCAGTTTTAAACTGCCTGGGTTACGGACAGTGTCTGCAGATACTTCCAATGCGCAGCGTGGGTGCAGTCACATGATGACATACCGGATGAACGCGGATAGGACAGCTTTCCTGCAGACACCTATTGCACAGGACACGGTACAAGCATGTGCCCAGGTGTCCTGCGGACAGGGGTGTGGCCCCTGAACTAATTAATAGTGCAACACGTGTGGGCAGACATCTCCAGACAGGCGCAGTGTTCGGGGCACAGCGAGATCAGGTGAGCTCAGATGAGATCAGGTGTCCGCACGGCAGGGGTCGAGCCCGCCGAACTAATTAAAAGTGCGTCACAAATTTATGGACATCTCCGAAAAGATGCAGTGTTTGCGGACACAGTGAGATCGGACGTGCAAAGGTGTCCGCAGGACATGGGTGGGGCCCCCTATCTAATTAAAAGTGCATCACGACTTTAGGGACATCTCCTGACAGACGCGATATTCGGGGGCACAGCGCAAATGGAGGCACATTAGCCCAGGTCTGCAGGACAGGGGCAGGGGCCCCTGAACTATATAAAAGTGCATCATGACCGGAAAGGTGCAATGTTTGGGGGCACTTCCATTTTGGTTGCGGACAGCCCAAACAGTCACGCTGTCCGCGGACTCCAACAGGGCTTTAAAAAAAAAAATGAAAAGCACACCAACAGTACACACATCGATATTCATTAGGACATAGAAATACACTCAATTAGGAATGGGAAGGGGTAGCAGAATGGGAAACATATATGGAGGAATTGGGGTTTTCTACAGACTGTTCATGAGGGGAGGAAGGGATTGAGGTTTCATCATAGTGTCTTTGATTGAAGGAATTTGGTGGGGATGATTGGCTGGGACAAAGGGAAGGGGTACAGATGCAAGTGGGGCAGTGGTATTGAATATTGTCTTTAATGTGACTTTTAACAAATGTCATTAAGTGTACAAAATTATTGTTCAATTCATCAATTTTTGCAGACAGATTTAATAGTTAATTTGCTGCATTTGGAGTTTGGGGCTGGCTGTGCCCATCTTCTTGGTCATTTAGTAGTAATGCAGGCCCACTTTCTTCATTTGCACTATGTGCTGTTTAAAAAAACATGTTTTAGCGACATGTGAAACAATTTACATCAATGTTTCTACTTTAAAAATTGTATTATTTACCATTAAAGTTATTTCCTTCACTCATTTCATCATGGGGAAAACATTTGTATAACCACTCCAGGGTGCTTGCAATTTCTGTTTAAAAAAACAATACTGCTATTTCTTATAAGTTATGTACATACAACAAACTATAATGTTACAGGAAAAAATATAGTGTACTTAACACTTTTTGTAAGGGTTTCTTCTGAGCAGCTTGGAGTTGCTTCTGAGTGTGTACACAAGGATGCACTAAAGTAATACTGTTAGATGTACAGTTCACTTTTGTGCTTGGTGCATTCCATTATGTTGCATAACCTATGAATTAGTACTTCTGCTTTCATAAGTACAGCATTTGTATACATATTACATTTTTGAATGTGCTACATATATCTGTTGTAGTTTAAAGTGCATGTCTTTGTTCGTTGCAGGATATAATAATGTAAGGTAACCCTGGTGCTTTTGGGCAGTGTGAGTGCTGTCCGATTACCGCAGACTGACTGTGTGGCTATCATGTTGGGGGCAGGGTAGTCAGTATGATGTAAGGGACATGTAGAATAATTAAGGGTATCCTGGTAAAAACCCATGAAATCCAGTGAAAAAAAACGTTGTTAAAGGGGCGTTATGGTTAGGTTGCACTAATAGAAAACTGACAAAATGAATGGAAAATCTTTGTTAAACGGATATTATGATTACAAGTAAAATCGAAAAAAAGAATAGAAATTTGCCAGTTATTGTAAGCTAAGCAACCATAACACGCGCCACCACCGTGCACTGCTAAGACTAACACCCAGGAAATCAAAGATGATATCACAAATGTCATTGATGACATCACTGATGACATCACATATCTGGGCCACTTGTTTTTGTTCACTGACATATCTAGGCCAGGTGGTTTTCTTCAGTACCAGTTAGAATATTTTAAATTCAAAAGGTGCTATATATCTGGACATTAACCTTGTCAAATGTTCTTAAAGTACATTTCTTAGGGTTTGGTCTCAGCTCATGGTGCACATATATGGGGCAATAAGCAGGCCTCAAAAATACAATTCATTTGTATACATAAAGATACACTTTAATGTTAATATTTTCAGGTGATGTTTCTTTCTTCCTTACTTTAATTTCCATGTATGTACCTCTGATTTGTATGCATTGAAGGTCTTCATATGTATTGTTTGTACCAGCACAAGTGTGTAGTTAGTCTTGAATTGTTAGCTAGTTAATACATGTTTAACATTACTCAAAACTCTGATAAGGAAGAATTCATTATTTTACTATCCAAAAATACAAGATTATAAATATTGCACTTGTATGGTGCATACTGCAGCCATTGCCTATGTATATGTATGATTAGGTTCCTCTATTAACAACACTCCAATTCAATATTGTTCAGATGAGTGCATTATTTAATAGATTAAGTAGTTCATGATAGGTCTCCCAATCACCCCTGACTTTTTTTACCAACATAATCACAACCCCTTGTAGGGACTTTTCATCAAAATTAATTTCACATGTGATTTCATCAGTGATGTCATCAATGGCATTTGGATTTCATCATTGATGTCCTTGGTGCTAGTCTTAGCAGTGCATGGTGGTGGCACATTTTATGGTTGCTTACCTTACCATAACTGGCGAATCTCAGGGGTTTTTCGATTTTACTTGTAATCATACTATGCCTTTTAACAAAGTTTTTCCATTGAATTTTTTAGGTTTTTAATAGTGCAACTTAACCATAACGCCCTTTACCAAAGTTTTTTTACTGAATGTGATAGGTTTTTATTAGTGCAACTTAACCCTAACGTCCCTTTAACAATGTTTTTCACTGATATGTATATATATAGAGATAGATTGTCTTTCTATCACTCAATGGGTTGTTTAGCCTTCCTTACTGAAAACTACATGCCTGAATGTGTAAATGAACGCTACCATGATGTAGCATTCCTGATTGGTTGGAAAGCAGAGCCCTTGCCTTGCTGCGTGGGTGCTGATTTTTAAATACTGGTTTGCTCAGCATTCTTTTATCAAATGGTATTCATATACGATCAAAAAATTTTCCATAGGCGCCCCTCTGCGAGAACGAAAATGGCTAAATGACATGTTCTTTGGCAAGGTACCCACTCGAGAGTCTGCAGCCACACTTTAGCTCATTGTACCTTTCACAGAAGGGAAAATAACCATTTTCATATCAGTCTTTGTCCGCCCACATGGCCAGTCCAGCACTGAAATGCTATGGCAATTCTCTTCTGAACAAGAGTACCAACAGCAACCCCATACACGTGTTTCAGCCTTGTTGGGCCTCATCAGTGATGTGGCGCTGTGCCGCTCTGAGCACAATGAGCAAGGGGTCCACGTCTGGATGACCATGGGAATCTTAGGGTGACTAAACCTAAGTCCCTTAAACAATTCAAAAATAGTCCATAGGCGCTTCTTTTTGAGAACGAACATGTCTAAATGACCTGTTCTTTGGGATGGTACCCACTCAAGAATCTGTAGCCACACTTTAGCTCAATGTACCTTTCACAGTAGGGAAATACCGATTTGTATATCAGTCTTTGTCCATCCCACATGGGCAGTCCAGCACCGAAATGCTATATCATTTCTCTTCTGAACAGTGGTACCAACAGCAACCCCACACATGTGTTTCAGCCTTGTTGGGCCTTATCAGTGAGGTGGAGCTGTGCCTCTCTGAGCACAGTGAGCAAGGGCTCCACGGCTGGATGACCCTGGGAAAGTGAGGGTGACTAATCCTAAATCCCTTAAACAATGAAAAAATATTCCATAGGCGCTCTTCTACGAGAACAAACATGGCTAAATGACCTGTTCTTTGGGAAGGTACCCACTCGAGAGACTGCCGCCACACTTTAGCTCACTGTACCTTTCACAGAAGAGAAATATCCATTTGCATATCAGTCTTTGTCCCGTCCACATGGACAGTCCAGCACCGAAATGCTATGGCAATTCTCTTATGAATAAGAGTACCAACAGAAACCCCATAAACATGTTTCAGCCTTGTTGGGCCTTATCTGTGAGGTGGAGCTGTGCCTCGCTGAGCACAGTGAGCAAGGTCTTCACATATGGATGACCATAGGAAATTCCTATAATTTGCACCAAACAATCTTCGATGCAAGTTCACACAGCACTGCAGCTAACTTACCCACTTTAGATCTCCTAGTGCATTTATTTAAGACGGGTCGCCAAGTGAGACATATTTGGTTTCACTCTTAACTCTCTTAAGAAAGTTGTTAAACGTGATTAAATTTAATTCAAAGGACGGGCATCACAATGGGGTTGTTGCCACATAAAAGTTAAAAGAGTATTGATGATTACAAGTTTCACAGGCAACTGTTTTCCCTTTATAGTTTCCACATCTGTAATATGGGGGTCTCAACGTGATTAGGCCTTTACACTGTGCTGGTGTTAAAACATGAACATCTTCAGAAATACTGCATACAGTTTTTCCTAAACATCTGCATGTTAACTTTCCCTTTTTGGAGATTGACATGGTTTATATAGAGTTTCGGTAGAGTATCAGACTATTCCGATAATATGCAATTTGCATAAGGCACAATATGGGCAGTAATGACCTTCCTGTGGATTATATGGGAAGGTGGGCATCGCAACAGGTCACTTTTATCCAATCCAGGAGCCCCATACGTATTTGCTTTTGTGAAGAAGAGAGAAGAGTTATCGTATTCCATCAACTTCAGGAAAATTATTTGCAAACATATGGAGAATTGTTCATATTTGTACCACCAATCTTTAGTGGAGGTAAACATCTGAGGCTCAAAATAACCTTCTATTCATGCATTATTTACTGTATGCAGTACTCCAAGGAAATGTAATTACCTAATTAACTCGTAATCAGGTTGGCAGTGAACACAGGTGGCTTTTAACCATTTCCAGCTTCCTCGTAGTGAGGGTGCAAGGGCATCATTTTGAGTTTTGTGGCTTTGATCATTTGATTACTGCATGCTGAAAAAACGGTTACCACATGGTAACATCTCAAAATCTCCGCAAGTTAAGATCTTGACTACTATGCTGGTGATAAAACCTGTTTTGCTGCCCGTTTTCCCCCCTACTTAAGCAGCCATTCATCCTCTTTTCTGTTGCAGTTGGTGAGCAAGTGCAAATGGATCTAGGTCATATTCCCTATGCCCCACCCACCTGTCAATCACTGCTAAACAGTTGGTGCTTTCCTGTTTTCCGGACCCTTTTTCCTTACTTAAGCAGCCCTCCGGCCTCTTTTTCTTTGCAGTTGGTGAGCAGATGCAAGTGAATCTAGGACACGTGGCCTAAGCCCCACCCACCTTCTTAGCCATGCCTATTCCTTTCCGCATTTAGCTCTTCTATCAAGGACGTCTCTCGCGCGGGCATCCGAAGTGAAGGGCAGATGAAGAAAAGGGCAATTCCTGTTTGGACCTATTCAGACTGGGAAGACCCAGGGCCCGAACCCCTGCTCAGACAACAGGTAAGCATGTGCTGACATGTGTTTTCTCCCTACGTCCCCACAGGGCATCCCCACCATCACCAGGAAAAGCCATATTCAACGATATCACCCTTACTCTAAGGCACAGGTTGCACAATGCATGCCTATTCCTTTCCGCATTTAGCTCTTCTATCAAGGGCCTCTCTCGCGCGGGCATCCGAAGTGAAGGGCAGATGAAGAAAAGGGCAATTCCTGTCTGGACCTATTCAGACTGGGAAGACCCAGGGCCCGAACCCCTGCTCAGACAACAGGTAAGCATGTGCTGACATGTGTTTTCTCCCTACGTCCCCACAGGGCATCCCCACCATCACCAGGAAAAGCCAAATTCAACGATATCACCCTTACTCTAAGGCACAGGTTGCACAATGCAGAAACCTCACCCATATCAGCCTCAAGCCCATCAGCACCCCCTCACTGTCAACAACACGGAGGTTGATGCTCATCAAAGTCCTCTCAGCTATCACCCAGGCAGCAGACATTGCTGACCGCATCACTACACATGACTATGACGCCATCATTATCAAAGAGACTTGGCTGACACCCACCTTCAGCCACATCCTAGACGTCCTTGTCCTCGATGGCTACAGCATCCAACACAGAGACTGGCCGAACAAAATAAGCACTCAAGCTTGCTCAGCGATAGGAATCATTCCCCAGATGTTAACACGAAAAATCATCTGGAAAATATAGCCGCATGGGCCTAGAAGAAAGCTAAAGGTAGGAAAACATAGCCTACTTGAATTTTAGCACAATAATTACCAGAGGTTAAACACATGTTTACTAGCCCCTTTTTGTGTTGTTTCCAATGCAGTCTCATATGGCCCCAAATACACATGCCGGACCATGATGTATTAAGTCACCAACATGAGTACATCCTATGTACTGAGGACACACATTGTTTGAACCTCCTCGAGCCTTTGCTTAAAGAAATTATCAAGGTACCATTGGAGACACAGTTTACCTATTAATAGGCATATTGAGAATGTACTTGTTTCTGTTTTTTCATCGACCCGATTAAGCCCTCTATATTCTTCATTTGACAACACATATGAGGGTCTCCAGCATTATCAGGCAAGTCAAATAATAAAGATACATAAGGATGAATTGGTTGCATCCAAATGTGATAAAGTGATATAGAGATGATTGAATATTGATATATCTACGATGCACACTCAGCAATTCGACAAATGGTTGGAAATATTAAGAAGAATGAGGCACCAATAGAATCACAATCCGTCACTGAGCCAGCTTTTAACACTTTCATTGTTTTGTTTTTGTTTAGATACACTGTTCAACAAAAAGCATCCCTCTTGAAAACACGACATCCAACACCAGGTGTCCTCTGTGTGTCCAGACGAACGCCTTAGGCGGACTACCAGTTGTCCACGTTACAACAGTTGACATGTATCACCTAGTGGTTATACATATCTAAGGCTGGAAACAAGTCATTTCTGTCGACAAACCCTCTATAGGGGCTCCTCTGTAAAATTATTGACAAATGTCTATGATTGAAAGTCACCTTGTTTTACTAACACCACTTGAAATCAGCAATGGGCTTTCTTTGAATTTTGACAATTGCTAATTGATATATCTGTATGCTTTTGAATACAGTGTTTGATTCATTGTTGTTATATGTTAGTATATGCTGTCTTCTCTTTTTTTTAACAAAATGGTCCGTTGTTGTCCTTGATTTTTATCATGCCCTTGAAAAAGAAAATTGATTATATATTTTTTGTAACCCTGGCATTTGCGTATAACTTGTGACATATGTTTCCAGAAACGATTTTGACTTACAGTTGCCTCATGTTAGTCTAAATTTCCAGCCTATATGTGTCACATCAATTGGTAGCTCGTTTTTGGGATATCCTCTTTGTCTCTGTATAAATGACAGAGACATAAAACTTGGTGAAAATATGTGAAATAGTAGTGACCATGTGTGTAGTTAATGACAGCATTTTAAATATTATGTTTCTCCTAAAAATGGTGAAATTGCGCCCAAAAGTGATTGTACCTCACACAGAGTTGGCGATCGGACTGTCCGATTTCCTGTAAAATATGAAATCTGCATATCTGTTTCTTATGATGGTGACTAGTATAGATATGAAGTTTTGCTCCATAAACATATTTTTGTAAAAAAATAACTTTTGTGAGACAAAAAAGGCATAAATGCACACACATAAAATGATGTAATTTCCCCAGAGCAAATCAGCCCGGAAGGAGGAGGGAACACCAGTAGTCTGGCCAATCCCAGTAGAGGGGTAATTCCAGAGTACTCCCCCCAATTGTAAAATTCTATGATGTCAATCTGGCTATCTAAGCAGGGCACAGAGAAATACAGGGGATATTTAAAACCTCAAAAACCAGATCCAGAGGTAGATGATTGCATCCAGGCAGCACCATCCAGATCCAGGCAGAACCACCCCTCCAGATCCAGTCATAGCCAATAATCCAAGGAGAAAGGAGGAAAGGCAGCTGATCCCATTTAGGAGAGCCCAGTGACCAGACCTAGCCCAGCTGAACCCATACAGGTGAACACAGCTCTCCCAGTGACCAGATCTCTTGGCCCTGCTCTCCCAGTGACCAGATTCCTTGGCCCCACTGTCCAGAGACCTCGCTGGCTGTCCAAATCACCAAACTCAAGCTTATCTTGTAAGTATCATATCGCCCAGTACCCAAACACTGCATATCCCGCTCTTTTACCCTTGCATCCTATTTAAATCCTATTACAATCCCATACAAAATCCCAAATTGCCATTATCATCTGTTTACCTATCCTTAAAAGAATCTGTGTTAGTCCATATCTGTTTGCGTATTCCTTTTATAATTATTTCAGTTATCTGTGTAAATCCTTAGTACCATTTTGAAATAAATACATGAATTCCCCTATAAGGAGGTATGTGGTGCAAGCTGGTGAAAATTCGAAATTAACCCCCTTGCGCGCAGTGTCTTTCTTTAATAATATAGTCATTCAAATATAGCTTCAGTAGAACCTTTCATTGTGCAACAAAAACTGAACTTGCCCATGTATCGTGCTCTTCTCTAAATTCCGATTTGCATTTTTCCCATAAAAAAAGAACCATAATCCCATTAAGAATATTCCTTTTGCCTCAGATTCCTGTCTGTTATGTGCCTTTGTTTCTCATGCAAAAACTGATTTCCGATTTTGACAGCTAAGCCACTTTTCTTACCTGCTTATCATTTTAAAGCCTGTGTAAAATAAGAGTTGAAATTCTGCCGCCTGTGTTTTCTTCTGCATTGTTTTACTTTCAAAATCAATTTTCTTACCTGTGTCACGTTGCTTTGGTGCCTTGCTCAGTAGTCTGTAAGCTCCTTGTCTTTTAAGTGCAGCCACACGAATTTCTGTCATAGCTATCCTACCGCAATTGTAAACTGATATACAAGTAACAATTAAAATCAGAATATGCCATTTTGCTCCTTTGATCGTTTTCATTTCGATTTCTGGCCTCCCATCTTGGAGTGGTGGGCTGAGGTTTAAAGCTGTTGTTTCCCTCTTCTTTCTGGCTCATTGCCACTGCTTTCCATCCACAAGGAATTTAGTCAACATGTGTTTGGGGGAAGTGTTGCAGGGGGGGTGCTTAACCTGTGTGATATCTGTATTTTGAAGAAAAGTACTTTTGTTTCCATTTCCATTAAAGGTTATGTATTTTATGTTAGGAGTGTGAAGTAACTGTATTGCAGAATGTTTGCATGTATACTGCCACGCAGTGGTGGCTGCTGCCCTAATTTTGATTTGCTTGCTTTTCTCTGAATTCTAAAACATTAATAAATATTTCATTTTTACACACCGGCCTGGTTCATAGTCCATTGCGACACAGGGTATTTGTCAAGGTGGGTGTGAGACGGGTTGGGTGCCTACTCAAACCAAGAACCCAGGGTTCAAATAAAAATAAAGTGTTTTTATTGTGCGCCACATCCATTGTCAGGTGAAAGAGTCCCTGGCTGGAGTGTGCTGTGTTATAAAATCTGTTACACCGCCACATTCCAACGTGTAATGTGACGGTAATACAGCTTTTGGGTACTCTGTAATAATTCTGCCAACAGTAGTTCCACGGACTGTATTACAGTCGGCAGAATTACTGTCAATGTAATTACCGTTAAAGGTATTAACGCTGACCGACAATTTGGCTGCACATTAAATATGGCGGTAATTCCTTTACCGCCGCGTTTACTGTACACTGCCAAACTCCAATGACCCCCATTGTCTCTTTTTACCGTTGCCGCCTGACTCAGACTGAAGACATTAGGGACTGTTTGCAAGTTTTGTGGATTTGACAATCAGATTTTTGCATGCAGCAAATTCTAGTGGGGCATTCAGTGATGTGAGGGTCTCCACATTAGTAGGCATTTAATGAAGTCCTGGAGGTAACCCGTAGATTTTATGCACACAGCAAGCTGAATTTCGAAAATTTGACATTTTAACTTCTGGCATAGGAATCCATTTCCATTTCTGTTTGGGAAATGAAATGGATGAGGTAAAGTAGTGGATCAAACTTCTACTGTTGAATATATAACAAGCATTGGCAAAGCCAACAGTTTGGGCTGTGTTGCTGCTATCATCAGTGTCCAGTTTATAACACTAAGGCAGTGCCTGGCAGGAGCCTTTCCTATGCCTACACAAAAGACCAAAGTGTTTGTATTGCCACTGCTTGTTAAAGGTGAATCATGGTGAAATAGACAGGGAGGTGACTCCAAATAAATAAAGCAACAGTACATATATTGCACATTAATCGGGTATTTCTTTCTTGGCTTATTCCTGACAACTTCTAGTCATGCAACTTCCCTGTATGCCCTTAAGTGTAAATCGATACAACTTGATGTGTAGTCTCTCTCTTTCATATCTATTCATGAGGAAGTTTCCACCTCTTGCTCTACAACCGTAGAGGCCCTGGCCCCAAAAATAACAGATCTTTCAGAGATACATTTTGTCTACGGGTTGGGAGGCATCTCTGTGGCTTCTACTTTCCTTTGGGAATGAGTGAGAAGGGAAGTAAAAAGAGAAAGAGAGAGAGGGAAGAAGAGAAGGTAAGAGAGAGAAGAAGAGGAGAGTGAAAGGAGAGAGAGGAGTGAGAGGGAGAAGGAGAGAGAGAGAACGAGAGAGTGCAGTTGAAGGAGAGGAGAGAAAGAGAAGGAGTGAATGAGAGGGAAAGAACAAAATGGGGGGAACAGAGAGAGGGAAAGTGTAAAGTAACACAATGAAGGAGAGAGATAAAGGAAGAGTGTGAAGTAATAAAACGAGAGTGAATGGACGAATGAAGTAAGGAGACAGACAGGGAGAAGGAAAGAAAGAGCTGGCGAGAGAGATTGGAAAGACAGAGCGAAACAGTAAAAGAAAAAAAGATATACAATGGAAGAAGGAGGGAAAGAAACAAGAGGAATATGGAAAAGGAAAGGACAAACATGTGTGCGCGTTTGGGCATAACTGCAGAGCACTCAGGTTTTTCTATGTCATGCGTGAAGAAGTCATCCAGCCCTTTTCCCCTTTGAATTCTGGGACTTATAGGCTGGAGACCCAAAGGATGTCCTCTCCCTCGCACACCCTGCATGACACACTGCAAGAGTCAAAGCATGGCACATCACAGCTAAGCGTCCGCATCCTTCCTCCACAGTTATCTTGCACAACTCAATGCCACTGATACCATTTAACAATCTCATCTACCCACCGCCACATTGGGCCACGTGCCATGCGAGTATATATTGGCGCGAGTGTCTTTTCTTTACATCCAGGCACTTGTAGTGATGAGTGTACAACAGGAAAACTGGAACTACAAGCACCAACTTGCAAAGCAAAAAACCACTAGACGAATTGCTTACTCATGGCATGATACAGTGTTCATACATTGTGTACCTGAAGTCTTTGGACAACGTATCCGCCCGCCACACACCTGCACACTGTGACCAGCTAAGCCACATAGCACTTGTTTAATGGTGTCTTCTTGTGTCTTTCATTTGGGAATCCGGAAAACCGTTAATCGTTTCGCTATGTTAGGAAGGTGGGCGAGTTTCATCCAGTCTACAAGTGTATGCGCCTCGAAGTATGATCGACAGGCACATGTTTGCCTCGGGTGACAGAGCTTCACCTCAGATCCCAGGGAAGGCGTGCGTGGAAATCTGCCTAACGGTGTCCAGGGCCTGAGGCATACTTGGGTAGGCCGACCCAGAGAAGCAGCAGATACAAGCAGGGCCCAAATCAGCTCTCAGTGCCCCCACCTCTCAGTGAGTTATGAATCCAAAACAACACTACTTTCAGGTGGTAATGCAAGGTCCAGACTGCATCCGTGTGAGCTTGAAAACCCAACAGTCCTAAGCTAGAAAAGGGAAATATGAATAGGGTGTCTTTAAACTTAGTGGAGTTAGTGTGTAAAAGATATTGCTTGATATGTGCACCTGTGCTTGATATATAATAACGCCACCACTTTTCTTCACAGCGCTACAAAGGTACTCAAGTGCCTGCAAGCGCTGCATGTCACTTTTCATTATTACTAATATACACATTTTATTTTTGCTATTATAATAATTTGATCTTCAGTGTCTGATTGGGGAGGCATTGGTTGATCGGGTATTTAAAAAATATATATTTTTGCGAATTAGAGGTATTTCTTGGATTAGCGTTTGAGGTTCCCAAAGAAAGTGCATCTTGCCGCTCCAGAACTGCATCTGAATTCAATTCAGTGAGTTTCATGTTCCGAACTCTGCCTACTGTCCTCGCTATCATGACTGTTTTTTATCCCCTGAATTCATTCAGACTGTGTGCAATAAGACTGCACACAGCCCTCTGATGCAGGTGCAGCAGTCCACTGAGCTGCTATGTTACAACCTTGCTGGTTGCGTGCTGGCTCATGCAATCATGCAGATATTAAACTTCACAGAGGACAGGTGACCCTTTACATACGAGTGGGGTTATATTTCTACACTCCATTCTCTTGCGGGAGGAGGATTTCCCTAATATAGGAAGGAACTGGCCACATTTGCAGTCAAAGAAGGGGGTTCGAGGGTTCATATTTCTTTACCAGGACATATCATCCCTAATATTACTTTCCCCCAGGGAGGAGAGGGTTGAAACCCAGATTGGAAGTAGAGGGCGAGCCTCTTCTCAGAGTCCCTCACCCCTTCACTTCCTGAAGCAGCCGGCAGGGGGCGCAAAGGCCCAGTCATTCAATTGAAAATACATTAGGGCTGATTTGTAAAGCACGTTTCAATGCGTAAACAACATTGAAAAACGTTGTGGGAATCCATCCTATTGACTTTTCTAAAAGGCCTACTGTGTATGGCCCGTTTCTTTGCACCCTCAGTCATTACATATGCGGGAATCTGGGCACGAGTGTAGAGGGAGAGGGTAATGCCTGTCTTAGAATGCAAATCATCATCATCGAACACACCTTTTACATTGATGAAGAGCGCCCACTGAGCTATTCAAATGGTTGGTTAATTGAGAATTGTGAGTGTGACAAGTCAATATTCTCCATGCCACTAACCCCCAATACACACTGAATAATAATAACTCATGTGGTCGAAGAAAGTCCAAGCGTCACAAAACATGCACTTTTTAGGAATAATTGGACACACCGGTCCTCGCAATGCATCTCACTTCCTCTCCACCCTTCTATATTTGGCAAGATGTCTTCAATCGTAACAAGGAGTGGCATTGAAATACCAATTCGTGCGCCAGAGAGGCGTATAAAGGTCGCTCAATAAGCCCTGTCCACTACTTTATGTCTGTGTGCTGCCCTTGCATTATGCTCTCGCAGGATGCACAGAGCCAGGACGTGTACCTGCTTCCCCGCACCACCACATTAAGAGCTGCAGCCCTTGCTTATACATAAGACACTCAAGCGCTGCAATAAAAACAAACCCACACAGTCAATGACATGCTCCGAAGCGCTTTTCATTCACCACTGCACATAAATTACTGCGTTGACCGCTGACATGCACCGGGGCTGCACCCCTTCTGATAGCTTGCTAGGAGCATCCCCCGCATATGAAATGATTGAGATCCGAGGTTTCTTTTGTAAAGACAGGCAGCCTGCGCCTTTGCAGCACATTGCACACAACATGGCTCTGGACAGGTGCTTTAAAGAGTTCCCTTTGGTTGAATATAGGCTGAATATAGGCAGGAGGGGGTGGGATTAGCCATAGGGAATGGCATGACTGGCGCAAAGGAACGGGAGCGCCTATAACCAAACAACACTATATCCCTCCTCAAATGTCTTTCAAGCGTGTGCCCCTCGTCAGAAGCCCTTCCCTGTATGCGTACATGTCTACAGATGTCTCAAGCGACACTTAATAGCCCCAACTAAAAATGTATGAAAGGACCCGATAGCCTTACCCTAACCTCTCTGCATTATACTGCAAAGGGGGTTAGCATGCCCAGATACTCACCTGTTTCTTTCCTGAAGTTTAAGGATATGCCACCTGGTACGACTTCAAACTTGCAGACCAAAAACATAAGTGCAGGGCTGTTAAAAGGAAGTGACAAACCTCAGGTGCACCCTCTGACAAATGGGCCTGACGCCATAACCAGAGACATTACAGAATCTGCATCCGTGCCAAAAAAAAGCTCACATTGAGGCACAAGTGTCCAGTGCCTCCAACAACAGGGCTGAACTCTTCAAAATCTGCAGCGAACTTGGCAACACCGTCTGCAGTATCTTCTGTCCCTACTCCTTCAAAGGCCCCATTCAATTCACTCACCTCTCACTTCACTTACAAAACCCAAGACATACTGAACAGCCTTGTCACACACTCTTCCATATCATCCTCCCCATTTCCCCCCACCACACACCCTCCTTCTCCTCCTTTGCTCCTGTCTCCCCTTAAGAAGTCACAAGAGTTGTCAACTCCATGAAGGTCTCTTCCAAACAGGTTCCCCTTGCTCTACAAGAACCATCAAGGACAACATTTCCTCTCTTGCCAATCTCTTTTCCATCCTCCCTCAAGCACTCCGTTGTGCACCCCCTCCGTAAAAAAACCTCTGCAGACCCTTCTTGCCCAATCAACTACCGACCCAGCTCCATCACTCCCTTCCTGCGGACATTACTCGAGAAGTTGGCCCAACTTCAACTCAACTCTCATACTGAAATTGTTGGCGGCCGAGATGACCATCAGTTTGGATTCTCAGCATCTAGATGCATGGAAACTGCTCTTCTGGACACCTGTGAAGAACTAATTGCATCTCTTGAATCCAACTCCCCTGCTGTCCTCATACACCTTGATCTCACTTTGGCATTTGACACAGTGAACCACTCCATCCTCATAAAAAGGCTCCATGTTATCCTTGGTATCTCGGATTGGGCCTTGGACTGGCTCACCTCCTTCCTCACTGACCATTTCTACAGCACTATTCTTGGCCCTTACGCCTCCCCTACTACCTCCTCCACCCGTGGCATCCCCAGGGCTCCATTCTCTCACCCTGGTTCTTTAACATATACCTTTCTCTGCTGGCATGCCTCATTTCCTCCTTCTCCCCCAACTTCCAGTGCTATGCTGACGACACTCTACTATTCTTCAAACTTCCCACTGATCCCCTTGCACCTTCCTTCATCCCTGTCTGACTTGCTGCAATCCAGGTATGGTGCACTGCTAATGACCTCTGCCTCAATGCCAGCAAAACAGAGATTCTCCCTATCGGCTCCCCTGCACCCTGGTTCTTCCCCTCACTCTGGCCTTCGTCCATGGGCTCCCCCTTGCCGCCTACTCTGTAGCCAGCAACCTCAGAGTCATCATCAATCCCTCCCTCTCCTTCATCCCTCATATTCAGGACATTGTCAAGAAGTCCCACTTTCAGCTCTTCCTTCTCAAAGGAACTCTAGCCTTCCTCACCTCAATGTTACCCGTGCCCTGGTTCTCTCCAGGCTAGACTATTGCAATAGCCTCCTCCTCAATCTTCCTGCTTCCACCCTGTAACTTCTCCAGCTTGCCCAGAATAGGGCAGCAATACTTATCCTTGGCCTCAAGCCCATGGACCGAATCTCTCCTGCCCTACAAAGCCTCCACTTGCTCTCGGTCTCAGCACGGATTAAATTCAAATCCCTCTGTATCAACTACAAAGCTATTTGGGGCCAGGAACCACTCTATGTTCAACACTTCCTGTCTAAATACTCCCCTTCTACACTCCTGCTGTTAAACCGTAATCATATAATACCTCCTTATTATGAATATTGGCCTAAACCCATTCGCGTTACACAGAAAACCACATTTGTAATGTTCCGACGTTTGGTTAAATTCGCTGCCATTTTAAGACTCATTCGCCATTTTGATTTCGACTCTTGTTCCATGTTCTAAAATGGTGGACTGTGTTTTCAACTTGCAGTCGAGTCAAACAACCTTTGAGTTCTGTTAATGTTTAGGCTGACTGATAGCAGACTGTTTCATTAATGCAAAGAAACCTTGTGCTTAATATGAACTGCCATCTAATTGTTGTCTGCGCTCACAAGCCTCATCTTCGTATAAACAAAGAGACAATGGATAACAAACTCTGGTCGTGTGTTCTGGCTGAAATGCATTGTAGCAATTCTTGCAATAAGGCTTACCGTGGATCAGAAAACCAACAGCATCATTGTGACTTCATGTACATGCAAACCTGTTTAATCCTTTGTATAATATTGTAACATCTGTCATATCAACTAGGCACAAACTCTAGACAGTGAATTATTAGTTTGGAGAGGGGCTGGACAATGTTTCAAAAATTGTATAAATATGTCTGTGTTTAGATGTCCAGCACTCTCACCCCTCACTGTGTCTGCTGGTACACACTGTGAGGTGCTGGGAGCCAGATAGCTATCTGTTTTTCTTTGTAAATGTACAGTAATAAAATATACTTGTATCTTTTCAACCCATGATTGGCATATTTCATTTCTGTGACTAAGTCTCAATATTTCTTTGGTCTTTCAGATGACGCCCAAATAGGGACCCTCAAGATTGATGCCACCTTGCTAAAGAGAAGACATGGCTATCGGACTGGGATCAGAGAGTGAGAAAAAGGCGGCCCATTTGTATGAGATGCGATACCTGGACAGTACTGCACAATCAGATCCCTGAAAGGTGAGCACCGGTTCCAGAAGGCATCTTGACGAGGGTCCTCATATCGAGGCAGGCTGTTTTTCCGAAATCGCCAACCACGAGGGTCATCCTTTGTAATTCGATCAGACCTCCTTAGTCCTTTGTAATCAGGTGAGTCGTGCCCCGATACCTCAGTATCCTGATATTTGGTTGCAGTTTTGTTCTCATGAGTACAAACGACGCCAGGTAACACCAGTGATCTGATATGTCTGGGAAATTGTCTGCCTGTTTCAGGGGTTTATTCCACAGAGACAGACAATCTTTGGAATTTGGCCGACCGGCGCCACAGGAGGGGTCACTGGCATGTTGTATATACTGTAAGTACGGCATTGATAGTATAGTATTCAACGATATTTGGCACAGACAAACTAGACATGCTTCCGAATTTCAGTGGCCAGTTCATGGTAGCTTTGAGATTGCTTGTATAGAGTATTTGGAGTCTATATTGTTAAAGAAAAAGGCTAGGCCTGCAGCATTTGATGTAATTCAGAATTGGAAAAAGGAAGCTATGCAGCGATTTAAGAGTAAAGAGAAACATGCACGTCTTCACATGTCTAATTCAGAAACAGTCAGAGTCTGTTAGAAACATGGATAAGGCTTTCCAACTTGGTGTACAGAAAATATATCTGTCTAAAGATTTTCATGCCTCAGACGAACTAATTAATAAGCTTTTAAATGAACGTAGGACTGTTGCCACTGCACCACCTCCTTATGTGCCTCTTCCTGCTGTCTTACCTCTTCCTGATGTTGCACCTCTCTTCCCGTTGCTGTCCCTGTTCCTCTCATTGTTCCTCCACCACCAGCTGTTGCTCCTCTTCCTGTGTTGCTCCCCCTTCTGCATCTCCACCCTTACCGACAATTGCTGTTCCCATGATTCCGTCTTTACTGCCAGCGGTAGTGTCTCGACTACCTGTTGTGCAGGATTTGTCTGCTCTCTCATTTTGAGCGGTTCTGCTCTGCCTGTAGCAAATGAAGGGTGAGTGCCGAATCAAAGATAGTGACTCGTAGTGCAGTCTCTAAAGCTAGAAAGAGATAATTGTATGCATGGGCTAAGAAATGTATAGAGAAAGGTGAAAAATCAGCTGTCTTAGCTACATTTTCTGACCAAGAATGTATTCCCGAAGAGAATGGGCCTCATTACAGGTCAGGTGGTCCGGAATTAACAGTGGTAGTAAATCCACCGCCACTGTTAATTCCGGACCACCCGATCCCGAGTCCTGCAGGCGGGAGGTGATGTTCCCGCCAGGTCTGACGTGGCGGGTTGAACACCTCCCTCCTGCAGGCGGACGTGGAAACACCAGCACCATCACGAGATGGGGCCGGTGTTTCCACTTCCCCATTCCCATTGAGTCCTATGGGAATGGGGACTTACCGAATTCCGCCTCCGGAATTCCCGGGACACCAGGGTCGTAATGCCCTGGTATTTCCAGGAGTCACAGAGACAGAATGGTAATACGAGTCCGGCGGTAACCGAGGTGGTTTTACCACCTCGGTTACCGCCGGACTCGTAATGAGGCCCACTGTCTTGATTGAGGGGATGGGAATGCCCTTGGCCGAAATGTGGAATGATTTGACAGACATGATATCCCACAAGGGTTGAGGGGTTTTAGCTTACTCAAGGGAGACTGCGGAGAAAGTACATGAGCATGATGAGAGGCTTTTCGAGTTTAAGAGCGAGTTACATCAGTTACAGAATGATGAAGCAGATGGTGATAGGTTGGACGCTCTGTATGTGCAGAAATATTTTCTTCCTTCTTGTGAGTCAATGACTGAAGAGACCCAAATTTACACAAGGGATGCGCTTAGATAGATTTCAGATGTGTCGATATCTCCCATAGAAGTATATGATACTTTTAGTCAGTATATTCCAGAAATCCAAAAGAAAGTGTTACAGGTAATGGCTGAGTACCAGCAGGATGAGTGTATGGAGAAAAAGATATGTTGTCCCCCAGATTTGATGATATTTATAAGAGAGCATTTTCGCCTGACACTGCTTTGACTACTTTGTTGCTCAATTTATCTCTATTGCTTAACAAACGTTTGGAGTTGCCTACTTCTCAATTGCCAATGAGAGATGTTCCTCCGACATTTGTTCTTAAAATGGACATTGCAGCTGATGCCGTAGCAGGCACACCAGCTACCACTATTGAAGCTCACTATGTTTCACAATTTATTCACGTCCCGTTCTCTAGACAGGAAGTTAATACTATTAGACAGTCGATTCCAGACATTAGGAAAAATCCAAAAGGATTTTATAAAGAAATAGAATCTGTCCTGCATTTGTTTGTTTTCACGCTGGGTAATATAGACTTGTTGTTCTCTGTGATCTTACCTGCTGATTTATGGAAACAGATTAGAACTGTAGACGATCAGGCAGGGCAGGGTGACACTTGGGTTAAGTTGGTACGGTAAGATGGAGAAAGGAAAGCTAGTGAGAGACCGCCACAGGTGACACTGACATTGCCAGACAGAATAGTTAATAAATTAAAGTCTCTAGTTCCAGAGAGAAAGATGAAGTTTGGGACAAGCTCACTGTATGTATCCAGGGGAAATCTGAAGGTGCTACTGAATTTTTTAATCGGTTCGAACAAATATTTTCAGATTTTAGCGGACTGGATTTAAGCACTGAGTCAGGGAAAAGGTTGTTGGTGGACAAATTTGTGCATGGATCGTTGCCTGATATCCAATCACAAATTATGACTTCCGAAAGTGCCTGGCAAGCTAAATCACAGTCCGAAGTATTGCATATGGCTCAGTATTATGAAAATAGAGTTAATAGTGAAAAAGAGAAGATTGAAAAGAAGAAGGGAGACCTGAAAACCAAAGTATTGTTTTACCAGATAGAGGAACCAAAGGTGGAAGTACACAGTTTAGAGGTCAGTTTACTCCACAGAGTCAGATGGGTCCTGTACACATGAACCAATATGCTTATTGCAGACAAGAAGGTCATTGGTGAGCACATTGCCCAATCCTTCAGCAGAGATTGAATAACACATATGGTGCCATGGGTAAACAATCCAGAGGCCACCCTGGGGTAGGGGCACCTGTTCGAAGTCAGTTTGCTTAGAATCCACAGTCATTCTCACAGGATAGTCAGCAACATAGTGTTGATAATAGGAATATTTTTGATAATCCTTCGACTGCCTATCTTTCTGAGGATCTCGTATTTGATGATATATTGTTCCGTTAGGACAGCCCGAAGCAGAGTCTGGAACCAGTGCCTATTCCCGTCGATCAGGAATGGCCCTACGTAGAAATGAAGGCGGGGAATAGGAAGCATCTATTTTTGATAGATACAGGAGAACAGAAGTGTTCCATTGATCGTTCGCGGGTTCCAGATAATCCACTGTCAGGGCAGAATAACATTTCTGTAAGGTTTTCTGGCATGCCAGTGATTAGTCCGGTTTCTCACCGGTACCGATTTCACTGGGGCCATTCATGGATCAATGTCCATTTCTTCTAACGACAAATTGTGGCGAGAATGTGTTGGGGTTGAATCTGTTGAAGGAATTAAACGCGGTAATTCATTGTTCTTCGGATGGAGTAGATTTGACGATTTCACCTCAGCAATTTCTGCTTCACAATTTCTGACTAGGCCTTTACTGACTGAATTTGATACAGTTCTGGCATGTTTATGGGCAATTGACAATAATGATGTTGGCATTTTACAAACTGAACCTGTTAAAATTCTCTTGAAACCAGGTGTTAAGTTGCCACATATTACACAATATAAGATTTCAGTTGATGGTGAGCAAGCTCCAAAAAGTATAGTTTCTGATTGTGTTCATTGTGGAATGATTGAGGAAATTGCAGGACGTTTGTGCAATAGCCCGATTTTAACGGTGTACAAGAAAGGAGATAATGAAATTCCTTTCTGTTTTATTATTGATTTGCGTGCTATCAATAAGATTGTTGCTCCACAATTTCCAATTGTGCCTGATGTGACTACAATATTAACGATGATTCCAGCTTCTGCTACTCATTTTAGTGTGGTGGATCTTAAGAATGCCTTCTTTGTATTCCTGTACACGTTGATAGTAGATATTTGTTCACGTTTATCCTAGGAGGACACTTGTTTACATTCACTCGTGTGCCACAAGGGTACACTGAGAGTCTGAGTATTTACAGTAGGGCTTTGAAGGAGCAGCTCAATACACTTGAGTTGCCTTCCACTTGTACATTGTTGAAGTATGTTGACAATCCACTTTTAGCTGCAGACTCAGAAGTTGCTTGCAAGGAGGGCACTGTGCTGCTACTCATTCATCTAGCAGAGGATGGGTATAAGGCTTCATTGAAAAAGTTTCAATATTGTCAAAGGAGGGAAGAAAACTGACACCCGAATGGATAAAAAGCATCTCTGGCATGTCTGTCCCAAATACACAGAAAGAGGTCAGAGCCTTGATAGGCATGGCTTCATACTGTAGACAGTGGATCCCAAACTTCTCACTAGTGATAAAAACAAATGTTGGCATTGACAAAGAAGGGCATTTCTTTGCCATTACCGTGGAACTTGAACCACCAGAAAACTTTTGATCTGCTCAAGGCTGCGCTGTGTTCGGCGCCAGTTTTGGGGACACCAAATTATGACAAGGCCTTCGTATTGTATGTGCATGAATGTGATGGATGTGCTTTGGCTGTGTTTACGCATGAACATGGGGGGAAGAATAGACCATGCAGTTATTTTTCCTCCACACTTGATCCTGTTGCATGCGCTTTGCCGAGATGCTTAAGAGCTGTCGCTGCTGCTGCTGCGTCCGTAAAACAAAGTGAGGGCATGGTTTTAGGTCACTTTTTAACTGTGATGGTACCCCACTCCGTAGATGTTCTATTGAACAGAACGTAAACGCAACATCTTTCTTCAGCACGATTAACAAGATATGAGCTGATTTTATTTGCACCGCATATCCAAATGAATAAATGTAAATCCGGCCGAACTATTGCCTCTTCCGAAAAGACATTGCTTGCAGTGACAAGATGTCACATGACTGCCTCTATACCACAGAGCAAGAAACCAAAGGCAGAATTGATTTAAATGACACACCATTGAAAAATCCACAAGGGGAGCTGTTTTGCGATGGCTCCTGCTTCAAACTTCCGGATGGTACATCCCCTGCTGCTTATGCCATCACTACATTAAGCACGATTGTGGAAACCAAGAGAATTTCGCATAACTCCGCGCAGGCCGCAAAGATTATCGCACTGACTCGAGCTTGTGGAATTTCCGAATGGCTTAGAGTAAATATATTTACAGACCGCCAGTATGCCTTTGGGGTGGTTCACAACTTCGGTAGACTATGGGCAGAAAGAGGTTTCTTGACCTCACATGGAACTAAGATTCACATGGTACCTAGATAGTTTGGCTACTCTCAGCACTTGTGCTTCCTACTCAACTAGTAATTATGAAGTGCGCCGCACACCGGAAAGTAACAGATGAAGTAGGGAGAGGAAAAGCATTTGCTTATAGGATAGCCAAATAGACTGCCACTAATTTGTATTCAGATATATATGTAACAAAAGAAGCCTCAAACACTTGTATAGTAGATGAAGAAATTGATTCGATAAAAAATATTCAAGCTGATGCTACTCCAGAAGAGCTTAAGCAATGGGCTGAGAGTTTAGCAAGTTTAGATAATGAAGATTGTTGGATAGACAATATCAAGAAAAGATGGATGCTACCCTATGCTGATGTCATTGCTATGGTTACAATGGCTCATGGTCCCACTCATATATGTGCTAGAAAAATGTGTAAATTGCTAGAACTTGTTTAGGTAAATGTAAACATCTCAAAGACTGCTGAGCGTTTGGTCCAAAAATGCATGGTATGATTACAGCAGGTATGATTACAGCATAATGTGGGAAAGGGTACATCGACACCAAGGGGTAGTTTTGGTCCCCCCTCTGTGCCTTTTGAAGTGATACATTTCAACATCATTGAAAGGGAAAGTTGCCAGAATTTCAAGTATGTTCTGGTAGTCATTTGTACCCTTAGCAAATGGGTCGAAGCATTCCCTGTAAAAGATGCCACAGCAATAACAACAGCGAAAACCATGCTTAAGGAATATTTTCCTATGTTTGGGTTGCCAAGGGTCATTTGGTCGGACAATGGTCCACATTTTATCGCTGCTATTATTCTGCAAGTATGCACGGGATTACAGATCGATAAATGGTTCAATTCGGCCAGACATGCTCAGAGAGCTGGACTTGTAGAATGCCATTATGGTATTTTAAAGAATAAGGTGGCTAAAATCTGTGCTAGTAGCAATTTAAAATGGCCAGATACCTTACCGGTAGCTTTATTGTCCATGCGGACGACCTCACAAACAATAACGGGACTCTCCCCCTATGAAATAGTAATGGGGAGACCAGCCAATATTTGGAATTTGCCCAAGCCCAAACGATTGAAAGACATGGAGCATTTGCTCCTTTCTGAATACTGTGACCACTTAACTCAAAACTTGTAATTGATTTATCAACAGGTGCAAGAAGCCCTCCCAATAAAATACGAGGGGCCAGGTCATCTACTTCAATCCGGAGACTGGGTGCTCACCAAGGTCTTTGAAAGAGCATCCTGACTCGCACCAAGTTGGCGAGGACCATTCCAAGTTTTGTTGGCCACACAGACCGCTGTACGAGTAGCAGGAAAGAAACATTGGATACACGCGACACACATCAAAAGGATACCTTTTCCTCTGCCACTTGACGAAGGAGAAGAGGAGACTGTTTTCTCTGTTCCCCACGACAAGTCTGTTTTGAACGGCACCACGGGTGTCTCAGAGATTCGTCCTGAGCCTGTGGGGCCTGGGGAAATTGCTGCTTTGCCTTTGAATTCTTTCTTGGATCTTTCTGCACCCTTGAGCAATCTTGCTTCTGTTTCACCACTTTTATCAGGAAGCAACAACACTCTGTTCACAGATCACACCGTACCTGGAGTCTTGAGGTACAATCTGCATCCTCGGTACTAGACTTACAGCATAGCATTGACTGTGCCCACAAGAAACCTCCATTGAGCTAGTCCCTTACCTTCAAGCAATATAGGCCACATGGTCAGGAGATCACTGACGGATGAACTGAAAGAGCCAGAAGGAGAGACTTTCTAAACGGACTTTGAGGAACAATGCCCTTTTCTAACTCTACTCATATGGGGCAAGCTATCGATCTTGTGATTAACAAAGAATTTGAACATCAAAAATCATTGTCTTTGAGGACTCGTTGTTTTTTGTTATATATTAATTAGGCCCCCATTTGTGCCCGGCTTCTACAACTATGTACTCGTATAGATTGCTGTAATGTGACTATTTTGTAAAAATAAACAATGTAACTACTGTACTGCACAAGTCACTGGAGGTGAAGGATTTACTCACTAAAAGCACTTTTTGCCATACAGTCATTACTGCTTGTACCACCTACAAATACTTTGCTCTAAGTTGATAAAGAGCACGAGATCACCAATAAATACTGGTCCTATTTATGTTAACCTGTGTATGCAAATGCTTAAAATGCTTAAATAAGGCTATAAATAATGTGTATACTACACACAAACTGATTTCGAGTGTACCTCTCATGACAAAGACATAAGTCGGTTTTACCAAATTGTCAGTAAAACTACAGAATATCCAGGAAGGGACACCCCCATGTATCCCTTTTGTTATAATGTTAACTGGTCTGACAGTTTTATTTGCGCTTGGGTTCTGGTATATTGAGGGGGTGTGTCCACTTGAGACTTTGTTACCAACTGAAATTGTTCCTACTATGTCTTCAACTTTCGTGCATCTGCACACTCTACCTCCTAGGGATTCCCAACACAGACAGAGTTACCACAATAACACTCTCCTATTAATTATAAATGTGACCCACACAATTCTAAACAGAACGAATTGCTGGATATGTTCGCATTTGCACAGCATGGGGAAAACAGGTTGGGCTGGTATATTCATCCTCTTCCTTTGACTACTACATGCTACGCCTCACTAAGGGCACTATTCTTTGGTTGTTGGAATGACAATATTTCTGGGAACTTCGATAGGACTAATCTGAATGAATTTGAAAGACGAGTCTTGACACCTTTGGGATGTTCCCTTTTTGCAAATAGGAGCAAACTTAATGTTGCTTCTATTAGGCTCTCCGATAGACTTTCTAGACCTTTACAAACGCTAATTTCTTTCAAGATGGCTCCTGTAGGCTACCGGATGCTATGCCTCCTTCCTACATTATCAATCATAGCCCCAATTCTGTTACCTTCTGCATACAAAGGGATGGTTCTCAGCCAATGGGTACATTCGAGGGTTTTTTAAAGATGTGAAGGCAGGCGCTCTGTTACCAGTCTTTAGCTTCTCCTCCTAACACACGTTTTCATGACTTCATCAATCTTCAGGGAGGCTGAGTTTCTTTTTTTTTTCAGGCGGGTCTGCATTTCTGTTTCAGGTGTGACAAGTTAATTGGCTCTGAGGATTCTGGTACTTGTATTTTTCGCACTTGATTTTGCTGGCAGGTGACTGGAAACAACTCCCTCCATAGCACAAATCATCCCCTTGATGGGGGGAGGGGAAAAGCCATGGTTGTGGCTCTCCAATGTGAGGCACGATGGCCCTGCTGCATTTGAGGGTTGTTCCAACATTGCAAACCTAACTAGTGAGGACAGACCTTTGTATGTAGGTGATCCTGGTTATTTTGTAGTGACAATGAAGCTTATCCGTGGTTACCTAGAGATTGGCAGGGTACTTGTTCTTTGGGTATCTTGTTTCCAGGGGTATATGTGTCTAGCACCTCTGAGATCTCTAGAGCTTGTCCAAGGTGGGATGAGAATGGTGATACTCCTTCACAGGTTATGGGTGATGTAGCAAAATACTTTGTACCATTTTAGGGACAGATAATGAACTCTGAGGATATAAGGAGATTAGCAAGAGTATTGGAGAGGACCATCAACAGAACCACTGATATACTATACAACATGACGCTGGAACAAAAAGCAATCAGATTAGTGGCCCTTCAGAATAGGATGGTGTTAGACGTCATCCTAGCTGAACATGGTGGGGTATGTAAATTGGTGGGATCTGCTTGTTGTGTTTTTTTTTTACCTGACTCCTCCCCTACTATATTCAAGGTGATACAAAATCTGCATGTCCTGAGTACGGAAGTACATGTCCCCAAGGGTAATTTGGATCTTAGTGCTTGGTTCGGAGACTTTCTACGTTCATGGGGCTGCCAGCTCTTTTCAGTCTTAGTGATAGTTCTTGGTGTACTATTATGGTGGACTGTGTTTTCAACTTGCAGTCGAGCCGAACAACCTTTGAGTTCTTTTAATATTTAATGTTTAGGCTGACCGAGAGCAGACTGTTTGATTAAGGTAAATACACCTTTTCCTTCATATGAACTGTCATCTAGTTTTGTCTGCGCTCTCAGGCCTCATATTCGTATAAACAAAGAGACAATGGAAAGCAAACTCTGGTCATGTATTCTGGCTGAACTGCATTGTAGCGATTCTTGGAATAAGGGTTACAGTGCAAACTTGTTTAATCCTTTGTATGATATTGTAACATCTGTCATATGAACTAGCACAAACTCTTGCCAGTGAATTATTAGTTTGCAGAGGGGCTGGACAATGTTTCGAAAATGGTATAAATATGTCTGTGTTTAGATGTCCAGCACTCTCACCCCTCACTGTGTACACACTGCGAGGTGTTGGGAGCCAGATAGCTATCTCTTTTTTCTTTTGTAACTGTATACTTGTATCTTTTCAACCCGTGATTGGCGTATTTCATTTCTGGTACAAAGCCCCGATATTTCATTGGTCTTTCACTGCGTTCCTCTGGCACCAACTCCCTGCGTGTGAAGCTGTTTGCGAAACAGAGAGCTGGTGGCCAATCACTTTCCTCAGCGATCTCCCTCCCTTGGAACAGCCTCTCCTCCCTCTGCGTCTTGACAGAACTTCCTTAAGTTCCCGAAAGCCTCAAGACCTTTCTCTTTACCTCTTCCTTCTCCACCTCTCTTCCCTGCTATCATACAGTAGTGTGACTGATGTGCAGGGCCCTTATGTATCCTCGGGCACCCTGACCTTCCCACATCCCTCATCCGGCCACTGTGTATTTACTGCCCTTACTCTTCTCCCCTTACCACTTCACCCTGAGCACTTCTCCTCAAGTGCCACTGCTCCTATCCCTTACCCTCCTAAGCCTGCACTTGCATGTTCTGAACACTCACAAGGCATAGTAGGTGTGTCTCCCCTTCCTGTTAGTCTCTCTGTTTGTTGTACTATTAATTCAATTATTTATCATTAATGTAATTCATTGACTATCTCCCATGTCCCCACCCTGTCGTCCTGTGGCCTATTTGAAAGAGTTTTGCTAATTGTATAAACGCCAAATAAATGACCAATAAATAAATAAAATAAATCCTTAAAGATAAAATAAAACATCTTATTCATATGGGGGAGCTTTAATATGTTCACCTTTAGCAGTATGCAGATGTGTGTGGCTGTCAATAGCTCCGTAATCATGCAGTGTTTACCATGAGCATTATTCAAAGTATACTGGTCGAGATAAGTACATCATTAACTTGTAGTCAGGCTGGCAGTAAAACGTGGAGGTGTTCAGTAGCACCTGGAGCATTCCTAGTGCTGGATGATATTACCAAATAAATGATCTCAGGCCCAAATAACTGGACAGACTAAATGAATATGGCAAAATACTATGTTATTATTATTTCAATAAAGTAGGGAAACCTGGCGATCAAGCAGATTGTAGCTCACACACTCTCAATGCATTTCAATTACGCCAAAGGTTTTATACCTCAACATACATCAACTATTATGTCATCATACGTGGCAAACAGTAAAAACCTACCAGATGGAGGGATTGGTTAAGGGAACGTATATACCTATAGGGTAAATAAGTGTTAGTATCCTGTTAGTATCATCATTGGCTGTCCCTTATCTGAGAGGCTTGCCTTGAACAAACTCTTACTATGTAAAATACTGATAATAGCATAACGAAAGCAGCGGAAAGACATCTGCAACCATGTACAGTCCACTGTTGACAGCACTTGGTCCCCTGGATACAAACTAGGTGGTTTTAACAGTTTGATAGGGTTGATCATTTGGCTAATGTTTTCTTCAATCTTCTTCAACCCTTCCATCCGATTTCTGATCTGTTGGGAAATAAAAGAAACACTAGCGGTCATATTTGTCAAATAATCATGCATCTCATCCCCTAATGTTTTTGCTATACTATCAGTTTCTATTCGAGTGGGAGGAGCAAGGGGTACTCACATGCAGCGTCCTGTCACCAACTCATGAGGAGTCCGTTAGTCATCTAAGCCAGGCTGGTTTCTCAATGAGAATAGGGCAAGGGGTAGGCAATATAGCCATCCCTTCTTGAAAGTCATCCTTAGCTTGGCTTTCCTCCCTTTAAGGAGTCTGTTAAAATTCTCACAAATACCATTTGCCTGTGGATGATAAGCAGACAAAAGCTTATGCTTTATACCTAATAGAAGAGTATTTTTTTCAAACATCTCATTTACATAATGCAGCCCATTATCAAACCTAGGACTTTACATACACCCCCATATAGGAAACACCTGATGTACAAGAAATTTGACAGCACATGTGGCATTGGGGTGCGTGCTTGGACCTGTCTCAATCCATCATGAGAAAGGACACACTAACATATACCTATAGCCATTACATGTTTGCAATATATCCACACAATTTATATGCAGATGCTAAAAAGGACCATTCGGGCAGGGTATTGCTCCTCTCACTATTTGCAAGGTATGCCCTGCTTTCGATTTCTGACAGACAATGCAGTTCACAATAGACTGTGTGATGTGTTCTAATAAATGTGGCAATAACCATTCTTGTGTGATCATGGCAGCAAGATTCTCCCTGGTTGTATGTGCAGGATAGTGAAGCTGATCCAGCACAACTCTCAATAATGCTAGAGGCATAACTGGCTTTCCAGCACTATCTTGTCCCCATATAGCCTCTGTGGGGGATGAGCAATAGCCCAGTCTTCCTGCGGAGCTCCACACTGCAGCTCAATTACCTGTACAATGGAAAACATATTAAAGCCTTCCTTTATCATCATACACCGTTATGGCATTTGCTCAACACTTTCTACATCAAAATTAGATATATTGGGAAAATATGCTGTTTTTTTGCCTCAATGTCTGCAGCTCCGTTACATCGAGAAATCATGTCTGCCCTCTTAGTTTGGGCTGCAAACTTCACCACAGTTATAGCAATGGGAGCTTTAGTACCTTAATAAGCTTGTCCAATAGTGGTGCATGTTGCAATGGTGTGCAGTCTGTGCAGAGGAAGCCCCTCATTTTCCAGCATGACAACCATGCGTGTGCGGTTGATGTCACATAGGTGTAGTCAGAGTACAGTGTCACTTCCGCATCCTCATATCTCAGAAGTGCAGCAATAAGCACCACTAATTTGGCAGCCTCTGCTGAACGATGTGAAGGCAATCTTACACTTGTCACTACTTGATATTCACCATTCTTTTTTAACGTCACTACTGCCGATCCTGTATGCCTTTCTCCTGTTGGTTGATCAGTTTTTGAAGAACCATCAATAAATAGAATTTCCCCCCCCTCCTAGAGTGTTTTATTTAATGTGAGGAATATCATCATAAAACTCACTATACGTTGCGCAATCATGTACATAATCATGCTTCTGTACTGGTTCCACTATGAATGTAGCTGGATTCACTACTCGACATCTAACAATTTTGATTGCTCGGTTCGAAATTATCATCTCATATCCTGACGCTCTTCGTATAGTCAACTTGCTTTTAGGTTTCTCCAAGATGGTGAATAAGGAATGCTCAACATATAACATCATTGAGCACCCCATTACAATACTTGCAGCTTTTTCAATTGCAAAAGCAGCAACAGCTAATGCTTCTTCATATGGGTAATGTCCTCTCATTACTGGGTCTAGAATCCCACTATAATAAGCCAATTGTTTATGTCCATGTACTAATGTTGTCTTCTGGGTAATGACTGCATTACCACTCCATCTGTATGCAAGAATAAATAAAACTCTTCTTTTTAGTCTGGAATCCCTAACACTGGGGCTCTACAAATCTACCGTTTATAGCTCTTCAAATCCATCTGTCATTTCATATGTCCATGTTATGTCGTTTTTACCTATTTGTGCTTCTTTAGGACCTTTGAAAGTTGGCTAATATATAAACTGTAATAAAGAAAACCCAGGCCCTACAATAATTACATAGGCCTAGATATTGCTGCATTTTCCTCATTGTCTTAGGTCTTAGAGTGTTCATAATTGCTTCTGCTCTTTCAGGTGTCACTTTTCTCCCGTCTTGAGAGATTAGCTGCCCTATGCACAGGATCTCTTAAGGGCAGCACTGTAGTTTCTCTTTATCCACTTTATATCCTTTTTCTGTCAATACTGTCATTAACTGGACTGAGTCTTCTCTGCATTTTTCTTCTTACTCACTGTATGTCATCTACCTACTGAATTATCGTGCTGTCAAGTTGTATGTTGCCATCTGAAGGACCCTATTTATGATCGATGGGGACTTGCAGTACCCTTGTGTTAATCTTGTATGTTTCCACCACTGATTTCGATATGAAAAGGAGGTCAAATCTTGGGAGTCCGCATGAAGAAGGCATTGAAAAAAAGTGTTTTTAAATCTACTACTGTAAAATATTTAGCTGTAGCTGGGATGTATAATATCATAGCTGGGTTTGGAACCAGAGGAAACTCTACTTCAACAACATTTTTTAGGGGCATAGATCCTGAATAAATCTCCACGACTCCCCACTGATTTCTTTACTGGGTACACAGCCGTGTTACATGTGGAGTCTGATGGTACCAGTATTCACTGCTGTAGTAAAGTAGGAATGGTTTCAAGTATACCTACATCTGCTTTGCTGGACATGGGGTACTGTTTTTCTCATGGTAAAATTGCACCTGGCTTAAGCTTAATTTTAAATACTCCTGCTCGGCTCAATAGACCCACGTCATATGGACAACTGGTCCATAAAATGCTTGGCACGTTTTCTTAATCTTCCTGGAAAAAGGATGGTGTATGTCTTACCAATGCCATTCTCTGTTGTATTTCCCTATTCTCAACTTTTATCCATTATGTTAGGCTTATACAAAAGACTAATTAATCATCTGAATGTTCATTTTTGTACAACTCCTTGTATGTCAAGTCTGTTAGTCTATATCCTTTGTCAAGAGCTATTACTGTTCTCCATTCTCTTCGTCCACCATCCATCCCACGAACAACCACCCTTTCTTCTCTTACCACTGCTACCTCTAGTTCTATGGGAATAACCTGTCACTCCTCGTCATCCATTGGTGTTTCTGGCCTAAACAAAAATTAATCAGGTATCCTCAGTAATCTACCTATCAATCCAGGAAGCTAAGTCAACAAAATAATTACTCCATACAAAAATACTTCTGGGTCTAGAGAAACGGCTCACAATGCTTTTTGGCCTGTAAATGCCAGTATACATTCTCTTACATTCATGTAATATCATTCTCTTACATTCATGTAATGTATCCCTGTTTTGCTTTTCGGACATGTGAAATTACCTCAGAACTACTCACCCTATTACATGGACCAAAAGTTCTTATACTCAGGAAGGCAATAATCTACACCTAGACCAATGATTGGAATATAATTGGCTCTTTATAGGCCCTTTATTTACAAACGATGATAAGCATACCGCTAATTATTGGAATAAATGCAATTGCTTATACATAGACACACAAATAAGAATGAATGGTTACAAAAGGGTCTACATCACTGTTAGTGCAGTTGTAGAAGAAAACTTCCTCTCAGCCACGACAACACTACCGAGTTCCGAGGCAGGTAGGCAGGAGATCTCACGTACTAACAGGGTCTGGAGCGGGGGGTCACCCGGGGTTCCAATTCTCTGTCCTCTCATCCGGATATCTCTCTTCTTATGGGGTACAAATCCCCACCCCTCATAGGTTGCAATCTTTCCCCAGCCGAAGGACAGACTGCAAACATGAGAGGCAAAGAGCGGAAAAATCCAGACAGAAGTGGTAAAACCCAGCTTTTCTTCCACACGCCCTTTCCTACCACCCCTTATCAATGCACCTGCACATCTCTGACTCCCTACTCAACTCGTCCTTCAGTGAACAATACAGCAACTATGCTTCATAGTGAGCTCCTCAGTTTCATAGTATAATATTGCAATCATTGCAAAATTCATGTCTGCCTTCTGACTAAGCTCACAGAAATATAGACTTCAATTGCGGTTTGGAAGTGAATGTCCAAAATGGCTGTGCACCGGCGCCATGTTTTAGCAAATTTTACGCACATGCATTACGCTCCACCCTTTGGACGATGAACTGCCATATCCCGTTGAAACAAAAGACTGTTTCTGAAAGTGATGAAACATCCTCACCAAATTGGGAACACAAGAAATACAACAACAAAAAACAACCAAATCTAAAAACACAGCAAAAACACAAATAAAAATATAACGCAATGCTCCGGAATCCACGAAAAACAAATGATCCCACCAGTTCCAGCCCTAGTCCTGAGTGACTTGGGAAATCAGGTCCCTCAAACTTCCAATGTGCTTCTCAATAGAACGGGAATGATCCTCCAGATCAAAACAGCACATCTCTTCCACGGCAGTGCAACCCAAATTGTGTTTCAACAACAAATAATCAATAGCACCCTGTTTTGCAAAATAGTCTCCCTAAAATTCCTGTTGTCTAACAACAGCTCAGTCAAAGCTTGAGAGGTTTAATTAAGTCCTTTAACTACCACACAGGCCAATCTAATTAATAATGTATAGCCCCCAGCAGCTAAACACTGAACACCCACTAAGGAAAACGCAAGCACCAAAACCTCAGGTTCAGACAATAAATTTACATTAGAATCACAGTCAGGGTACAGGCCAATATGATGAACAGAACGTGTAGAACTACGAATAGCAGGCTGCAAGGGAAACATCATTAAACTAAGGTGTGTCAAAGCACAAGGGCCACCAGAAATATTAGCAGGAATATAAGAGTAAGTAAAGTTACCACAGGAAAACAGCCAACCATTAGGAAGCTTTACATGTCGAATATGACTGACAGCCAAAACAGTAAAATTACAGAACATGTCATTAGGCACATCAGTACATACAGACAAAGGTTGATTACATAAACGATTTTCAAAATCAGTGCCACTTAATGCATCAGGCAAGTCCAATTGCTGACATTTACCAATACGCGGAGGATCACAAGTCCTTAAGTAAAAAATATCGGCCGGAGCAAAATCATAGGTGACACTACTGGTCATATTTCTCCATTTCATACCAGTGTGCGCACAAATTATGGACTACTTGTAGACAGAAAAAGAGCCTCTGACATCAGAATCCTCCATGAGAGAGTCATTATGGAGTACTCCAAAAACGTGCCGCAACACAGGGGCCACCTTTGTACGGCCACAAGGCACGTCAAAATTAAGTTTGCAGCATCATGAACATCAGCAAACGTGTGAGATGTTCAACACACAACGGGCTAGGAAGACCCACACATTCTCAGGCTGCCCGACAATTGCAGCACAGCCATGCTGCACGAAAAACACGGAAGTCGTGGAAGGGGGCAAAACATCATGCCCATGTCCTCGACATCGCCTCAACAAGCCGGGATAAAATGTAGTAGATCCGGCATCAGGCAACGCGGTCACATCAAAGCCGTCATTCGTCATCCAGATCATTGGATTCAGTTGTGCAATGGAGACATTTTCCACATCTTCCAGCATGTCCCCGGACCCTCCCAAATGGACTCCACACAAATCCAAAAGTGCAAACATCACACATAGGGTCTTGAGAAAAAAAATAATCAGAAAAAAACAAGATATCAGTGAAGTACATCACTCACTTAAATAACATTTGTCAGCAGGAACATGACTCATTGTTCTCTTTCCTGCTTTTATTACAAGAACAATTTGTTCCTCCCCTGCTGCTGCGACCTAGTGGTCCTCTGCCGAAACCAGTGGACCACAAGGTTTCTGAACCCAAACTTTCACTCCCAGAGCTATTCTGTCTGATGAGCCAAAACCTTTATCCCCACTTGTAGTTATCACAGTGGGTGGCTCTCCCTTCTTTGCCATGGACAACTTTACAGGTACAATAATTAACTGTGCCACCCTATCACCTTTATGGATAGGTAGCATGTTCTCTCCACTGTTGATTAGGATTACTTGTATCTCTCCTTGATAGTCAGCATTGACAATCCCTCCCAATACCTGGATTCCTCGTAATGCTAATCCATATCTAGAGGCAATTAATCCCATATGTTCTGATGGAATTTGTACTCCAATTTCTGTGTCGATAACACTGATTCCTCTGGGTTCAAGCCTAATCTCTCTGCTCACATGTAAATCCACCGCTGCCAACTCTGGTGTTGCTCGATAAGAAGCTAGTGCTCCAGGTGATATTTCCCACTACATCAATGTTTCAAATGCTCTATTTGGTTTCATTTGTAAGTCTGGCATTGACATACACATTAATGGGGTCTCAACGTTGGCGAACCCTAAGGTTATTTGGTTTGATTCTCATCATATTCTGAAGAAACCTGTGATTTAGATTTTCACACCTGTCCATATAGACAATAAAGTCACCTTCTTGAACAAAATAAAACATAAAAAGAGAATTCACTGGTAATCTGAAATGAGCCACATGTCAAAACAAGATCCCAAAACAATTAATTTAAGCATGAGACCCTGAAAAGCTGAACTCTTCAAGTGAGGTGCGTATGATTCAATTGTATCGAAAAACATTACTCCGATAAAGCAAGTGACTAGGTGCCACCTCATGTAATGGACAGCACCTAAAGTGATGCATGGAAACTGCTCAATTTAAAGTGAAGAGGCACCCAAACAATGCATTGTTTTATTCCCATGTGCATATATTTATTTCAGTTACCATGAAAAGGCTGTACCTGCAGGATTCAGGCAGTGGCTTTCTTCCATGAGAGACAGGAACTCCCTATATTTAGGAAAGACATCACCTTTGTTACACTAAATGAGAATATACATTGGAATGTACAAACAAGAGTTAATCTTCAGCCAATGTTCTCACATCTATCCCTTCAAATATTAAAGACCAGAAGCTATCTTTTTAATATCCTTCGAGAAGCCATTCACCTGGAACATGATCTGTCATCTGATTATCAGGGGTACTGGAACTCCAAGGAGCTGAGACGTTTAGGAGAAGGGAGCACATACATGTTAAAAAGGAATGACAAAAAGGGAGAAACCTGGGCTCTCCACAGGACGCTGACAAGGTCGAGGATTGAAAACGGACCCACTCAACAAATGTTAACAGTCACACAAAAAAGACCAAAACCAATCCTGAGCTTGACTTCTAACTCCATCTGTCGATCACTTTGTCAACTGCTGTGCTGAGGTTTAAAATTATAATTGCGGAAACAGCCATTGTCATATCTGCCCCCTTGTAAGTGACCATTATCATGTCTGGGAAAACATATCCTCCTAGACTGATTTGCTTGCAGTGGACACAAGTAAGATTTGAAAGGGCCCATTATTTTGGCAGTAACTAGGTGCTCTTGAAGTAGTATACCTATGTATTTTTTTTTTATTTTAGCATTTGTAGAGCGCGCTAAACCCAATCACCCCATTACCCTCTCTAACACTTTAGAAATCCGAGGGAGGCCTGAAATGGGTGAACACCTATTAAATACTCTAGGGTTAAAGCCATGGTTTTTTAAGTGGGGGCTGGAGGGAGGGGCAAATGTAATATTTCACATCAATGAGCACATATCCAAAATGATAGGATAGATGAATTAATGTAGACAGTCAAGGTGAGAGGGCCATTGCATATTCTCTGCAGCAAATGTGTGGATGACATTGAACAACATGCAAGTAGGGTGAAGGGTTTCAAACAAAGGCTCTATGCCCTCTGAAGAAGTATCAAAAAGGCAACAAAAAGGATGGGAGCATTGAGGTGAATCATGTATAGAACCAAATGAATGAGTTTAACCTCAATGCCAAAATGGAGATTCAGAAACCCGCAGTTTTCCATTGAGGTTGTTAAATAGCCTATAATACAGGAATGTAACATAACATCTTGAACGATCTGAAACACTTGTTTAGGACTATTAGTGGAATTAGATATTATATTTTGCAGGAAACCTCTTCTTGCCACGAAAATAGCCTTTGCATATTATCTGAGAGCCTGTCTCAGTGAAAAGAAATTATTTGGGTACCCAGATGTCATATGTTTGGCCAAAGGACGTTTTTACATTTAGGATTTATTTGAGAAATCTTTAAAGGAATAACTCTATGAATATCATCCATCAAATCTGAAGACTGATAATTGAAAAAACATGCAAGACATGGTGGAAATTTAGGAATACTAAGCTCTAGTAGGAGTTTCTGTAGCACATAGATAATTTCTGGGCGAAGGAAGCATTTGGAAACTTTATAGAAAGCCTTAAGATATGGTAGAGCATGAAACAAAAGATGTTTTGGTATATGGGTGATTCCTGCTTCTAGCACAGACTAAGTCCAATTAATGTCCTTTAATATGAGAAGGTGCGGATCTCATTAGTGATCGAACATGGGCTGAGATAAAGTCCATCAATTTTGCAGTCTGAGATGGAATATGGAATATTATCTCATAAATTAACCTCTCCAAGGATCAGAAGGTGAGAAACACTCAGGCCCCACAAAGGAAGAAATTACATTTCTGTACCGACGGCCAATCGCAAAAAAAACACCTCAATTACAAAGTTATTGATGACTGCAAAACTTAGTGGCAATACCTATGGCGGATATAAAGAGAGCTGGGTGGCTCAGCACACTAACAATGTAAGCCCTCACTTGTCTTCATGCTTTACACAATGTAGAGGAAATAGCGTGTCATCAGTAGAAAGCTATACATATAAAGTAGGCCTTTATATTGTGGTTTTAGGAGGACATCTACCCACTTACTTTATATATTTTTTTCCTTACATTAAAATGTGTCTCATCATTTATTAAAGCACATATGTCGGCCCTGAAACTTTCCATTATTAGCGGTGTCCTTTTGATAGTTTGTGCAATGTTTATGCATATATGTTAAGAATTCCATCTTCCGCTCTCTTCCTAACAATAAAAATGGTATTAACTGATTAAAATGGCTTCTGGTCCCCTTTCAATGTTGCCTGCAGCCTTTTGTATGGAGAGGAAATGCACTCCCGGAATCAGAGGATCTCTGATTCGCAAAGTTTCTGAGTGTCAAAGCATCTCAGAAGAGGTCACGTTCTCAGGGCCTACGAGGGCCTAACAAATATATTCTGAGGAAGCCCACTGACGTACACGTAGGTCTGGCTAGCAGGGTTTTTTGTTTTAACTAATTACTAGAAGACAATTTGAAAAAATATAGGGCACAACACTTTGAGTCGCCACCTCAATATTTACTGAATTGTTGATTGATTTTGTAGTTAATACCAGGCTCCTCCATCTTGTGAGTGCTGGAACAGGGATGAAACCCATGCTACACATTGAATGCTTCCCACCTGAGTTATCCTCCTGTTGATATTCTGAGGGCAAAATAGCACTAATGTTTAGGCAGGAGAGGGCAGTTGAGGCTAGAGTAGCAACAATCCATGGCTGGCTGATGGCTTGCACCTGAAACATAAAGTGTACACTATATGACCGCCGACATAGTCCCCTCAGATTTTCTCACTCTGCAGCTCAGTTTCAGGTGATTTTTGCAAACAGTTCATCAGCGGGGTTTCGGTGACCCACTGAGGTGGAATAAATTCCAACTTGTTGCGTGATTCAGTGCATACCGACATAGCGAGCTCATTTAGCTGCATGAAAGTTTGCTTTGTTTAATCTGGAACAGATGTTAATTTCATTTGGACTGCATGACATTTTAATTTTGGAGTTAGAAATGGTATCATAACTTGAGAAATTCATATATTCTCTCAGCAGGGCACATCAGCGGCTTTATTTATGTGCAGGCCCTGTCTTTTTATTACTGCAGAGGTTCACCATACGGTCCAGTTTTCAACCTCCAAACCGAAGTATGAGCGCAACGTCCTCCCCTTTGCGAAGAATAAATCCCACGACTGGAGTTTACTACAGTGCTTGACCGGCCTAGTACAACAAGTTGTTTTAAAGCACGTTATTAAGCAATGCTAAATAGGAGCATTGCTAAGTTTCCTCTCTCGTCAGATGCCCCCTCCCCACTCCTCTCTAGACTGCTTCTGTTTTTTTTCCATCTGACTTTGCTTATTTTACTTCACTGCTGTTTGAGACTTTGTTTAAACATAGAATGAAGCCCCTTTTGCAAGTGGACCTCACTCTGGAGTCGAAACGCAGCCTCACATCCATTGCCATCACTGGTTAGCAAAGTCAAAGAAGCATCTTCAATGTTTGAGAGATGTCTAGGGCAGTGCAGTACCGCGACAGCAAGAGCATGTTGACCCTCTATGTTTGACATGTATAACAAAACAGTGAAAGCATGTGGTATTTGTAGCAATGAACGTGGATCACGTCCATTCGAACAGTGTGCGATTTCATCCAGAGTCCATATTGATATCATAGGAAAGGGGGCGCTCTCTTTATATACATACAATCAACAATATGGCATTTCCCAAGGTAGGACGCATAAAACACCAAGTTGATATTTGATGGTATGTCCAGCTGCTCCCTTTTCTTGGTGGAGAAAGTCGAAAAGTGCCCATGCAACCTGTAGCACTTAGTCTGAAAAGTGCATGTTTAGATGTCTTCAGTTCTCTCTGTAACAGTGTTTTTCACACTTTTTTGGCCTGGGCCCCCCTGAGCAAAATGTGGGCCGGCTGCCCCACCCCAAAAATGCCAAAGGGACAGTAAGTCCAAATGACTATGAACTATTGCGCGCTGTCGCCGTACCCTGCTCCCAGTATAGTCCCTGGGATCCTCTCCTCACCCCACCACAGACACTGGGCTCCCCCCACCCTGGTGGCACCACAGTGCCTACGGTCTACCCTCCCTACTCCCACCACTATCCTGTGCCTCCCCCTTACTGCTCCCACCACAGTTCCTGGGCTCCCGCACTCTGATATGATATGATATGATATGGCATTTGTAATGCGGCTATACACAAGTATTTCAAGGCGCGACAAGGCAAGGGAGGGGGAACGGAGGGAAGAGTGACGGCAATCCTACTAGGCGAGGTGTCATTCAGATTGCGCAAGTGCATGGGAAGGGGGCCGGAGGAAAGTGCGGGGGGAGGGGTCGGGACAGTGCAGTACATGGGCTAATAGAATAAATAAACAGTGAGTAAAAGTATGGGCAGCAGGTGGCAAGTGCAAGGGTAAGTGCAGACATCAGGTGTCAAGTGCTGGTAGTGAGACTGAAGGGATACAGAAAACAGTCCCCAAGTGCTCGGGCTTGCCAGGAAGGCAGTGCAGGTGTGCGACTTGTGGGGGAGGGGACCTGGGCCCGAGATCAGAGGGTGGCCAGGTAACCAGTGTAGTAGTAGTATCAGCCAGGAAGTCAGCAGGGGAGAGGAGGGGAAAAAGCAAAGAGAAAGGTTTTGAGGTGCTTCCGGAACCGGAGAGGATTCTCCTCAAGTTTTAGGGAGGCAGGGAGGATGTTCCAGAGGAAGGCTTCAGCCGAAGAAAGAGATCTACCGCCAACTTGTTGCTTGGAGAAGCGACTGACCCTGAGGGAGTTGGAGGTGGATGAGCAAAGAGTTTGAGAAGGAAGATATTTAGGAAAAGAGATTTGAAGATTTTGATGCCCCACGGCCAGAAGGCCTTGTGGACAATGCAGAGGCTTTTGAACTTAATCCTCGCAGCCACTGGGAGAAAGTGCAGATTTCAGTCCTGGAGAGATACAATCCCTGGGCTTGAGGCCAAGGACAAGTCTTGCAGTCCTCTTCTGGATAAGTCGCAGAGGGCGGAGAGTAGAAGCAGGCAGATTTAGAAATAGGCTGTTGTAATAATCCAGCCTAAAGAGAGCCAGAGCTCTGGAGACAGTGAGCTTCTGGGGGAAGGAGAGGAAAGGAAGAGTACCTCTGATGAGGTGCAGCTGGTAGTGTGACTTCTTAGAGATGTCAGAGATGTGAGGAGAGAAGGAGAGTGTGGAGTTGAAGATGACCCTGAGGTTTTTATCCTCACAGGTGGGAGCAGGAAGAGGGCCAAGAGAGGCCGGCCAGAGAGTGACAGGAAAGGAGGGAGCGGGTGTGCCGATGAAGAGAATCTCGGTCTTACTGGCATTAAGGCAGAGGTCATTGGTGGCACACCACTCCTGGATGGCGGACAGACAGTCAGAGATGAGAGAGGGAGAAGAGGTAGCTGAGGATAGCCTGAAATTAGCTCAGTGCCATCCGCATAGCCCTGGAAGTTGGGGCAGAGTCCGGCAATGCGGTGGGCAAGAAGTACCAGGTATTGGTTGAACAGCCAGGAAGAGAAGTTGGACCCCTGGGGGACACCACAGGTAGAGATAGAGAGAGATAGGAAGGAACTAAGTTGAACCTGGGAGGTTCGATCAGAGAGGAAAAAAGTCAGCCACACCACAGCTTGACCGGTGATTCCAAGGTTATCACGGAGATGGTAGAGCAGGATGGCATGATTGACCATGTCAAAGGCAGAAGAGAGATCAAGAAAGATGAGGACGCAGGGGGTGTTGGAATCATGGTTGGAGAGCAGGTCTTCACGGATGTTCGGAAGATCAGTTTCTGTGCTTCTGGCAGCTCTGAAGCCAGACTGATGATCATGGAGGCAACCAACAGATTCAGTGTGAAGATTGAGCTGGGAGATGGCCAGCTTTTCAAGGAGTTTGCCAGGAAGGGAGTGATGGAGATTGGGCGATAGTTAGCCGGACAGGACGGGTCGGCAGAGGGTTTCTTAAGAAGAGGGTGCAAAGGGAGTGCTTCAGGGGGGAAAGGAAAACTCCAGTGGTGAAGGAGTGGTTGCAGAAGTCGGCCAGGACAGGAATCAGGAAGTCAATGTGATCCTTGATGGTTTTGGAGGAACAGGTCTGAACCTGTTTTGACGAGACTTTCATAGATCAGACTTGTCTAGAAACCTTGTCTGGGGATAACAGGGGAAAGGCAGAGAAAGAGCGAGGAGAGGTGGCTGAAGAAGGGCTAGAGGAAGAGCAGGGAGTAGATGGAGGAGGGGAGAGGAAGAGAGAGAGGACAGGATGTCCTGAGTTTTAGAGATGAAATGAGAAGCCAGGGCCGTGTACAGGGCCTGGGAAGGGACAGGAGAGTTAGAGACTGCGGCAGGATTGGCCAGTTCCTCACAGATTTTAAAGAGTTCACCTGAGTTGTTAGATGCCGCAGAGATACGGGCTTGGATGTGAGCTCTCTTCTCGGTGAGGACAGAGAGCCGGTATTGCCTTTGGAGCAGGCGGCAGGCAAGTTTTTCAGAGGATGTACATGAAGTGTGCCATTTCCTCTCAGCCACTCTGCACTTGCATTTAAGGGTGACGAGGTCTGGGTCGTACCAGGAGTTGCACTTGGATTTGGGCTTCAGGCGGATCCCCATGACAGGGGAAAGAAAATCGAGAGTATCAGATATAGCAGAGTGGAGCATGGAAAGTGCTGTGTCAGGGTGTGAGTCAGCCAAAGGGTTGAGTGGAGGGGTGAGAAAGTGGCGGCGAAAAGCCTCAACTGACGTGTTTGATGGGTCGGATTACCGAGAAGGTGGGTGGCAGTTATGGAGTTGGCTTGGCCTGAGGGGTGGAGAGAGTGAGCTGGGAGGAAAGGAGAAAGTGATCACTCCAGGAGAGAGGAGTGGTGAGAGGGATAGAAAGGGGATGGTCTGAGGTGATCAGAACATCTAGTGTGTGCCCTGCAGCGTGAGTCTGGCCAGAGGGTGTAATAGAGAGTGAGAGAGAGTTGCAAAGGTCGCAAAAGAGTCCAGAGGAAGGACAGGAAGCATCGAGGTGGATTTTGAAGCCTCCAAAAAAGGAGGAGTTGAGTGGTCGAGACTAGGAGGGAAGAGGAGAGATCTGTCCACTCAGAGAGGAAGGAGGAGATCTGACCAGGTGGTCGATAGATAGTAGCCACAGTAAGGGAATGGCTAAGAGAGAGAGAGAGCCTGCAGATGAGGCATTCGAAAGAGGAGTAGGCCTGCGTAGGCAGGAATCCACTCGGGTAAGATTAGGACTACACCCCCTCCGGAACGGTTGGACCTGGGTGCGGAGAGGATCATGTAGCCATCAGGGAGGAGAGTGTTGAAGCTTGTGACAGAACTGGCCGTGAACCAAGTCTTGGGGAGACCGAGGACATCGAGGTCAAGTTCCTCCAAAAGGTGGCAGATGGAGCAATGTTTGACAGCTGAGCGAGAGTTGAGAGTGGCAATATGGTGAAGTTTGCCATCCTTGAAAGACTTCCGGGGAGGGGTACAGATCAGAGGTACGCCATGCGGAGGTATAGAAGAATCCCGAAGGGGGGCAGAAAGGGAAGGAGGAGAGGGCAAGATATCCAAGGAGGAGGCAGCAAGGGGAGGTGAGGAAGCCGTGGAGGGGGAGAGGGGACAGCAGAAGAAGAAAGGAAATTGATGAGGCACGGGAACCGTTTATCGAAGAGGAAAAGGTTGCTCTGAGGGCCTTGGACCAAGACGGTACCATTAACATAAACATTAATGATGACCTTAGAGGAGTGGAACGAGACCAGGATGGCCTCCCACCGGGTGCCACCTGTAATGGGGGAACAGTAGAAAGGAGAGAGCACAGAGACCATATGTAGGGTCCATATGTCTGGCGAGGGAACGACAAAGAGGATGTTGGTGAAAGTTTGCCTGGAGGAGGCACTGGCATAGATATCAGCAATAGGGAGGCCTGGGTTGGAGACCAGGATGTCCTTTTTAAACTTCTTCCTACCAGATTTAGTGAGGAGAGAAGGATAGCCGATAGAGAAGCAGTTAGAGAAAATAGGAGAGACAGAGAGCACCATAGAGTAGGTAGGGAGAGGAGAGAAGAGGAAGGGAGAGGGATGGGGAGAACACTAGGGAAGGACACAGGGCAGGGTGTAAGCAGACGAGAGAGAGAGGCGAGACATGTTGAGCAATTGGACAAGACAACAGACACTCAGATTTAAAGGACTATCACAATGCATTTTTAAGAACAGGCGAAGACCACACCTAAGTTTGAGAGTCCTAAATAAAGGGGAAAAGGCCTAGGTTTTACATTTTAAATACTTACACAATGCAATATTAAAAACAGGCGAAAAACACACCTAGTTTGAGAGTCCTGAATAGAGGGAAAAAAGCCCTAGGTTTCATAATGCAATTTTAAATACTTAAATAATGCAATTTTAAGAACAGTGGAAAATGTGAGTGTCCTGAATAGAGGGGAAAAGGCCTAGGTTGCACAATGCAATTTTAAATGCTTACACAATGCAATTTTAAAAACAGGCAAAAAGCACACCTCGGTTGAGAGTCCTGAATAGAGAGACAAAAGGCCTAGGTTTCACAATGCAATTTTAAAAACAGCCGAAAAACACACCTAAGTTTGAGAGTCCTGAGTAGAGGGGAAAAGGCCTATGTTTCACAATGCAATTTTAAATACTTACACAATGCAATTTTAACCTCGAAGTACTTTAAAGTACTGTTTGCTGAGGCCGTGGACTGCGCTCCCTAATTGCTGCTAAAGACTAGAGAAAACAGGGCGGTTATCAAGGCTTATCTTTGACAGCTTCCGAGGCTGTCAGGAAGTCTAAAAGTGTTGCACCGGATTTGCCTGGACTTACAAGGAAGACAAAAGGTGTGGCTTAACAAAAATGGTGGCTCCGCCTCAGGCGTGGTGAAGTTCTGCCGAAAAAATAGTTGCTGCCCTGCGCACCTTGAAGTACTTTAAAGTACTGTTTGCTGAGGCTGTGGACTGTGATCCCTAATTGCTGCTATAGACTGGAGAAAACGCAGCGGTTATCAACGCTTATCTTTGACAGCTTTCGAGGCTGTCAGGAAGTCTAAAAATGTTGCCGCGGATTTGCCTGGATTTACAAGGAAGACAAAAGGCGACTGTCCGTGCACGTCACACTAGTGTTGTGCCATGTTGTCCTGTTTTAGTAAACACGCTGTGATTTAACACGTTGGGATTTAACACTGTTGTACAGCGTGTGTAAGTTGTGCATATCTCGAATAGATTTAATTGGTTCAGTGGTAAAACAGTGTACACATCAGGTGTGGTGACGTTCTGCCGAAACAAGTTAAATAATTGCTGCCCTGCGCACCTGCGCACGCACCTCGAAGTACTTTAAAGTACTGTATGCTGTTCGTGGTGCGCGGCGCAGCGCACAGAGGTTCCGGCTGTGTTTTATTAGTTAATTGTGTGGATTAGATAGCATTGGAGTGGGGCGTGGAATGCAACGTGTACTCCCAATGTTGAAATCAGGTATGCCCCCCATAAAAACAGTAAAGACGAATATGTTAAATTCATGTTCCTCAATTCGTATTAACCAAAGACATTTACCAAAGGCAACAAGCTCAACGCCGATAACCCGGTTTACCTCCAAAACAAAAAAAACCTACGTCTAAAGTGGTGGTTTTAGCCGACATTCGTAAGTATTGTAAAGATTTTTCACCAGTACTAGAGGTACAGTCATCCTTGGCAACTGCAATATGTGAGACCTCCATAACACTTCTGCCACAAACAATAACAATGCCATTGCCGGCTGTTTTGCCAAGTCTCACTGAAGTGAGTGGTCCCAGGGCTGTTCTAGTGGAAGATTCAGCAGTATGTGTGCAATCATCACCATCTGATAGTGTGATGTTGAATAATGCATGTGAAGTATATGAGCACCCTGAGATCTTACCCCCAGTGCTGTTGGCGCCACAAGTAACAGAAAAACAGGTGGTCATAGATATGGATATCCCCAGTTGTCAGTCTAGAAATACGGATCCCTCTACTTTGAGCCTGCAAACGCATTTTGGTGGCCGTGGACCAACCGTCTCATGCACGACACGACAGAATATAGGTTTTCGAGTTTGTCAATTAACAGCCATTTTGTTGTAACAAGAATCGCCATTTTGTTTTCTAACCATTGCTCATTGCTTTCTGTTCCTATTGCTTCGCAGTATATTTTCCGCTTACACTGCTCGACTGTGGAACATTGTTGTCTGTATGTGAAAAGGACAAGGCCACAGGGCCGTGAGGATGACAAGAGTTCGCTGAAACACAAACGTAGGCAGCGCCAGGAAGAATGCCCGGCTTCCTCCCGAATGTAGCCTTGAAGCAGAGCTGCAGGGCATTTAATCATTTCACAGCTATCAGCCAGTCTCGTTATATGGTAGAATATGTTAGAATAATACTGCTAAAGGCTTGAATTATGCTTTTCTAACGGCCCCCATTTGCGGAGCCCGTTAGAGCATGTCGGCTCCCAGGACGCGAATAGTACCTGATAGATAGCAAGGTCCGGAATGCAACTCCCCCCCCGTATGTAGTTCGCTTCCAAGAACAGAAGCGCCGTGTTCTATTCAATAACCGAAAGATGCCTTCGTACTCACAAATTGCAAATTGTTACTAGAATAGATGTTTGAAGGTGTCATAGTGGTCTGAGATATCCATCATCACACCAAGTTCAAAGAAACCCAATAAAGGGGGGGGTGTTAAACATGTCACAGCTGATTGTTTGATATGCATTTTGTATATATGTAACTGATGTACGTAATTCACTCTCTTGCGTCCCTCGAGGTCTAGAGATACACGTCACGGGGCGTGAGACCGAGTTGGCCAACTGAGACTTTTGATTTGCAATAAAACCCTAGCTTTGGGAATACAACCTTGTGTCTGGCGTCTCTATCGTGTGTGGTGACCTGCCTTTTTTCCATAGACGTCAGGGTCCTCTAGGGGCCCCTTTCACAGTGGTAGCCATGGAGATGATGTTACTAGGTGCCAGTTATGTTTCTTGATACTTCCCATTCCTCTATTAGTTCAATAGCTTCTTATACAGCCCTGCTCCCCGTAATTTAAAGAATGCAGGGGAAGTATTCAAGAACTATCAACCTGACCCAATAATAAAAGTGTTGGAGGTTACATTCACCACAATTAATTTAGCTCTTCAAACGATGACAAAATGATTTGAATTGCTAAAAGGTAAAATGTCTATGCAGCACACACAGATTGAACGAATACTTCATTGGCAGACGGAGACGTAAGCGCTGTTACAAAACAGAAAATTAGTGTGTCCCATAAAATCTGTTTGTGGTCAGAAGAATTATGTGACAAAATCCTCTCAAACTGGGTCAAATCCCACAACAAATATGGATATGTGTAGTGTGATACCTGCCATACATGGCCCTATCTATGAAGTTCTTGAGAAACCCAAACATTCAGAACCACTGGATTCCCACGAAAAATCATCATACCGACCAGAAGTGGATCTTAGCTGTGTGGTTATGGAGTCACAAACAAACTCATCAAGTTCAGTTAATAATAATAACAATAATAAAAAATCAGCATATACTATCTTTTTGAAAACTAAAGCTGTTCCTATGAAATTATCAAATCAAAGTAAGTTATCAAAAAATCAAAAAGCGTTTCCAAAAAATAATGGTTCTAGTTCCAAACAATTCCTTAAGGCACTAACCCTGCCAAAACCAGTAAAAAATACTATTCTGCTTTCCAACGCCATTAAAAAAAAAATCAAAAACTTGATAAGGCTAAAACATCAATACCTCCTTCTGACTTCGAGGTGGGCAGAGTCATTATTCCTTATGCCCCATTAGACATCTTGGTTAAAGTGCCAGAGAAACAAAATAATGAAGTTGTTCAGGAAAACATTAAAATGCAGATTGATGTTAATCAAGCTCTACAACGAAGAGAGATTCGGGAAGTGGTGGACGCCTACATGGCGGAACGATTACCCACCAAAAATCCTTCTAGTAATCATTCTGTAGGTACTGCAAAGACTGCTATAACTCAACTGTGTGGTGATTGCACTAGACTAAATCCTACCCAGCAGAGTAATAGTGGGCCGCTCTCGTGTAACTCAGATGCTCGTATGTCTACCATGGCACTAAAAACAAACACGAATAAATCATCAAAAAAGCAAATTGAGCCCAAACGTATCCAATCACTGGAATCTGAATCCTGCCTAACAGATATTATCTGTCCACAGAATGTCAATAAGATTTTGCAAGCTCAATTGAGCTCAACGCAAGCAATACAACTCTTACAAACGGCGCTCGCTGGTCTGCTCCCATTAGAAGCTCAAGATACTCAACCAAAATCCAATGTTAAGAAACCAGTATCTTCCAAAGCTAAATTATTTCTGACTGGCATAAAGCGACCAGTAGCGTATTCACTGATACTATTGTGCCGACCGGCTCCATTCCCACAGTATGATATCAATAGACGTACTGTCTTAGCTATATTCTCTGATGTTCCCCAACTAGATGATATATTGTCTACTGACATTGCTCTAGTTGAATTTGCCAAAAACAAACTAGCTACTACAGTGACTCTCTGGATGGAATCGAGAGTAGTGCAAAACACAATATGGTTGGCGAAAGAGGCACTTTATAATTTGGGTTTTGTTATTACAACAGAGTAGATACAAGAATCTAGCCCAAGTATAAAAAAAATCACTCTCTCTAACAGAATTTACAAGGCCGTAAGCTTAGAGAAAACGGTGTCTGAAGAAAAGACAACTAACAACCATTATATGACCGCTCATGTACAGAATTAGCTAGACCCTGAGTTGTCACCTGAAACACTGGCCTTAATAAGTTGGAATACGAGAGGCTTTAAGCATCTGACTCAAAGTTTTGGTGATCTTGTTAAGTATGATGTGATTATGCTTCAAGAGACGTGGTTACAAGTTTCACCAATAATAGATGGCTACGATGTTTGCTTAAACTCAGCCCACAGATCTGGAAATGGTCGGCCTACATCAGGTCTTCTTATTGCAATTAAAACTACCCTAGGTATAGTTATAGAACCATGGCCCAATCCGAATAGATTCATACAAATGGTCAAAGTTACAACACCAGTGCACTCATTTGCAGTTATCAATTTGTATTGGAACCCGGCTCCATCATAGAGACACACTTCCTTGAGAATCTGAGTGAATTAATGTTAATGATTTCCTAAGACAAATCTATATGGCACATTATCATAGGAGGGGATTTGAATTTGAAATGTTTGTGTGAAAAAACCGCAAAGCCCCAACCAATATTTAGACCTTTGAATAAATTTACATAATTTCACAATCTCGTGATGCTCAATGGTTCGTGTGCCTCTGATATGCCAGCCCAACCAACATGGAGGCGAGGGAAATCAGTAGCCTTGATTGACTATATTTATGTGAGTTCCTCGTTATTCCCATGTATTGTTGATTTTTGTATTGTGCAATCCAGTTTTAGTGATCATGATCAGCTGACTGCAAAATGGATATCTTGCACTCCACCAAGGCAGATAGATAGGGTGCTCTCTCTAACAAATCTAACTACTAATGCGAGAAGCACCAGACTATGATGCTCAGAGAAACAGCTGCATGAACTCCATGAATACATACAGAATTGCATGGGGTTGACTAAACAGGATGAGCTGTCAAACTATCACTATTACGCAATGCTGCCTTACTTTCTTGATGATAAGAGAAGAAAATCCATACTCACGAAACCATCTTTGCACACTTATAATGATGAATTGAAAAAGCGAAAAACCATGTATAGGAATGAAAAAATAAAGGCTGTAAAATTACTTATGGTATTAAGAGGGCCCACATTGATTAAGATTAAGACCCGGTATAAAAATTGGTTAAGAGCTAGGCGGGCAAATTTATATCAGATAGATGGTCAAAATATGCTCAAACTAATACAATCCAAAAATGCTTCAAGAACATTTGCAATCATGAATGGTGTTATGAATGGACCACAAGATCTTATCCAAGCGAATAGTGTTGTGGAGTCTGACTGGATATCCTATTTCTCTAAACTGTATGCTCATCCAACAAATAATGAAAGTTTGGATACAGTCAAGTTTCCTACCAAATTCAACTTGAAATTCGATCTTTTAGATATCCAATTATGTATTAAATCTATAAGTTGGTCAAGAGCGTGTGGTCCAGATGGTCTATCCAATCAGACGCTCAGACAGAGCCCTAATATGTGGGCCCAAATTCTGTTCAATATCTTTACTCTGGTGAACGAATATCAATCCATCCCCCAGTCATGGAGATACTCCATTACAGTGCTGATTTACAAAAAGGGTAACCGTCAGGCTCCTAATAGCTATCGCCCCATAGCATTGCTAGACACACCAGGGAAGATCTTTATGCGTCTCATCTTAAAAAAGCTTAAACATTGGGTGCGAGATAAACACTTGTTGGATCCTCTTCAAGCAGGTTTTGTTACTGGAGTGGGCATTATACCAAACATAATGATCCTGAAGATAATCAAGGCGAAGTATGTAAAACTTGGTCAACCAATTGACCTTGCATTTGTTGACTTCAGAATAGCCTTTGATTCTCTGGACCGATTATTGGTTTATCAGAAATTAAGGCATTACAATTTTCTGGATACTTTACTGGCTTTAATAGGGTTGCTCCATTCAAACACCTATATGCAATTAATATTGATGCTAAATGGTATACTATCTGCCTATATTCGCACACAGAGAGGACTAAAACAGGGATGCATTTTAGCGTCAACCTTGTTCAATCTTTTCATTTTAGATATTAGTCTTATTTTTACACATATAATCTGTGATGCTCCTAAAATAGGCACCCATCTGATCAATTATCTGCTTTTTGCAGAAAATCTCATTCTCTTATACAAAACCCCTAGTGGATTACAAAACATGTTAAACGCATTAAATTTGGGTGAATCAAAAAACAACTTGGTGATTAACACGGCCAAGACGCAAGTACTAGAGTGTAAACCAAAGACACAGTTGCAGGTCAACTCCTATCAATGGTGCTTGGGAAGTGAGAAACTCGAAAAAGTTAACATGTATAAATATCTGGGTGTTTTGTTTTCCAACTCTTTAAGAAAAAATGATAATGAGACTGGAATCACTCAGAAATTACTTCTTCTTATCGCTCAGACGAGGTTACTAATGCATAAATATGCAAAGTTTTCCTATTCTCATATACAATTATTTTACAAACAGAAAGTGATTCCCATTCTTACATATGGGGTTGAGACCACATTGCTAAACAGCGTCAGTTCTGGGATGCGCTAGAATCTAAGTTTTGGAAAAAAAATCCTGAGTCTTCCTATGTCCATGTCGAAAGCAATATTACGGTTTGAATTGGGTTTGACATCTATGTTTTCACAAGATCAATGGAAAAGATGTGCGCTGCTCAGAAAATGCCTGCTAAATATAGGATTGTCTAATGTAGTTGGAATATTAGCCCCTTATCTGACATCCACAAATGACTTATTTTCCAAAATAGGGATGCAGAATGTTTTAAATATCCTTGCAGATTCCAATATCTCTTTATATATATTGCTTCGTAATCCTGGTAGAGCGAAATTGAAGTTATTTCAAGTGGACTGGATTGTCACGATTGAGGAATGCTCCCGAATGAAAGACTTTGATATAATCACATTTGCTCACAAAAAGTTGGCAACCATGGCAAGTTATTTACAGAAATATCCATCACCGCATGTGCGCAATCAATACCCGCGCTTTAGATGTAACCTATGGCATACCAGGTCAGTCTTGGCAAGAAGGAAATTAATACCAGAGAATGAGAATTACTGTAGATGGTGTAGGGTACAGTTCCAAAATGAAACCTTGAAGCATTGTGTAATAGAATGTCCGAATCTTGGTGACTTGCGAAAGAAATATTTCTCTAGAGTCACCTCTGCATTACTCCCTATGAATCAGTCTGATGCTTGGAAATGGTTATTTTCGACCTCTAACTTGTCGGTACAAATTGCTACTGTTCAATTTTTGAATGAATTGTTTAAACCTGAAGATGCTTGAATAAGTAAAGCTTAATAGGAAATATAGAGAGTTAAATTGAATGAAAAATGCATGTATGTATGGTGGATACACTGTAACAAGTGTATATTTGATAATTGTTATATTAAGGCGATGTAAACATGATGTAAGAATATTTAATTATGCAATATCTTGTATAGATATTGGTTTTAAGTTAAACAAATATGTAAAATGTGCTGATAATTGTATTTATTTTGTAAATATTTGAAAGGTTCAATGAATAATTGAACTAACCAAATAAAAAAAAAATGCAATTTTAAGAACAGGCTAAAAAAATAAGTTTGAGGGTCCTGAATAGAGGGGAAAAGGCCTAGCTTTCACAATATCAGTTTAAATTCTTACACAATGGAATTGTAAGAAACAGGCAAAAAACACACCTAGGTTGAGAGTCCTGAATAGAGGGAAAAAAGGCCTAGTTTTCACAATACAATTTTAAATACTTACACAATGCAATTTTAAGAACAGGCTAAAATAATAAGCTTGAGAGTCCTGAATAGAGGGGAAAAGGCCTAGGTTTCACAATGCAATTTTAAATACTTACACAATGCAATTTTAAGAACAGGGGAACATTTGAGATTCCTGAATAGAGGGGAAAAGCCCTAGGTTTCACAATGCAATTTTAAATACTTACACAATGCGATTTTAAAAACAGGTGAAACACACACCTAGGTTGAGAGTCCTAAATAGAGGGAAAAAGGCTTAGGTTTCACAAAGCAATTTTAAATACTTACACAATGCAGTTTTAAAAACAGCCGAGAAACACACCTATGTTTGAGAGTCCTGAGTAGAGGAGAAAAGGCCTAGGTTTCACATTGCAATTTTAAATACTTACACAATGCAATGTTAAGAACAGGCTAAAAAAACTAAGTTTGAGATTCCTGAATATAGGGGAAAAGGCCTAAGTTTCACAAAGCAATCTTAAATACTTACACAATGTAATGTTAATAACAGGTGAAAAACACATCTAGGTTGAGAGTCCTGAATAGAGGGAAAAAGGCCTAGGTTTCACAATGCAATTTTAAATACTTACACAATACAATTTTAAAAACAGGCAAAAAACACACCTAAGTTTGAGAGTCCTGAATAGAGAGGAAAAGGCCTAGGGTTCACAATGCAATCTTAAATACTTACACAATACAATTTTAAAAACAGGCAAAAAACACACCTAAGTTTGAGAGTCCTGAATAGAGAGGAAAAGGCCTAGGGTTCACAATGCAATTTTAAATACATACACAATGCAATTTTAAAAACAGGTGAAAAACACACCTACGTTTGGGAGTCCTGAATAGAGGGGAAAAGACCTAGGTTTCACAATGCAATATTAAATACTCACACAATGCAGTTTTAAAAACAGGCAAAAACACACCTAGGTTGAGAGTCCAAATTAGAGGGAATAAAGGCCTAGGTTTCACAAAGCAATTTTAAATACTTAAACAATGCAGTTTTAGAAACAGGTGAAAAACACACCTAGGTTGAGAGTCCTGAATAGAGGGAAAAAAGGCCTAGGTTTCACAATGCAATTTTAAATACTTTCACAATGCAATTTTAAGAACAAGCAAAAAACACACCTAAGTTTGAGAGTCTTGAATAGAGGGGAAAAGGCCTAGGTTTCACGATGCAAATTTAAATACTTACACAATGCAACCCTAAAAAAACAGGTGAAAAACACCTACGTGTTTTCTAGGTGGGCAGGGGTAAACCGGGTAGCGTGCAGGTCAACCCTGGTTGAAGGCTGGCAACTGGCTTCCCCTGCGGACACCTGCAGACACAGCCAGGAGCCGCCTCTATGGGAACCACCCTTTGTCTAGGGGCCCTTAGATGTGGGGCTGCCGGGCAGGGGCTGCCCTAAAAGGGTCAATAAGACCAGCAATAGAGCCAATCACGGGGAGGAGGCGGGCTGGGAGGTGGGAGAGTGAGGGAGGGAATCTGGAAATTGAACCAGGGAGGAGGGAGAGCAAACAGTGCACAGAGTGCAAGAAATAACCACAAAAAGCACAATAAAAGTTAAAACGCCTTGGAGGATCTAAGCCACGTTACCTAGTCAGCCCCAGTTGGAAAGTGGCGAGTGCGGGACACAACGGGCTGTTAGGCCAGAAGGGCACAGGACAGCAGCCAATCACAGGGAGGAGGCGGGCTGGGAGGTGGGAGGCAGAGGGTGGGAATCAGGAAATGGAACCATGGAGGAGGCAGTCCAAACATCGAACAGAGCGCAAGAAATAACCACAAAAAGCACAATAAAAGTTAAACCGTGGAGGGTCTCAGCCACGTTACCTAGTCAGCCTGCTCATAGCACAGTTCCCTGGTGACTTTTTTAAGTGCAGGGGCATAAATATTTCCCCCAGATATTCCATAGCCAACAAGGGTAGCGAGGGAGCCGGATCAATCAATGGGTGTTCGGCGGGGAGGGTTCTCCGCCCGGGATCTTTTAAAAAAATATTTGGTTAAAATGCTGAATTTTAGAGCACACTTTAAAAATAAATTGGGTAAAAAGCCAAACAGTTTGCAATTTGCACTGGGGGCAGAGTGGGGAGCCATGGTATTTTCTACTGGACAATGGTGACTCCTGCTATATTTCTCTATGATCCATTTATGTTCTAAAAACTGAGAAGGCCTATAACACGCTGTATGCTAAGAAACAATCCCCAAGATTACTAGAACTTAAAGAGGCTGAATGGAATGTTTCAGTATGTCACAAGTTTGCAGGGTATGATGACCCTTTTACCCAACAGTATTACATTTACTTTTAAAACAGCCCAAGCTATTTAGTGGGGTTTGGAATATCGAGAATCCAATGTTGACTGCTGTAATGCTGCAGGAGTCAGTCTGAGTATCAGTCGCATCTTCTTGAGAATCGGTTTACAATTATATCTCTGTTTGTATTTTGCAGTTTGTGTAGCGCTAACACACTGGGTAGGAAAGCACTCCCATCTTCTGTGAGTGGCTGAGGTTGTGGCTGAACACCAGGCATTCAAAGTTCCTGACAATTCACTCCGTCAGAGAGAAGTCTTCATTGTTGAATCAGGCAAACGCCACTCTGCATTTTATGTTTTGTAACATGAACAGACCACTTATTTGTATTGCAATACAAGGATACAGTCTGACAGAGTACTGCAGTCTGGTTAAATGAACCCCCAGCAAGAAATGCAGTGTCTTTCAGGCCACAGAATAAGTAATGTGTTCTATGTATGTGAAGAACTAAGAGGGCGAGTGACATTGATGCAAATCAAGTAACTTGCAACTTTAAATATTCATCTTGCCCTTTTAATATCTTTTAGTTTACTTTGAAGTAGGATATTTTATTACAAAAGATGTGTTCTCACAACCTTGTAGTTTTGTTCTCTTATCTGAGGAGAACAACCTCTCTTGCGTAAACCTCCTCTTCATTTGGACAACCACAACTGTGCACAATTTGGCCATGCTCTATAAATCGCTCTATGCTCCACCTTTCCACTTCTGATCTCAATGATTGTGTCCTTGCCGCTTCCCAGTGCCAATAAACCTGGCACCCTCATAATGATTTAGACATTTAGAGTTTGTCAGTTTGTTTCCAGAATTCCCCTTGTGTGCTTTGAGCCAAAACCAATTATAATTCACATTTCATGTCATTATTTTTAAATGCTCCCAGAGCTATTCTGTTTTACTTGGTTTAAATCTTCTCAAGCAGCTTTGGCAAACAATGTATGTCTGGGCTTATACATACTTGTCCACATTTGTCAGCTGTGTGGGGTGAAATAGCCCTACAATTCCATAACTACAGACTGGAGTTAGAGGGGGAGATATGCCCCTCAACAAAATGCCTGTGCTGGAGTACATGCAAAATGAAGCCCTTGCCCAAACACGAACTAGCCAATTTAGGCATCTAAGCATCTGGATGTCTGAACATACTCCTTCCTACACATGAAGGGAAGACCAGATGATACTGTTGAGGAAGGTCTGGAAAGGATGAGACCATCTTGACAAAAACAGTGACTTCTAGCATGTACATGAAAGGGCCAAAATGTGTGCAAGCCTGCACACAGACTGTGGGTTTCACTGTAACAAGAATGATTGTCTTCAAAAATCCGGGGTTCCCTCATTTTCAATTAAAGACCTGCTCTTCAAAATATGTGCAGGAATGCCATTAAGGAACTGTACGTTTGTTCATCATGAGCTCATCAAAGAGAATCTTTTAAGTAACCAGAATCTACAAGGAAATGTGTAGCTATAACAGCATGAAAGGTTTCACAGCTAGAACTGACCCCCGTGACATTGCAACTGGGTCTTCAAAATCAACATTAAGTATTCAAATGTACAGCTAAAGTCTTTAAACATATTATGTTGCCTAGTATAATCACTGTTGCAGGAAAGTACTGTTGCAAGGGTTTACATGTTAGATTGTGCGCATTTGCTAAAGTTGGATCAAATTTAAAATGCTGGGAAAAGGCAACAAGTTTCACTTCCTAAGAAATGAACCACAGGTGTGAAACAAGCCTTCCCAAGCTGTTACCATGGGAATGAGGTGAGGCATTTTGTGGATCTTCAAGTTTTACGAGCAAACGTACTGAGGCTGTCGTAAACTTAGCAATTAGCCTTTGAAGCTGTAGGCTAACCTCAACAAAAGGGTGCCTCTTGATGTCAGAGATAAGAACCAGATCTCTACCTACAGAGGGGAATGAGGGAAGGTGGAGCTTCACACCCATTACACACAATGGGAGATGCATAACTTGGGAAGTATTAATTGTTAATTTTTTTTTATGTTCAGATTTATGAAAAGCAGTCAGTTAGCTGCTTCTGGTGGGTGCAAAACAATTCTGGTAACACCACCCTAACACAAGTTATCAAACAAATATGAATGTTGTTATGTGTAAAAATCTGACAATCATAAAAATGTGAGAAAAGGAGTAGTAGGTGATAGGTACTCCACCCACGAGAATGCCATATTTTTCAGTAATGTAGTTTGAGTGGAAATGAGAAAATACGGTAGCTTCGCCCCACCATGTTGGTCATCAAGCAAGGTTTATACGATTCACACAAAAATGTAATGTCTGAATGTGCTGGCATCCGTGGCGTAATCTGATGAGAAAGGGTATTTTTCAAAATGTGAGATTTCTAGGTACAAAAGCCGTATTCAACCCTCTGCCCGTGTCAGATGATTCATGGGGTATCCTCCCCTGACTGCTCAAATCACGCCTACTTTCCCTGAGTTTATCGGCTTGAGGAGGGGGAGGGAGCCCTTGACCATTGCCCAATCATTTGTGCGAGGAGGATGATACTGCAGTGATGTCATTTGGCTTATAAATAGGTTACTCCTCCTCAACTGGAGATGCTCTCTACAAACTCTGAGCTGTGCAGCTGACAGGAGATCTGAAGCTATACTTCCATTAATTGGGCCTAATCCTGGAGTGAAGCAGCGACCTGGAGTAACCGGTTGGGAACACAGAGTGAGGCCTTGATTGACCCCAGTGATGCTCCTGGCAGTGGAGCCCTGGCACCATTGATGACTGTAGAATCCTTTTCTTCTGTAAGTATAGATCTCCACATCCCTAGATTAAACAAGTCCTATCTATGTAAGCACTAGGCTAGAGTGCCCATAAAGGAAAACCCTCTATTCTATCTGTTTGGGGAAATGTAGTCATTTGTCTATTGAACAGTATTTAATTTGTCTGTGCAATTTGTTAACTCTCCCCTTGACACTGTGTTCCTCTGTGCCTTTAATGCATGTTTCCTATGGAACAAAATCATCCCTTGTGTATATGTTGATCATAGTTCTCTTTTCCCTGAAAGGTCCTTTGTTTGTTTTCATTGGTAAGTAAGTTCTTTCCCTAGTATTTTGCTCAGTAAATCAATTAATTGCCCCATTCAAATTCATGGAGCAAGATTGGTGCAATTTGAAACCAAGCATCTTGTGCCCACTGAGATAATTTAATTGTTATAGTCATTAAAGGGTTGCCCCAAAATAATTATTCCCATTATAAGCTGAAACTGAATTTGTCCATGTGTAAATTGTGTGTCTAAAAACAAATCCCCATTTGCATCTGTCATGCAACCAAATCGTTGTTCCCACTGTGAGAATCTCTTTGCCCAAAACATCCTTGTGACTTGTCCCTGTCATTTCACTAAAAAACGTGGTTTCTATGTGCCTTTCTCATTGTTGTAAGCGTGTGTCATTTTTAGCTCCAGCCAAATTCATTGTGATTCACAATTTCGTTTTTCCAAAACCTTCTCTTCTTCCTTTAAAAAGTGAGTTTCCTACTTTATCTTTCTCTATCATGTTCTGAGCTCTCATTTAGTATTGCAATTTCCTTCATTTTCATGGTTTGGAGCTTGCTTGCCATTTTCTGTTCCAACCAAATTCAGTGTAATTTACCAGTTTGTTTTTCCAAATATTTCTTTTCATCCTTTTAACAGGGAGTGCCCTAAAGTATGTCCCTTTCCCCATCATTGTCTGATCTCGGATTTAGCATTGCCTTTCCTTTATTTATTTATTTTATGGTTTTTTGAGCCCCAGTAAAACAAGCGTGATTTGCATTTTCGTTTTTCTAAATCTTTCTTTTCACTTTTTAAAAATAGTTTTTCCTACTCAATCCTTCTATCTCTATCGTACCCTGAACTCAGATTCAAATTCCATTACTATTTATGTTTTACTTTTATTTTTCTTGTGTGAAAATCGTAATTCCTATGGGTGCTAGCTAGCCTGTTTTGAAGCCCTATTTCTTTTCTAGTGTAAGCAACCCAAAATACCCTTGAGTGCTGTCCCATGGTAGTAGTACTGAATCATTGCAAAACCCAGTTTTCCATTGTAACAGGGAGGAGCGATTAACCTTCCTGCCATCAGTTGAGAGAAACTAGTTGGCATTGCTTTTCACAACACAAATTTGCTATGTTCTTGGTCTATTGGGGCAAAGGGTGCTGATGGAGGTTGGGTGCGAGACGGGTTGGAGGCCTCCTTAAAAAAACATTTGGGGCTTGTAAAAATAAAAAGCGGTTTGATAGTGCACACACCCATTGCAAGGGAAAAAGGTCCCTGTGTTGTTTGTGTTGCATAATATATCGTCACAGCTGGCTGTATATTGTGTGTTTGCTAAATCTGGACTTTAGTTTGCAATGAATATCATGTGTAATAGTACCATTTATCTGCATACTGCTATCATAACATAAAATGTATTTCTGTTATAGAATCTAGACAGAAAGAAATGTACTGTAATGATAGCTGAAGAGCAGATATTTCTTTTTTTTCAGAGTGTGAGTATGCAACCCCCTGGACATGATGCGTTATGCCCCCGCTCAGGGGGTCACACCCCATAGTTTGAATAACAACGCTCTGGATCTGATTATACTTCTCTTCTAGGGCTTTGCATATATTGCTCTGGAGCCAGAAAAGCATACTGGTTTTGCACTGAACAGTGGTAATGTAAGGATTTCTTGATAAGGTGGGCCTGTGCAGGATACATTTAGGCCTAAAGCAGTGGTTCCCACAAACTAAAGGAATACATTTAATTTATATGGGCATTTTGCTACTCGATTACCGGGCCAACGTTTGAGGATATACAATCAATTATATTTGTTTAACTACAAAGTGATTTAGTTTGTTGTCTTGGAAAATTAGATTGTTCTATGTTAGGGCTTTGAGCCAAGATGTACCCTTTGCAGTGTTAATCACTTACACATTCACACTTAATAGTAAGTTTTGTAACATGCAGTTGTCATGCTAATGGTCCATTCTCCACTCATTGTGTCTTCGGTGGAGGCAGAGGCACGATGATCATTGTCTGTCAAAGGGGAGTGTATTGGCCAGAGTGTAAAATGTGTATCATGGACACTTCATGTCTAACCAGCCATCCACATAGGCTATCAAGCTCTTGTCCAACAAAGCCGTGATGGAAACAAACATTTGCAATGCCAACAGTTTGGGCTTTTGTGTATGCTTAGTAAAAGCACTTTCCAGGCACTGCCGTACTGGTATTGACTGGGCATTGATGGTAGCAGATGCAACATGGTGTGAGTACCTGGGCATCTAATAACAGTGCCTGGCAAATGGCAAATACTTATAGACAATCCAAGCATGTTGGCTTTGCCAATTCTTGTTTTTAACAGGGCTTCAGTGAAGGACAGGCTTAGGCTTTATACATCAAGTGGTTGAAGGTAGACCTAGTTGATATTTTTATTACACCAATAGTGGTTTTACAACTGTAATTAAGTCATTAACTCTCAGCAGGCTGCTTTGAAAGAACACTGGCAGGCACGTGAGTGTAATGTTTTATGACAATGCTTGATTAAAGAGAGCTCAAAGAGTTCCTAGGAGGAGGTATTTTGGGCGGGGTGGGGGGATAGGAACTGTGTGGGACTGGCTACAGGGATTAGAATGACCATGGACAGCCAATGGGTGTGCAAATAACAAAACAACAACTACAAGCAGTGTGCCCCTTGTAATATACCGTTTCTCCTTATCTTTACTCTAATTCAATATTTTCGGCTTGTAGCTGTCTGAAGGGACATCTAATTTCCCAAACTAAAAAGGCTACTTCGGACAGGCAGAAAACGTCACTGCATCACAGAAGCGTCACAACATTTGAAATCATACACCTTAATATGGTGTTCATTTCTTCGACTGAGCAAAGAAGAAAATGCGGGCCTCTACCAGAATTAATTCGAATGTATATGTATGCAGGATGCACAGTGAGCTCCGGAGATCTACATTCTTGTGAACCCACTCAATTGGTAGACGTAAATGTTTTCTCGTCTGACTCAAAACAGTGATCTTCATGAAAAATAATGGCTGCAAATGAACACTGTAAATCTTGCAAAAACGAGTAATTTGCAAAACACACTGATCACTTTTTCTTAGCATGTCTCTAATTTGTTCGCTCTCTTGTTTTTACAAAAGATATGCTGATACAAAGCAAACAGATCATGTTTAATATGCCATGCCATTAGTAAAGGGTCACATTGTGTGTTCCTGCACAAATTACACATGACACATGCAAGACTACTAAATTGCAGTACGATATGCGACTAGAAGCCAGGGCTCACGTATTACTTCATACCTGAAAAGGCAAAACTTGAGATCTCAGCAAACTAGCCTGTAGGTTGTACTATTTTCAAAGTTTAACACACCTGATCAGGTTGGGTGATAATCACCTGCATGTAGTCATTGTTAGAAAGAGCATAAGGTGCATAACATTTGCGAATCTGATAATATATGAACTGATACTTTTCTCAGTTAGAGGCTCCCGTGTGGTGCTGAGCAGGTAGTAACCAGTTGGTCCTGGAAGTCGTTGTGTGTTTGTTTTTAGTACCAGTATCTTTCTGCAGATGCTCCCAGTGCTTTCCATGTTAGCAGAGTAATGCATTTCTAAAGTCTCTCCTAATATGGATGTGCAGCTCCACTGTGCAGCTCTACATGGTAGTGTGAACATGCTGCAGCCAGGGAAAGGAATTACTGCCCATAAATATGCACGTGTTTAACCGGATCTGCATGATCCTTCCGTCACGGAAAAGTCTGTGACAGAAAAGTTTGCATAGGAAATGTACGCACCACCAAAGGTGCGAACATTTCCCATGCGGACAAACATTGCAAATCACTACATTACCCACACGCCCACCCATACCACACCCACAACACACCCATGACACACCCCCCACCCACACCCTCAACACACCCCCACCACACCCCCAACATAAACATACCCTACTTACCTTTTCTTCAGGCTGTCTAACACTGTGGCGCAAGTTCCCTTTCACTTCCGTGATCGGGAACCGGCGCCTCAGGGACCTTTTCCTTTTTTTGTTTTTGTTTATATGGCTGCAGGGGTTTCCCCCGCAACCCCCGCTCACTATACTTTAAACTTACCTTCAATGCATACTACCACCAAAGGTTTGAACTTTTAGTGTTTGAACCTTTTAGTGGTAGCATTTTTCCCACCTTTTTTACGGTCAGACCTTTTTTTTCGGTCCGATCGTACAATTCCGTTTAACCATGTGCCCTTCTTCCACTTCCATCCACAACATGTGCATAAATGGTTAAGATCATCTTATTTCAGGGCATTTATATCCCCTCTTTACCAACAGCTGTTCAATATGCGATTCGTTCTGTCAGTAGCGTAACAAAAAATGTGGGGGCCCCCTTGCAAGCCATGCTGAGGCCCCCCCCAACTCGGCAACAAATCACGGGTCATGCCACACTCTAAACCGGCCTAGATTATCACGCTTGCACAATTCGCATGAACGTGCTGCTGAAGGGGTATGTCGCACACTGCACTAGGAGAAAGATATAAATATGTGTTTTATTGCAATATACAGCTCACTTTCTGAGAAGAATTGGCTAAAAAGCCAGAGTGTTTGCCATTGTTTTGTAGGGTAAAACCAATCCAATACATGCAAATCACCAACAGTGCACAGGAACATGAATGCGTTGCTACTAAAAATGCCATGCCACATTGAAAACATGTCCCACTGGCTGCACAATGTGCCAGGCCACATTTAGACATACCTAGACTGGTAGCTCAAAAATGCCAGTCAAAGCAATAACACTCATCAAGAAGAGAGCACACATTGAAGCCTGGGTCTCTGCTGCCTCTAACAACACAGCCAAACTCTATACAATCTGCATGGAACTGGTCAATCCTGTTGCGGTCTCCACCTCTCCAGTTCCCTCCCAGATCCTTTGTATGGCTCTGGCCTCTCACTTCTGTGCTAAAACTCAGGACATCCTTTCCACTATGTGCTCTTCCTCTCCCTCTTTCCCTCTCGGCCCCCATTTGGCCATCTCTACCTCTCCTCCTCCTTTCTCCTCTTTCTCTCTGACAACACCTGACAAGGTTTCTAGACAAGTCTGATCCATGAAAGTGCTGTCCAAACAGGTGCTCCCCTGCTCCTCCAGAACCATCAATGACCATATTGACACCCTTGCTGCACCTTGGCCGATTTCTGTAATCACTCTTTCACCACTGGAACGTTCCCTCTCCCCTTAAGCACTCCCTTGTGCACCCACTCCTCAACATGCCGTCTGCCGATCCTACCTGTTTGGCAAACTATCGCCCATTCTCCATCACCCCATTCCTGGGCAAACTCTTGGAAAAAAGCTGCCCATCTCCCAGCTTGCTCTCCCCATTGAATCTGTTGGTTGTCACCATGACCATCAGTCTGGCTTCAGAGCTGCCAGAGGCACCAAAACTTCTCTCCTGAACACCCGTGAAGATCTGATCTCTAACCTTGATTCCAGCATTCCTTCTGTCCTAATCCTCCTTGATCTTTCCTCTACTTTCAACAAAGTCAACCATGCCATCCTGATAAATCGACTACGTGAGAACCTGTGCATCACGGATCAGGCCCTGAAGTGGCTGACCTCCTTCCTCTTGGACTGCCCCTCCCATGTCCAACTTGGTCCCTTTCTCTCTGCCACCTCTCTACCCGTGGCATTCGGCAGGGCTCTATCCTCTCACCTTGGTTTTTCAACCTCTCCTTGGCCCCTTTGGCCCACCTGATCTCTACCTTCTCCTCTAACTTTCAGTGTTATGGGGATGACACTCAGCTTTCCTTCAGGGTCCTCTCATCTCTTGCTCATTCCTGACTGTCTATCTGTGATTCAGGATTGGCGCACCTCCAACGATATCTACCTTAGGGCCATTAAGATGGAGAGTCTTTCTTTGGGACCCCTGGCCCTGATTTCCTTCTCTCACCCTGGCCGCCCACTTTGGACCCTCTACTTTCGTCTTCCTGCGAGGCAAATAACCTTTTGTGTCATATTCGACTCCACTCTCTCTTTCTCTCCTCGCATCTCGGGAGTTGCCAAGAAGTCCCACTACCTATCAGCTGCTCCTCCTCAAAGGGACTCTTCCCTTTCTCACTTTCCCCCAGAAGCTCACTGTCTGCAGAGCCCTGTTTCTCTCTAGGCTGGACTACTGCATCATCCTCTTTCTCAAGCTGCCTTCCTCTACTCTCCGCCCTCTGCAACTAATCCAGAATAGGACAGCAAGACTTATCTTTGGCCACAAGCCCAGAGATCATATCTCTACAGCCCTGAAATCTCTCCACTGGCTCCCGGTGGTTGCAAGAATCAAGTTCAAGACCCTTTGCATTGTCCACAAGGCTTTCCGGGGTCGGGCCCACACTACATCCAACGCTCTCTTCCAAAATACCTTTTTTCTTGAGCCCTTCCCCAGCTACCTCCAACTGTCTAAGGGCTAGACGCTTCTTCAGGCAGAGAGTGGGGGTTTGATCTCTTTCCTCTGCAGATGCCTCCCTCTGGAATGGCCTCCCTGCCCCTCTCAAACTTTAGCGCACCACCTGATGTTCCGGAAGCAGCTCAAAACTTTCCTCTTCTCCTCTGCTTTCACTCTCTCACTCCCCTGCTGACCTACCTGACCTCCCCAGCCGACCTACCTGACCTACCTGTCTGCTGTACTGACTGGTTGGTTGGCTACCCTCAGAGTCTCACTGAGTCCAGGCTCTTTCTTGATCAGTCACCCTTGCACTGCCTCCGACCTACCACGCACTTAGGGACTGTAACTGTAACCCTATAGTCCCTTGTTCTCCTTGCACTACTGAGAGCCGCACTGTCCTGGCTGCACTTACTCAGAGCATTACAGACCTGTTTTCCCCTTCCTTCTTCCTTGCACTTCCCCCCTCCCTTTCCGCTTGCATTTCTCATTCGCGCACTTGCACAATTTGAATGACACAAGGCCTAGTAAGATCATTTGTCTTGTCCACCCTCTATCTTCACTCCATTGCTTGTCACACCAAGAAACAATTAAGTATAGGCATGTTATAATAGTCTTATATCATATAATTTTTATCACAGATGCTCAAAAAAATATACAATGCTGCAGTAAGAAATGGCTAGACTGGCAGCACCCAAATGCCAATCTAGCCAGGTAATTACACTTAGCAGGACTGCTTTATCAGAAATGCGCAGTTAAAAAAAGTCATACTAAACTGAGGAATAACTAGACTGGGTGAACCAAAATACCTCTCTAGCCAGAAATACCACATATCATGCCTGCTTTGCTTGGACATGGACAACCATTATGATTTATCGCACAATCCCACCGCCCACACATCCCCTCTGCCTCCCATGCCCTACCCTAACCTCCAAAATCAGCTCCCTGGCCCAGAATTACCTCCACGTCCCTCTTCCTTGTCCCAGAGCTTACGTTTGAGGCTCCTTGCCTCATAGGTAAGTAATGGCATGAGGAAGAGTGGGATTAGGAGTAATGAATATACAGGTAGCTAAGTCAGGCATTACCTCCATGTACCTCTACCTCATCACAGTGTTTGTGTATGAGGCCTTGTGCCTCATACACAAGTACTGCCTCATACACAAGTACAGGGACAGGAAGAATAGGGATAGGACTAATGACGATTACCAATAAGTAATTAAGGCATTAAACACAATTAGGGGCTTAACAATATTCAGTTGACTGGGCTGCAGCACTCACCCCCAGAAATGTTGGGCTATTTTGACTCAACCTGGCTGACCTTCAGAGCAGGTACCGGACAGAACAGGACACTGATGTTAAATGGCACCTGGGTTTCGCTGTTAACAAGGGCCCAGCATTTACTAACGTAAAGCATTTCACTGTTAGTACCTGCATCCAAATGTCACATTTTTTAGGCAATTGAAATTGTGATGTGGGTTTAGTACTTTTATGCCAGGGAAGTGACTGGAAGGGTAGAAAGGGAACAGGAGACCGTTCATTCGCACAACAGTTCATAAGTGGGTGCTTTCACACTGAAAGGAGAGAGTTAACTGCTTGTAACATTGCAGCTTCACTAGAAACAACTATTGAGGACTGAACGCATCATCGGCAGTGATTGCGGGTTTGCACACGTGTTTAGTAATTTCGACATCAAGAGTTGCACCAAATGAGATGTGTTATAAAAAAATAATTCATCAACAAACGGTGCTGATGTATAGTATAATTCCGGTGATCCGACTTCTCTTTTAATAATGTGTGGTATTTTGACAATGCATATTATTACCCTTGCAATGCTCATTTAACACTCTCATTGGACAAACTGCACACTATGCAAATCGGTAAAGCAGATTCTTGCAGTCAAATCCCTGCGATGGCACAGGCAGATTTGTATAATTTCAAATGCATCAGCTGCCTCTTATATGGCAACATAAAGGCATTAGTTGCATCCACGATGTATGTCCTTTTGACTCCTTTTTATCTTGCAGAGGAAATAGTATGTGGGGGTATAATAGCTCAGTCTGTACCAGGCGTTATGGTTCCTTGTAGCTCATATGTTGTCAAGGTGCTAAGACCACTAACTCGGCCTTTAAGTCCCATAATGACTGGTACAGCACCTGGACTATGTTTATAAAGCACAATTATAACATTGGAATTGGGGATGTAACGGTATAATGTATACTGTTAAAGATACTGTGAACAACTTAATCGAACAATAATAACCCTCACTTTGTTTATACCGGTATACCGTTTATACCGTTAAGTGTGCTTTTCAATCTGATTTGGAAAGGGTGCAGTAAGCAAGTGCTGCGCAGTCTTGGTCTTGCACTGCTGGATGTGCCGTCTGCCAAGGGGGCCTTGTTTGGCAGACAAGATCATAAGGAAAGTAAGGCCACATTAGTAAATGCAGCTTTGCTGCTGTGACTGCTCTTTCTCTGTGATCAGTGGAGACGGGTCAAAGATCAGCTGACTTTGCGCAAATTGTGTTCAAAGCTGTCCAGTGTCTGAACATTTGTGTTCTCAATGCAAAGCTGGTAACGATGAGCTGACTGACTGGCTCTATAAGCATACTGGAGACTCCAGTCCATAGACTCCACCAGACCAGGATTTCATGTGCAAACTAGAACAAAGTTAGTTTGTTTCAGGCATTATTTATTTGAAAGGCAGCAATACAGATTTTAAACTTTTTTACACAGTCATGCTGCTCCGCGCTACAGGTCAGATCTTCTATGGTGATTGTCCCGATTTTCAATTTGCAATTAGCAGGACCACAGGGACATCACGAGGGTGAGCTGAGGGCCTGAAATGAAAGTGAGCATTTTATTTTTCCTTTTGTTCGTATGAAAACAAATGTAATAAAACATTCAGTGACTTGCAAAACAGTGAAGCCAGGAGCACTATGCTTAGTAACCACTCAGCCAGCAGGAGCAGAAATGTATCGATTCAGCCTGGCCTGGCATCATATGCCATTAGTTCAGTAAGTTAAGGTTCTTCTGCATTGAGCAAACACACAATGGAACAGCTCTTGCTCTGGCTGTACAAATTGTAAAAAAAAGGACGGCCAGTGAAGTCTTGCATATCGAATTACTCTCTCCAAGGTTTAGATTCAAGGAACTTATGTTTCTCATAGTCATGGATCGGATAGCCATCCTAGTTCTGTCTTAGCTTAGAATTCTGGGATTTGTAGTTTTCCCACCAATTTGAAAGATGGGGAACTACACATCCCAGTATTCAAAGGGGTGAATGAACTGGATGCCTTTCTGATGCATGTCCACAAACAACTTAAGCTCTGTGGACCAGGCATGGCCTGGCCTTTAGGGCAATAGGCCCAAGGACGAACCAAAAACGCAAAATCCTTGTGTGTGCCAGTTTATTAGGTCAAAGTGGGGCACTTTTTTGGTCAAAGTGGGCCAGTTTGATGAGTGACTTCACTATGCGGCTAATAGTTTTGACCACTGATACTGAATAAAAATTCTTTAAAATGTACAGTTTTCATCACATTTTATCAAAAATCTCCCCCTTGGATACTGTTCAAACAGTCTTCCAAAGGGAATGAATTCCTATTTGCAACTGTGGGCCACTTTGTACCCTGCTGTAGACTGTGTGAGCACTGGGCCTATCAGTGCTTTCTACTAGTAAATAAACTGCCACCCCCACTGTCCTCTGTGTAGATTTGCACATTGGCACTAGAGTTGTGGGTTCGCTTGATCCTTCACCTACCTGCGTTCTGCATATAGCACTGGACTCAAAAGACAAGACCGATTCTACATTCATTTTGAAGTATCCAGAGCAATGGGGGTGAAATATTTCTTAGGTCTATTCTCAATTTGTGACACCACCCACGAAAGCATTCCTCACTCTGAACGTTTATCATAAGGGTCCTAATGCAATCAGACCATGGGAAAACTGTAATGATGTGGCTGTTGGCCATATTTATGCAAAATATGTATTTTAACTTTGTCATTTTCAAAAAATAATGTTGCCACTATCTTTATGAAGGCAAATGAATATGTATTGCAAAAATCAAGAAAGAAATCAGCAGCGAACAATGAACGCTGTCCCTTTAGGATTACATGGTCAGTGGTGACTTCGACATCAAACCTCATAATACACCAGGCAGATGGTAAACAAGCTATAGTGATTAGATCACTATGCAACCTTTCGGTGTGTCTGTGTTGGCTATGACATTTTAACAAAAGAAACACAATGACATGGGCTTTTAGACCGCACATGAGTGACTTTCCTCCCTTTAATGGGATAAAGAGTTATCAAAACAAACTTTGTCGCAGCGAGGGGCCATGATGCCCATGCCATGTGGTTCCAAAAAAATGCAAGTTGAGGCCAATTTTCAAAGCGATGACCTATGACTGAGCAGCAAGCTCATTGCTCAAAATGTGCATTATAACACTTTCACTCTTTCATTCACGGGGAAGAACGAGTGAGCGCAATGAAAGACCAATTCTGCATCCGCCTTAGATACTTGGAGGATCAGCTAAATATGTGCAGAGACAAGTTTCAAAATGCTACCTTGCTACAGCTGGAAAATCCTGCCTGCGTAGTCGTAAGTTAACTAAAAAGCATTGACTTAATGGTAAGTTAAAGAACTTCAAATGCAAAAAGGCAATGTAAAAAAATAAGTGAATTTTTTTGGTACAAGTAGTTTCAGTTAGAGCAGTTTTTAATGCCATTCCGTAAACCACACGTGCCTGAAACAAAATCAATATGTTAGCAACAGGAAGAATAAATACAGTGCCAAGAAGGAAAAGGATTTCCTTTGGGTTGGCGGCTTTGGGCTTTATATATTTATAATTGATAATGTTTTCTAAACATATGACAATGGGGGATTTACCTGGTTCTATCATTGACATATAATAAGTCACACAGCAAAATCTCTGCTGGTATTCCCTGCTGCCATACCAAAGGGTAACATATCTGTGATTGCTGAACACCTTTTGGCCCGCAAGTAAACTAAAGGCTGTAACGTAAAGAGATAGAGAGTGCGTGTGCGTGTATGCGCACAAGCGCATACTACCATCAGCCTCCATTGATCTGTGGCATGCAGATTATCAAGATGGCAGCATGTTCGTCTTCACCAGTAGCCAGTGGGGGAGCTAAAACCCTAAATTACCACTTAAGAACTATTACTTCATACCTGAAAAGGCAAAACTTGAGATCTCAGAAACTAGCCTGTAGGTTGTACTATTTTCAAACTTTAACATACCTGATCAGGTTGGGTGATAATCACCTGCATGTAGTCATTGTTAGAAAGAGCATAAGGTGCATAACATTTGCGAATCTGATAATATATGAGCTGATACTTTTCTCAGTTAGACGCTCCCGTGTGGTGGTGAGCAGGTAGTAACCAGTTGGTCCTGGAAGTCGTTGTGTGTTTGTTTTTAGTACCAGTATCTTTCTGCAGATGCTCCCAGTGCTTTCCATGCTAGCAGAGTAGTGCATTTCTAAAGTCTTTCCTAATATGGATGTGCAGCTCCACTGTGCAGCTCTACATGATAGTGTGAACATGCTGCAACCAGGGAAAGGAATTACTGCCCATAAATATGCACGTGTTTAACTGGATCTGCGTGATCCTTCCGTCACGGAAAAGTCTGTGACAGAAAAGTTTGCATGGGAAATGTACGCACCACCAAAGGTGAGTACATTTCCCATGCGGACAAACATTGCAAATCACTACATTACGCACACCCCCACCCATACCACACCCACAACACACCCATGACACACCCCCCACCCACACCCTCAACACACCCCCACCACACCCCGAACATAAACATACCCTACTTACCTTTTCTTCAGGCTGTCTCCCTGTGGCGCCAGTTCCCTTTCACTTCTGTGATTGGGAACCGGTGCCTCAGGGTCCTTTTCCTTTTTTTGTTTTTGTTTATGGGGCTGCAGGGGATTCCCCCGCAACCCCTGCTCACTATACTTTAAAGTATAGTGAGCGGGTGGGGTGTTGCGAGGGACACCCCCCGCAGCCCCCGTTTTTCATTTTTTTTATTTCGGGTGTGCAGGGGTGTCCTCTCCAACCCCCACTCACTATACTGTATAGTATGGTGAGCGGGGTGTTGCGGGGGACACACACGCAGTTTTTTTTTTTTACTTACCTTCAATGCATACTACCACCAAAGGTTTGAACTTTTAGTGTTTGAACCTTTGGTGGTAGCATTTTTCCCACTTTTTTTACGGTCAGACCTTTTTTTTTTTGGTCCGATCGTACAATTCCGTTTAACCATGTGCCCTTCTTCCACTTCCATCCACAACATGTGCATAAATGGTTAAGATCATCTCATTTCAGGGCATTTATATCCCCCCTTTACCAACAGCTGTTCAATATGCGATTCGTTCTGTCAGTGGCTTAACACAAAATGTGGGGGGCCCCTTGCAAGCCATGCTGAGGGGGCCCCCCCAAATCGGCAACAAATCACGGGTCATGCCAAACTCTAAGCCGGCCTAGATTATCACGCCTGCACAATTCGCATGAACGTGCTGCTGAAGGGGTATGTCGCACACTGCACTAGGAGAAAGATATAAATATGTGTTTTAATGCAATATACAGCTCACTTTCTGAGAAGAATTGGCTAAAAAGCCAGAGTGTTTGCCATTGTTTTATAGGGTAAAACCAATCCAATACATGCAAATCACCAACAGTGCACAGGAACATGAATGCGTTGCTACTAAAAATGCCATGCCACATTGAAAACATGTCCCACTGGCTGCACAATGTGCCAGGCCACATTTAGACATACCTAGACTGGTTGCACAAAAATGCCAGTCGAAGCAATAACACTCATCAAGAAGAGAGCACACATTGAAGCCTGGGTCTCTGCTGCCTCTAACAACACAGCCAAACTCTTTTAAATCTGCATGGAACTGGTCAATCCTGTTGCGGTCTCCACCTCTCCAGTTCCCTCCCGGACCCATTGTATGGCTCTGGCCTCTCACTTCTCTGCTAAAACACAGGACATCCTGTCCACTAACTGCTCTTCCTCTCCCTCTTTCTCTCTCGGCCCCCCTTTGGCCATCTCTTCCTCTCCTCCTCCTTTCTCCTCTTTCTCTCTGACAACACCTGACAAGGTTTCTAGACAAGTCTGATCCATGAAAGTGCTGTCCAAACAGGTGCTCCCCTGCTCCTCCAGAACCATCAAGGACCATATTGACACCCTTGCTGCACCTTGGCCGATTTCTGTAATCACTCTTTCACCACTGGAACGTTCCCTCTCCCCTTAAGCACTCCCTTGTGCACCCACTCCTCAACATGCCGTCTGCCGATCCTACCTGTCCGGCAAACAATCGCCCATTCTCCATCACCCCATTCCTGGGCAAGCTCCTGGAAAAAAGCTGCCCATCTCCCAGAGTGCTCTCCACATTGAATCTGTTGGTTGTCTCCATGACCATCAGTCTGGCTTCAGAGCTGCCAGAGGCACCAAAACTTCTCTCCTGAACACCCGTGAAGATCTGCTCTCTAACCTTGATTCAGCATTCCTTCTGTCCTAATCCTCCTTGATCTTTCCTCTACTTTCAACAAATTCAACCATGGCATCCTGATAAATCGACTACTTGAGAACCTGTGCATCACAGATCAGGCCCTGGAGTGGCTGACCTCCTTCCTCTTGGACTGCCCCTCCCATGTCCAACTTGGTCCCTTTCTCTCTGCCACCTCTCTACCCTTGGCATTCGGCAGGGCTCTATCCTCTCACCTTGGTTTTTCAACCTCTCCTTGGCCCCTTTGGCCCACCTGATCTCTATCTTCTCCTCTAACTTTCAGTGTTATGGGGATGACACTCAGCTTTCCTTCAGGCTCCTCTCATCTCTTGCTCATTCCTGACTGTTTATCTGTGATTCAGGATTGGCGCACCTCCAACGATATCTACCTTAGGGCCATTAAGATGGAGAACCTTTTCATTGGGACCCCTGCCCCTGATTTCCTTCTCTCACCCTGGCCGCCCACTTTGGACCCTCTTCTTTCGTCTTCCTGCGAGGCAAAAAACATTTTGTGTCATATTCGACTCCAATCTCTCTTTCTCTCCTCGCATCTCGGGCGTTGCCAAGAAGTCCCACTACCTACCAGCTGCTCCTCCTCAAAGGGACTCTTCCCTTTCTCACTTTCCCCCAGAAGCTCACTGTCTGCAGAGCCCTGTTTCTCTCTAGGCTGGACTACTGCAACATCCTCTTTCTCAAGCTGCCTTCCTCTACTCTCCGCCCTCTGCAACTAATCCAGAACAGGACAGCAAGACTTATCTTTGGCCACAGCCCAGGGATCATATCTCTACAGCCCTGAAATCTCTCCACTGGCTCCCGGTGGTTGCAAGAATCAAGTTCAAGACCCTTTGCATTGTCCACAAGGCTTTCCGGGGTCGGGCCCACACTACATCCAACGCTCTCTTCCAAAATACCTTTTTTCTTGAGCCCTTCCCCAGCTACCTCCAACTGTCTAAGGGCTAGACGCTTCTTCAGGCAGAGAGTGGGGGTTTGATCTCTTTCCTCTGCAGATGCCTCCCTCTGGAATGGCCTCCCTGCCCCTCTCAAACTTTAGCGCACCACCCGATGTTCCGGAAGCAGCTCAAAACTTTCCTCTTCTCCTCTGCTTTCACTCTCTCACTCCCCTGCTGACCTACCTGACCTCCCCAGCCGACCTACCTGACCTACCTGTCTGCTGTACTGACTGGTTGCTTGGCTACCCTCAGAGTCTCACTGAGTCCAGGCTCTTTTTTGATCAGTCACCCTTGCACTGCCTCCGACCTACCACGCACTTAGGGACTGTAACTGTAACCCTATAGTCCCTTGTTCTCCTTGCACTACCGAGAGCCGCACTGTCCTGGCTGCACTTACTAAGAGCATTACAGCCCTGCTTTCCCCTCCCTTCTTCCTTGGACTTCCCCCCTCCCTTTCCCCTTGCATTTCTCATTCTCGCACTTGCACAATTTGAATGACACAAGGCATAGTAAGATCATTTGTCTTGTCTACCCTCTATCTTCACTCCATTGCTTGTCACACCAAGAAAGACTTGTGTATAGGCATGTTATAATAGACTTATATCATATAATTTTATCACAGATGCTCAAAAAAATATACAATGCTGCAGTAAGAAAGGGCTAGACTGGCAGCACCCAAATGCCAATCTAGCCAGGTAATTACACTTAGCAGGACTGCTTTATCAGAAATGCGCGGTTAAAAAAAAGTCATACTAAACTGAGAAATAACTAGACTGGGTGCACCAAAATGCCTCTCTAGCCACTAATACCACATATCATGCCTGCTTTGCTTGGACATGGACAAGCATTATGATTTATCACACAATCCCACCGCCCACACATCCCCTCTGCCTCCCATGCCCTACCCTAACCTCCAAAATCAGCTCCTTGGCCCAGAATTACCTTCACGTCCCTGTTCCTTGTCCCAGAGCTTAAGTTTGAGGCTCCTTGCCTCATAGGTAAGTACTGGCATGAGGAAGAGTGGGATTAGGAGTAATGAATATACAGGTAGCTAAGTCAGGCATTACCTCCATGTACCTCTACCTCATCCCAGTGCTTGTGTATGAGGCATGGAGCCTCATACCCAAGTACTGCCTCATACACAAGTACAGGGACAAGGAAGAATAGGGCTAGGACTAATGACGATTAGTAATTAAGGCATTAAACACAAGTAGGTGCTTAACAATATTCAGTTGACTGGGCTGCAGCACTCACCCCCAGAAATGTTGGGCTATGTAGACTCAACCTGGCTGACCTTCAGAGCAGGTACCGGACAGAATAGGACACTGATGTTAAATGGCACCTGGGTTTCGCTGTTAACAAGGGCCCAGCAGTTACTAACGTAAAGCATTTCACTGTTAGTACCTGCATCCAAATGTCAAATGTTTTAGGCAATTGAAATTGTGATGTGGGTTTAGTACTTTTATGCCAGGGAAGTGACTGGAAGGGTAGAAAGGGAACAGGAGACAGTTCATTCTGACAACAGTTCATAAGTGGGTGCTTTCACACTTAAAGGAGGCAGCTAACTGCTTGTAACATTGCAGCTGCACTAGAATAGTCTCATTAAAAAGGCGTAAAGAAGTTAGATGCCCCCACAAAAATAAGTTTGCCTCCCCCACCACCCGTGAAGTTAGCGCCTCTTCCAACATTTGAAGGATCAGCCCCCCGAAATGTAGGTTTTGTTGTGCCCCTGAACACAAGCACAAACACCATTCACCATATACAAGCATGCACGCCCATCCATCCTTACATTTAAGTGTGCACTCTTTCACCATACAGGCACACCCAGGCAGCCATTCATACATTTAATTGTGTACCATTTCACTGTACACGCACACATGCACACCCAGTCACCCATACATTTGTGTTCACCCTTTCACCATACACTCACACAGGTAGCCACCTCCACATTTAAGTGTACACCCTTTCACCATACATTCACACACGTCATTGGGTTGACGGGAGCCCTATTACTAAAAAAGAAATTGGGCCTCAGTATATGTTGCTGGTCTGTTAACAACGGTACTGGTAATATTGGCGGTACCGTTGTTACCAGACCAGCAAACTACGAGTTCTGCTCCCGGGTGCCTTCCCGCCCGCCAGGGCTGACCTGGCGGACGTACCGGCACCCGCGAGCAGAGCATGTCGGATGCACCGGCACCATTATGAATGGTGCCGGTGCATCCGAACTCCCCATTCCCATTGAACGCTATGGGAATGGGGAGCATTTTTTTCCGGTGCCAGCCAATGGGCAATTACCGGGTCCGGCAGGGCCGTAATGACCCGGTAATTTCCCATTCGCAGGTGCCAGAAAAAAGCGCAAGTTTGGCGGCAACTTGCCGGTTTTACTGGCAAGGATACCGCCAAACTTGTAATGAGGTCTCTTTTTGAAATCACTCTGACTTCATAAAGAAATAATTTCTGTTAAGGACCAAACCATAACGGAAATCATTTCTTTATGAAGGCAGAGTGACTTCAAAAATAAACTATTCCTTTTTTGCGTCATAGGGCTCCCCCAACCCATGACATGGAGGCCTCCAGCCCGGGGTCTTCCATGTCATGGGGCAGGGGGAGCCCTCGGACTTCAAAAAGAAAGTTTCTTTTTGTAGTCACTCTGTCTTCATAGAGACATAATTTCTGTTACAGAAATACTTTCTTTATGAAGGCAAAGTGATTTCAAAAAGGAAATTAAAAACAAAAATAAATTTCGAATTTTTTTTTTTTCATTTTTTTTCTCCAAGTGGGGCCCCCTGGCAGGCATGTGCTAGCGGGGCCCCCCGCACCGCAAGGGCTGCAGGAGCCCCTGTTACGCCAGTGCGTTCTGTTCCTTTTGAATGTATTAATGTGTCTGCACGCTAGGAGCAGTCAAATTAGTGAACATCAGCAGTTCCATCCCTCTAGACTCATTCCCTCACCTCCATGCAAAAGATGCAGGCTGGTAAATATGACAGGACATGCCCCTCATGCCACAGCCTGTCTGTGGCACTGACTGGCATTGGCACAGACTGCCTGGTGCAATATGTCATTGCTACACATGCAAGTGCAAATGCCAATCTTTTACTGGCCGGTTGGTGCACACCTTGCCTGATCAGTACGAAATGGTACAATCAGTGTAATCTGGCGCTTGGTGCCCCTAGAGTTCATCTTCATAAGAGGAGTGGATCATAAACGAATTCTATTATGTTCAATTGTGCATTTTATTGGACTTCAATTGGGCATGGAGCCACTTCAGATTAAATAATTCAATGCAGGTGGTACTATGTAATTAATAACAGAATAGAAAGGCATTGAGATAGTTGTGAGCGCGCCGATGGCATCTGTGTGTGTAGCCGGCAGTGACAGGGACACACCCCAAGCTGACTTGGCTCGTCTTCTTTCCGAGGTCGACAAACTGAGTGCCATGTAACGGGTTAATAGGAATGCCAAACACGACCATGCTAGAGAGGAATCCAACATGTCATACTACATAATACATGCTACATATTTAAAAAGACTTGGCAAGAATGCACAAAGATAAACAATGGTGAGATGAACCAAACTACTGCACTGTGGCTTTATTGCCCACTTTTCTGGGATGTGGAGCAAAGGCTGGACAAGGTGAGAAGCCTAGATGCAGCTCCCAAGGAAATTGGTATCAGGCAGAGAAGATGGCACCAAAGTCAGACCTGGAGCAACATGCGCATAAAACAGCATAGGCTATCAAAGTGCCTCTGGAAGAGAAGTACCCCATAAAGTGCAGGCACTTGAAAACAGATGTGTGCTGGGCAACCACTTAGAACAGATAATGGTGCATTGTACAGATTGCAACATATTCTTATTATTTTAATAATCCCTCAACAAAACAACTATTGAGGACTGACCGCATCATCGGCAGGGATTGCGGGTTGGCACACGTGTTTAGTAATTTCGCATCAAGAGTTGCACCAAATGAGATGTGTTATAAAAAAATAATTCATGAACAAACGGTGCTGATGTATAGTATAATTCCGGTGATCCGACTTCTCTTTTAATAATGTGTGGTATTTTGACAATGCATATTATTACCCTTGCAATGCTCATTTAACACTCTCATTGGACAAACTGCACACTATGCAAATCGGTAAAGCAGATTCTTGCAGTCAAATCCCTGCGATGGCACAGGCAGATTTGTATAATTTCAAATGCATCAGCTGCCTCTTATATGGCAACATAAAGGCATTAGTTGCATCCGCGATGTATGTCCTTTTGACTCCTTTTTATCTTGCAGAGGAAATAGTATGTGGGGGTATAATAGCTCAGTCTGTACCAGGCGTTATGGTTCCTTGTAGCTCATATGTTGTCAAGGTGCTAGGACCACTAAATCGGCCTTTAAATCCCATAATGACTGGTACAGGACCTGGACTATGTTTATAAAGCGTAATTATAACATTGGAATTGGGGATGTAACGGTATAATGTATACCGTTAAAGATACTGTGAACAACTTAATTGAACAGAAATAACCGTCACTTTGTTTATACCGGTATACCGTTTATACTGTTAAGTGTGCTTTTCAATCTGATTTGGAAAGGCTTCAGTAAGCAAGTGCTGCGCAGTCTTGGTCTTGCACTGCTGGATGTGCCGTCTGCCAAGGGGGCCTTGTTTGGCAGACAAGATCATAAGGAAAGTAAGGCCACATTAGTAAATGCAGCTTTGCTGCTATGGCTGCTCTTTCTCTGTGATCAGTGGAGACGGATCAAAGATCAGCTGACTTTGCGCTAAAATTGTGTTCAAAACTGTCCAGTGTCTGAACATTTGTGTTCCCCATGCAAAGCTGGTAACGATGAACTGACTGACTGGCTCTATAAGCATACTGGAGACTCCAGTCCATAGACTCCACCAGACTAGGATTTCATGTGCAAACTAGAACAAAGTTAGTTTGTTTCAGGCATTATTTATTTGAAAGGCAGCATACAGATTTTATACGTTTTTACACAGTCATGCTGCTCCATGCTACAGGTCAGATCTTCTATGGTAATTGTCCCGATTTTCAATTTGCAATTAGCAAGACCACAGAGACATCACGAGGGTGAGCTGAAGGCCTGAACTGAAAGTGAGCATTTTATTTTTCCTTTTGTTCGTATGTAAACAAATGTAATAAAACATTCAGTGACTTGCAAAACAGTGAAGCCAGGAGAACTTTGCTTAGTAACCACTCAGCCAGCAGGAGCAGAAATGTATCGATTCAGCCTGGCCTGGCATCATATGCCATTAGTTCAGTAAGTGAAGGTTCTTCTGCACTGAGCAAACACACAATGGAACAACTCTTGCTCTGGCTGTGCAAATTGTAAAAAAAAAGGACAGCCAGTGAAGTCATGCATACCGAATTACTCTCCCCAAGGTTTAGATTCAAAGAACTTAAGTTTCTCATAGCCATGGATCGGATAGCCATCCCAGTTCTGTTTTAGCTTAGAATTTTGGGATTTGTAGTTTTCCCACCAATTTGAAAGATGGGGAACTACACATCCCAGAATTCAAAGGGGTGAATGAACTGGATGCCTTTCAATGCATGTCCACAAACAACGTAAGCTCTTTGGACCAGGCATCGACTGGCCTTTAGGGCAATAGGCCTATGGACGAACCAAAAACGCAAAATCCTTGTGTGTGCCAGTTTATTAGGTCAAAGTGGGGCACTTTTTTGGTCAAAGTGTGCCAGTTTGATGAGTGACTTCACTATGCGGCTAATAGTTTTGACCACTGTTACTGAATAAATATTTTTTTAAATGTACAGTTTGCATCACATTTTATCAAAAATCTCCCCCTTGGATACTGTTCAAACAGTCTTCCAAAAGGAATGAATTCCTATTTGCAACTGTGGGCCACTTTGTACCCTGCTGTAGACTGTGTGAACACACTGGGCCTATCATTGCTTTCTACTAGTATGTAAACTGCCACCCCCACTGTCCTCTGTGTAGATTTGCACATTGGCACTAGAGTTGTGGGTTCGCTTGATCCTTCACCTACCTGCCTTCTGCATATAGCACTGGACTCAAAAGGCAGGACCGATTCTACATTCAATTTGAAGTATCCAGAGCAATGGGGGGGAAATGTTTCTTAGGTCTATTCTCAATTTGTGACACCACCCACGAAAGCATTCCTCACTCTGAACGTTTATCATAAGGGTCCTAATGCAATCAGACCATGGGAAAACTGTAATGATGTGGCTGTAGGCCATATTTATGCAAAATATGTATTTTAACTTTGTCATTTTCAAAAACAAATGTTGCCACTATCTTTAAGAAGGCAAATGAATATGTATTGCAAAAATCAAGAAAGAAATCAGCAGCGCACACTGAACGCTGTCCCTTTAGGATTACATGGTCAGTGGTGACTTCGACATCAAACCTCATTATACACCAGGCTGATGGTAAACACGCTATAGTGATTAGATCACTATGCAACCTTTCGGTGTGTCTGTGTTGGCTATGACATTTTAACAAAAGAAACACAATGACATGGGCTTTCAAACCGCACATGAGTGACTTTTCTCCCTTTAATGGGATAAAGAGTTATCAAAACAAACTTTGTCGCAGCGAGGGGCCATGATGCCCATGCCATGTGGTTCCAAAGAAATGCAAGTTGAGGCCAATTTTCAAAGCGATGACCTATGACTGAGCAGCAAGCTCACTGCTGAAAATGTGCATTATAACACTTTCACTCTTTCATTCACGGCGATCAACGAGTAAGCGCCATGAAAGACCAATTCTGCATCCACCTTAGATACTTGGAGGATCAGCTAAATATGTGCAGAGACAAGTTTCAAAATGCTACCTTGCTACAGCTGGAAATTCCTGCCTGCGTAGTCGTAAGTTAACTAAAAAGCATTGACTTAATGGTAAGTTAAAGAACTTCAAATGCAAAAAGGCAATGTAAAAGAATAAGTGACTTTTTTTGGTACAAGTAGTTTCAGTTAGAGCAGTTTTTAATGCCATTCCGTAAACCACACGTGCCTGACACAAAATCAATATGTTAGCAACAGGAAGAATAAATACAGTGCGAAGAAGGAAAAGGATATACTTTGGGTTGGCGGCTTTGGGCTTTATATATTTATAATTGATAATGTTTTCTAAACATATGACAATGGGGGATTTCCCTGGTTCTATCATTGACATATAATAAGTCACACCGCAAAATCTCTGCTGGTATTCCCTGCCTCCATACCAAAGCGTAACATATCCGTGATTACTGAACACCTTTTGGCCCGCAAGTAAACTAAAGGCTGTAACATAAAGAGATAGAGAGTGCGTGTGCGTGTATGCACACAAGCACATACTACCATCAGCCTCCATTGATCTGTGGCATGCAGATTATCAAGATGGCAGCATGTTCGTCTTCACCAGTAGCCAGTGGGGGAGCTAAAACCCTAAATGACCACTTAAGAACTTAAGAAAAGCTATTAACTTTGCTTTGCCAGTTGCAGCAGCCCCCCCTCCTGCTCCTCCTCCTCCTCCTCCCCACACGTGTGCTTGTGTTTGGTGGAAGCAAGGGGTGGCATTTCAGTAGAAAGTATGTTCAAAAGCCCAATCCTGGCCCTGGGTGCCTGGTTTTGTTTGTAATGATAAATCTGACCATTTATGACCTTTTAAGAAAATATTTGTTAAGATTAGTTGACTCCACCTGCTATACTGCGATAACCATGATATACCATCATTTGGCAAGAAGGTTATCGTACCGCCATAAAACTAATACTGTGACACCCCTAATTGGAATGGTTGCCATGGTCTGCAGAGGGCCCTATCCACTGTCACAAAGCTTGACATTTCTCTCTCAATGCTGACTGTCATCCTTCCTCAACAGTTGTTTAACCAGCTTTTTTGTGTTAGCCATACCATAGTTGCATAACAACCCTGACTGGGTGGCCTGTAACAAGTGCTATTGTTTTTCTTTATCCACGTTATGCACCCTCAGGTTTGTGTTGGACCCATACTCGAGTATGGGCTGATAAACTAGGTTAGAGCCCTCCTACCATGAGCTGTAATGACTCATTAAAAAATGAATAAATTGAAGCAACAATGTTCCAAAAAAGCTCTAAGACAGTCTTACTACACCCTTTATTCCTCACGGTTGACCTACCTGCTACAGTTGTATCTAAAACACACCTTGTTTACACAAATGCAGTAATCTGGGGAATACTGCCCAATTACAACTGAAGTGGAAAAAGAAGAGCCCCCATTGGTGTGATGAGATCCTAATATGCCCAGAGCAATTGCATGTGGTAGTTAATGCTTCTGTGCACTGGTTCACTGTGTTCTTGTAGAGTGACTGGTTAGTCAACCTAGATTCACAAAAGTCCTCTCTGGCACTCAGTCCGGCACATCATAATGAGGTTGACAACATTATGTACTGCCTTGAGGGTAACACCTACTGTGCTACAGTGTGGTCCTCCTTAGATAGGTAAAGGAGCAGTTTCCATATCCAAGAGCATAACCGGATGGACCAGGTGTCTCTCTGAAGTGGGTGTAGACATGTCCTGCATCCTGCACTCACGAGCATCCAAGGGTGTCCCTAGGTTTGTGATCTAAGGGCTCAGCTATGGAAACAGCCTACAGATATTTTGGGTGGAGGGTGGGTCCAGAGACAGCAAGTATAGGTGTCCTAACTCCTTTCTCGACTTGTTTAAATGTTCCCTAGCCAATGAAACATAGTCTCACAATACCAGGAACAATTCAATCTAGCCTGGGTATCCTGATGACTATAACTGGGTCAAAAGAGTCACAATCATCAGTGCTGAAGCTTATTCTTGACATGCCTCATCACAAGAGACTCCTCCTGGGTCTCTGTCCTCACTAATCACACACCGGCCAAGGAACCATTTCCCCCTAGGGGCTGTGTATCATTTGCAGACCCAAACAAGTTCTCTCTGATGCAGGTCCTTCCTGACATGTCCCTTAGTTAAAAACCTCAAGGGATAGTTTGATAGTCACATTGCTCTCTTCATGTTTGGAGAAGACCTGGGGGGCTTCTCTGTGCATGGCAGACAAAGTGCTTTACTGATTGTCTGCAGGATTTTCAGCCATGAACTGCCCTTGGTCACTGACCATATGGTGAGGCACCAGCCCCCATGTGTTCTGATGGTGGGGGCCCAAAGCCAGCAAGCACAGGTTCCACGAAACCCCTCTCAGATGTCATCCTGTAACTGGCCAAGATATGGGCACAACTCTGTTATGGTAGCCTGCTCTGGCAGGGCATGGCAAATGTCAACCTGGAATGCATTATGAATGCAACCTGGAATAGTGGATTGCAATTTGGTCCCAACAGACAAGACCTCCAGTGCTGAAGTTTGGGGTGATATGGCTAGTTCCGTTTCCCCGCTTAAAAGAGTAGGAACTACTGTGGACACTGATCCCACATCCCAAGGAGTAGAACCTTGGTGGCTATCGGTACTTGCAGTACAACTGCAAGTTCATTCTGCCGATATAACTTCCTCACCTTTGGACACAATCATTCAATGGCTGCACGCACACGGGGGACACAATCAGTGTCAATCTGGTGGGGGCCTTCAGCGATTTCACTATGGCCCTTCCTCAAAAAGACTAGGACCATCTGTTCCAGCTCTGTATGCATTCCCACAGGAGCAGGAAAATGGGTTCCTTAGCCTACCCTCAAAAGCAGGTCACATAGTAACAAATTGGACACAGGCCCAGTGATATCTCATATTGCTGTCTCTAAAATCTTCAGGTTTAGTTGTGCACACAGCTCCCTTGTGATGAAATTACTACTGTTCTGCAGGAGTACAAGGGTGAGTAGTGGCTAAACGTCCTAATCAGCACTCATACTGCTGCAAACCACCAGTGAACCCAATCATAAAGGTAAAACAGGCACAGCCAAGAGATATTTTGTTATAAAGTGGTCCGAGGGAAGGCTATACTCTTAGAAGGGGAAGGGCTATGAATGTAAAACAGAAACAACAGCAATTGCACCTTATTAAAAACACTCAAGAGACCCACCCCTGTAAAAAAAGAAAAAAAATGCATAACAGGTTCTTTAGCAAGGAGGTCATTTGCAGTCTTGGGAGGATAGCTCAGGGGCAACTCGCTCACCTTGTAAGCAGATTTGGATCTGGTTTGAACCCAGTCAGCGCTTAGAAACTCTGGGTATTAAGCATGTTATAAATAACCAATTACAATGTCAATTAAAGGAAATGTTCTTCAGGAAAAATATGCAACACATGTTTTATTTAAGCATTCACTAAGGCATGAACGATGGACCAAGGGGACAGGGGCTCTCCAACGAACCCAGTTCTTAGGCAGTTCGAAGAGGCCAAACCAGGCTTCAAGATGTGATGGTTGTGAGCCGAACAGGGTTCTAAGGTGGAGAGTATTAGGAGAGATTTATCTTTTAGTTACTTTCCCTCCATATTCCATGGAACCACAAAATATTGCTTTTGTTTTCAAATCTGTCCTTACTTGTTACGTGGAAGTGCTTCACTGCCCACGTTTTGCTCATTTTGATATGGGGAAATTTATCAGGCCTTCAGATTACCAGTACTGGGAAACAATTTTTCTCTTTAGTCTTTTTACCTTTTTTGTTAACATTTTAACAGTGCACATAGCATCTTGCAATGCAGTGGGTATAATTTTGTATCACACTAGTATTTTACACAAGGGGTTTCTGTTGACTTTATTATGTGCCTAAAGAAAAGCTGGGCAGCAATTACCTTTTTACCATTTTTGTGTTATTTCTGGTGTGCATATTTGTATTTACCGCATATGGCTACTAAACGTGGCTAGTGCCCTAAAATGACTGTGCCACAAAATTGTTTGCTTGTTACTTCAGCCATATTTTGTTGTTTGGCGTTCTTCCTACCTTCTCAGGTCAGTAAATCCCATATAAGGTCATGGACTTGCCCAGGAAAGCTGCTGCTTTCGTAGCCTAGTGATGCCTTTGTGTGTGCCTGGCCCAGGAAGTAGGTGGGACTGTCTGGTCCCATTCCTTATCCATGGTGCCTGAGAGTCTAGGTGTGGGGCATGAGTGAAACATACAGTGGTCCATGATTGGACCATTGCTGACTGTATGAAATGTGCATATCCTCATCCAAGATTTAGGATAAGAAGAGGACTACTGCAGCCATTTCTTCATATCAGCATTGGAGCAAAGTATCCTGTGTAGATGAGCAGATGACTGACTATCTGTGGAAGACTCCCCAAGAGGCCCAGTATCCTTTCCTGTGATTGGCCTGGTGAAGCCCTTCTGGACTACTGGATCTGAGAAGGCCCTGAGCGGTGATTCAACCCTTGGACTGGTGACACCGACCAGTCTCATTGATTACAAAGATACAGCCTTCCAGAGCTGTCGGAAGTGTCCCTGGACCACCCGTTGAACAGAGCAGTTCTCCAGTACACTACCTCAGTAGACTCATTGTTGTTCTGCGTTCATTGCCAAAACTTCGATGGTCACCAGCCTGTGGCATAAATTGCCTTTCTGTGGAATTTCAGCCTCCAAGCTTCAAGGGATCCTGTTCTGGAAGGTCTTGTTTAATTGCGGATTGTAGGATGCCTGCTGTCGTCTGTGTGTGGTAGCCATTGCTGGAACTCGCTTCTTCCGTTTTGTGAAATGTCTTGAAGAGGGCTGCATTTGTGCCTTCTGCATTTCTTCTTCGCAAAGAATTGCACTCTACGCCTGGAACCAACCGGAAGAATCCTTGCGCCAGCAGCAGCTGGGCATCTCTCACCGGAACCAAAGGCGGGTAAAACTACCTCCAGCATCCCCCAGTTGACTCACCTATTCATCTGTGAAACTAGGATTCAGTAAGTAATTACAAGGCATTCACGCAGATAGAGCGCTAGAACAGGAAGAAAAACAGTGGGATGAGGATATCAGAAGGGCAGATAGGCGCCTTCAATTAGGCATAGAAAAAATATATCCTCAACAAGAGTTGCATGCATCAGATTAACTAATCAATAACATTTTAAATGAGAAAAGGCAAGAACGCTCCAAAAGTAAGATTGGCACAAGTGCATCAGTGCCCATTGTTCCGCCAGAACCCAGGTTGCCACCCACCCTTCCAGTTGTTCCATCCACACCACCCCCTCCTGAACACAAGATCCTACTCCCCCCTCCACTCACCGAGCTTGAATCTGCAGCTATCAGCGAAGGCAGCATTGGAGAGGCGGGGCCTGCACAAAGCGCGTACGCCAGAATAACCCGTAGTGCAGTCAGCAGGGAAAGGAAGAGAGAGTTGAAAGAACAGGCAGAAATATATATCAAAGGAAATGATGAGGCATCGACGCTGGGGTAAGAAGCTCAGTGAAAAACAGGTATTGTTGGAATGCATGGGAGAGTATTTTATGGAAAGATGGAAGCAATTAACTGGTATGGTGCTGACGCAGAAGTTGCGGGATTTGAATGCCTTTTCACGATTGAGAGAAAGTGATTCAGAAATGAAGGAGCATGTGAACAGGTTATTCAAGTTTAAAGATGAACTTGATGAATTGTATTCAAATATGTTTTCTGCTCCTGGGTTTTGGTACAAAGAGGTAAAGAAAGGGAGACGAGGGTCGGCAACATATATACACTGGCGATTTTGCCCGCCATCAAAACCGGTTAGTGAAGAAATGAAATTATATACGCGAGAAGCGCTTAGATGGATTATGGAGTATTCCTATAATGGAGGTGTATGATACGCTTGAACTCTACACAATAGAGATGCAAAGCAACGCATTAAAAGTAATGGTTGAATATTGCAAGATATTTGCAAGATAAATATGTGAGAGGAATGATTGCTGACCCTCTGAGTTAATGACAGTATATAAGAGAGCGTGTTTGTCCGAAACTGAAAAGACTGCTCTATCCCTTGATCTAGCTATAGTACTTAATAGAAGAGAGAAAGGAGGGAAAGCCAGTGCGATATTTCCAATGAGAGAAGTACCTCCCACTTTTGTACCAAAAACAGAAATCCCTGTTGTAAATGGACAAGCAGCGTAGGAAACAGAAGCACATTACACAGCACAATATGTACATGTCCCTTTCTCTAGACAAGAGGTGAATAATATAAAACAAACGATCCCTGATATAAGAAAGAATCCGCGGGATTCTATAAAGAAATTGAATCATATTTGAAATCGGCAATTTTTAATATGACCGATATTGACCTATTGTTCCCTGTAATTCACCCAGCAGATAAATGGAAGCAAATTAGAAATGTAGATGATCATGAAAGTTTGGGTGCTACTTGGGAAAATTTGATAAAAGAGGATGCGGACAGAAAAGCTGGCAAAAAGCCATCGTCAAATATGTCAGCGTTACCAGCACGAATAGTACAGAAATTGAAGGTTATACTGCCTGAAAGAAGAATTATATGGGACAAACTAACTGCATGTGTGCAAGGCAAAGATGAATTGGCTACTGACTATTTCTATAGATTTGAAGAAGTGTATACAGATTTTAGTGGTCAAGATTTAAGCACGGAACCCGGGAAAAGACTATTTGTTGATAAATATGTGAGAGGGTTGTTAACTCAAATCCAAAATTTGATAATGACATCTGAAAGTGCGTGGCAAGCAAAATCACATAGTGCGATATTACACATGGCCCAGTACTATGAAAATAGAGTAAATACAGAAAAAGTAAAAGAGGTGAAAGATAGAGTGAATCTAAAAACAACAGCAGGTAGCGAATAATAATAGGGGTAGAGGAAATGCACAAGGAAGAGGGAATTATTCCAACATGCATGGAGGTCCACTTGGACAAAATCAATGTGCATACTGTAAGGAAGAGGGTCATTGACATGCACAGTGCCCACATTTGCAGAATAGAAATGGGAATGGTCCGAGATGACAGAACAGAGGTCGCCCGGGAACACAGGGGCAAAATAGAAACACTAGTATGCCACAAAATCAGAATAACCAAGGAAACAGCAACCAGAATCAGAGCCAGAATCAAAATCAGCAGAATGGAGCATGGGATGGAAATGTTTTTGATACTCAATCAAATACATATTATTCTGGTGACTTTACATCAGATGATGTATTGTTCTACTAGAACAGCCCAAGACAGGGGTTGGAACCAGTGTTTATTTCCGTTGATCAGAAAGGACCCTACGTAGAAATGAAAGTCAGGAATAAAGAGCACACATTTCTAGAGGACACAGGTGTACAGAAGTGCTCGATAGACCATCACTTGGTTCCAGAGATACCACTGTCAGGGCAAAAGAATGTTTCAGTAGGGTTCGCTGGTACCCCAGTAATTAGCTCTGTGTCACAATCAGTGCCTATAACGCTAGGACCATTGTGGGCCTCATCACGAGTTGGGCTGTATTCCCGGCTGTAATACTGCCGACTGTAATAGCCCTACCACGGACCGGTCCGGCTCTATTACCGCCGGATCACGAGTTGGGTGTTAACGGTAAATCCCCATTCCCCATTGGGTCCATTGGATTCAATGGGGTATTTTCAGCACTAATTATGCGGGCTAATACAGCCGGCCGTAATACAGCCGAAAACAGGGGATTTTCACCTCCAGTGAAAGGCTGGAGGTAAAACAGCCCATTTAGCACTCAACTCGTGATAGAGCCAGCCCTTAAATGCGGCGTAATACCGTTACCACCGCATTTAAGGGCTACAGTCCAACTCGTGATGAGGCCCACTGAGTCTTGCCCGTTTTTGTTGACACAAAATTGCGGAGAGAATCTATTAGGTTTAAACTTGTTGAAAAAACTAAGTGCGGTTATTCATTGTTCTCCTGATGGAGTGTTTTTGATGTTTTCACCACAGAAAATGCCAGTGTCCCAATTCTTGTCCAGACCCCTGCCAACAGAATTAAGTAAGGTACCGACTTGCATATGGGCGCTGAATGTTAACTATGTTGGTTGTTTGAAAATAGAGCCAGTGAGAGTTGTTTTGAAAGAGAGAGTAACATTGTTGTGTATTCCCCTGTATAAAATTTCAGTGGAAGGAGAGAAAGCATTGAAATGCATTGTTTCAGATTTGGTTAAAAGAAACATGATTGAAGAAATTACTGGTAGCACTTGTAACAGTCCCATTCTTCCAGTTTATAAGAAAGGAGGTAATGAAATACCGTTCCGTTTCATAAGGAGACTGAGCGACACTGCCATAGTGTGAGCTGCTGATCCCAGGTACATCTTACGAGAGCTCATCCCTGGTTCTAGCCTGTCTTGCATGGCATTTGGACTTTCCGCATTGCAGCTCTTTCTTCTCTAAATGGTGAGCCGTTGCCCAGCCAGATCAGCATAACAGATGAGTGTGATGCAGGAGAGTCATGGCTGCAACTTTAGCATTCACTGGTGTGTGCCTGGCTGCGAAGCTATTATGCTGCACTAGAAAGAAGAGTCCGGTGAAATGATCACCAGACCTGAGGATGCCAATGTGTGTAGTGAAAACGACTGCACATTTTGAACATACAGTGAATAAAGTAGTTGATCCCCAATTTCCGTTGGTCCTAGATGTCACTACCATTTTGACAATGATTCTGGCCTCTGCTTCATATTTTAGTGTAGTGGATCTTAAGAATGCATTATTTAGCATTCCTGTACACCCAGATAGCAGATACCTATTTGCTTTCACACTAGGAGGGCGTCTCTTTCACATTCACATGAATTCCACAAGGTTACACTGAAAGCCCAAGTATTTATAGCAGAGCATTAAAAGAAGAACTAGATATGCTAGAGCTACCAGCGCGTTGTGTACTATTGCAGTACATTGATGACTTGCTGATTGCTGCTGACTCAGAAGACATTTGCAAAGAGGGTACCGCCATGTAGTTGACATATTTAGCATTGCATGGTCATAAAGATTCTTTAAAAAAATTCTAGTATTGTCAAAAGGATGTGGCCTATTTGGGCTACCTACTTTCAAAAGAACGAAGAAAACTGACACCATAAAGAATAGAGAGTATCTCTGGCATGCCTATTACAAAGACACAGAAAGGAGTCAGGGCCATAATAGGCATGCTTCATATTGCCGGCAGTTGATAGCGAATTTCGCAATGATTGTAAAACCAATGGTGGCATTAACAAAAAAGGATGTTGCCCTACCTTTGCCATGGAATGAGGAATGTCAGAATGCATTTGATCTGCTCAAAGTTGCTTTGTGCTCAGGTCCAGTTTTGGGCACACCAAATTATGAAAAGGATTTAAAATTATTTGTGCATGAGAATGAGGGGTTGCGCGCTGGCTGTATTGACCCAGGAACAAGGCGGAAGAAATAGACCATGCAGTTATTTTTCTTCCGTGCTGGACCCTGTAGCATGCGCTTTGCCGCATTGTTTATGAGCTGTCGCCGCAGGTGCCATGTCAGTAAAACAAACTGAGGGAATGGTGCTGGGGCACGCCTTAATTTTGTTGGTGCCCCACACAGTAGACGTTCTTTTGAACAGAACGCAGATGCAACAACTCACATCAGCTAGATTGACTAGATATGAAATTGTCCTGTTTGCACCACATATTCAAATTCAGAGGTGTTGTGCTTTGAATCCTGCAGAATTAATGCCCCGTCCCAATGAAGAAGTGGGTGAGAATGAATCACCTCCCCATGATTGTTTGATGGTTACTGAGGAAGAAACAAAAGGGAGAATTGATCTAACAGACACCCATAACTGTCTTAACAACAAAGCACCTGCATACCTCACAGATAGATTCACTAAGCATACTTCTGAACGACCCATCAGAAAGGCGCAAGCCAATTGCATTAGAATCCCTAACTTCAATCTGAAAAGAACGGGAGGCTCAAGCTTCCCTGTCCTGGCAGCTCACCTATGGAATTCTATCTTGGACTCCCTCAGAGCCACATCTTCCTCCCACTCCTTCAAAACTGGCTCCACACTAATGACTGCTGACGCATTACCACTGACTGGCCACCCACCTAGACACTTGATGTCAGATATGATATAAGATATACATGTAAATGTAACACTTTTGGTTAATGTAAGATATATATGTAAATATAAACTAAAAACTGTAAGACATCTATGTAACTGTAACCTAAGGCTGCGCAAGCGCCCAGTTGCCTAACGGCCGGGTGCGCTATACAAATGAATAAACAATACAATACCTATTTTCATGCACTCTCGAAGTACATCATGACGCAGTTGGTGAGGGACTTCCATGATAAAAGGACCCTGGACTCGGTAATAGAGCACGCTACCTGGATCTATAAGGTCCATAAGCCCATAGAAAACAAGAATCCGCCTGAAAACCCCAAACAGACCAACACCCCACTGCTGCCAAGATGGCAGAGGTGAAGGTTACCCCCATTTTGGACCTAGAAATGGTGGTACCCCAAAAATGTTACCCCTAACTCTGCCAAATACATCAGGCCTGGGTACAAGGGCAACAGACCCATCTTGGGGTATGTGTGGACTCCCCTGGACCAGGGGGGGATCCAATCAGGTGACTATGGCCCTAGGAAACTTCCCTCCAAACGTCCCTCGGGAGGGCAGTAATCTTCCAAATGCTAGTTTAAGTTTCTTTCCCCAGTACCCTCAAAACCCCAACCTTCAGAATAACCCTCCTTACTCACTGCAATATCAAGAGTCCAGACCACCAACCCAGGGAGAGGGGTGTCCAAGGGTGGATGGCTACCAGGGAAACCCTTAATACCCATGTTACTCTGGAAGAAGGGACAGTTACCCTTCCCGAGAGCAACCCAGATTTGACTCAAGACCTGCATATCAGCCAGAAAGGGTGTCACAACTGGAGCGCCATGTCCAGAACCTAACCTAAGACCTAAGTAGCATGTTGAGGGCTCAGCAGAACCTTCAGATGAACATGGCGGCTCAGAACAGCTCGAACCAAGGGTCTGGCACCCCAGAACAATGACAGGGAGAGAACCCCAACAACCAACCGGTTCCCGAGGAGGAGGCAGAAAGCAAGGGGGATGCAAAGCCCTAGAGGAAGAGGAAGCTTCCTTCCTCAACTGTGAAAAGCCCCTAGACACCACGAAACCAGAATTTAAATCTCCTGCACCCAAAATACTGCAACCCAGGGAACAGAGGGTTGGTAGGAGTAACAGATAAATAAGGAAGACCAATTTTGTGGAGGAAGTCAGTGTCCTCCGGTTTGAAGGGGAAGAATCCTTGGAGGATTCTGGGAAGAAAGTCTTCTCCTTCATAGATGGGGGGCTTCCTCCTAAAGAAAACAGGGTCCCAAAAGACCATAACTCAGACTCGGTATGTATGGGAACTGACTCAGAATCGCCCATCCCAGGACCCCAGGACAGTAATTCGGAAAACTTAACAATAACTGAGGGATCCTCCCCACAAACCAATTTGAGTGACTGTCTCCAGTAAGAGGCGGACAGCACAGAATCAAGGGAAAAAGTGGATTCCCAAATCCCACCAATTTCAGGATGCCAAATTTTCTTTACAGATTTCCGAACTCCAAAAACTGCCCAAGATCCCACAGTGTCGGGGCCAACATAAAGAATCCAATGGCCCAGCTTGCCCAAAATGCCCATTTCCTTTGTCCCTTGGAGGAGAAAGAAGGTAGGTTTTATGCCCCCGTCCAGGTGCAAGAGTGATGTGCAGTTTTGGCACTGGTGGACACCGGACAACAAGCCACTCTTCTGTCGAAAAAAGGGCCTTTGAGCAGCATAATTTAGGAAGGGCGGAGAGCCACCAAATTCCCCTCACCCCTCTTCCTGGACAACTCCAGAACTTCGACAGGAATTAAATTCCTGTCGAGGGGACTGCGGATCTGGAGATTAAAATTAGGCGACACAAGGTGAAACGCCTGGTTATAGTTGTGACTCCAGAAGGGACCACCTGTCTATTAGTGAATGACCTGCTTCGGAGGTTGTCTCCCCTGATGGACTGTGTGAACAAGGTCCTCTGGACTCAGGCTAACCGGCCAATAAAATTCAAACAGAGCACCAACTATGTCCGTCTAAATGGCACAGCGATCTGACCAAGATGAGTTTCATTTTCAGGTCAATCAATTACCTGACATTACTGTAATTACTGTATGACAACAAACTGGTGATGGGAGCTCCTCTTCATTCCTGAAAATCAACCTTCCTTCCAGTTTCAAGTGGCGTTCCACACTGGAAGGAAATATCTTGAAATGTTAAACTGATCCACAATTTGAAAATCCAAGTGCCATGATAAAAAGTGATGCAAAACCAGCTCAAAGCTTGGCTGATATTATGAAAATGGGTGAACAGTTCTTCCTCCCCATTCAGTTAAATGAGGGGAATGGAGACTGTTCTCACCAGAGTATGCCTGAATAATGGAAAAGGCTTTATCAGCAAAGTGTTGTTCAGGAAACTCCCAAAAGATCTGACCATTGCCACATTTAAATTGATTGATAAGTGGGAAATGGGCCTGGAAACTCTCAATTCTAAACATCTCCTGCCTAGCAGGTGTATGCTAAAAAAGTCCATAGGTGATAAAAGCATAGAGCATTATTTTTGGGTCATGCGAGATGTCCCATCTGCATTCTACTTAAGTAGTGACATTCTCAATCGGTTTGCAAATAATTTGGACCTCATTAATTACAAAGCCTAGTCCCGATTGGGGGGCAACCCTATCGGCTTTGATTACTCTGAAACAGCATTTCGGTCAGCTCAATTGCTACCGTATGTAGTTGAAATTCAAATTGGTGAGGAAGTCACCACCCCAGAATGGACCTGCCAATTCCCAATTTCCCTAAAAATTAAGTGAGGACAGAAACTCCAAACCCCGGACACGCAAATATATCTTTATCACCACCTCCAACAACAGGGTTTGGGTTAAACCGACACCATTAGTTGACTTAGAATCCAACACCATTCCAATATTGGTGAATAACAGCGACCCTTGGAGTATCACTTTGGGCGCAGACACCTTCATTGGAATGGTGGTTGATGACCAGCATTTTTCATGGACTTAGGGAATTAAATCATAGGACCAATCCCCAATGATTGCTATGACTGTGACAATGATATAACGACCAGAAAAGTTCTTCACCCGGCAAGGGGGAATTTCTTGGTGTACTCTTCCTGCCCTTACGGGGGGGAAGAGGTGACCTGTGACATCAGGAAGGATGAGGTGATATTCCAGTTCCACAATGACTGCCTCTCTTACCTGAAACTCCCTGTCCAGGTCAACACCCTCACCAGAGATCTCTCCACGATGCAGCTGGAGGAGACCGCTGAGATTGTAAACCCGAGGTCTTCCAAGGCTTCAGACGGATGGTTGAAGAAAGGGTCAACCTCGCTGATGCCTGTGAGACCAAGGAACAAAAGCAAAAGTTGAAGCAGGTGTTTTGGGATTTGCAAGATCTCTTCGCTGTGGACTCATACAACTGTGGTCGCACCGAGATACATTATACCTCAATTCCCACAGACCCTGGGATGACTCCTGTATTCGTGAAGCAATATCGATTGTCTCTCGCGTCTATGGAGTCCCTTACAGATATCATGAAAAATCTAGAGTCCCGTGGGATAATTCGTCCAGTCCACAGTACCTTTAATAATCTTGTACTGGGGATTTTAAAAACATATGGCCTATAGAGACTATGCACAGACCTTACAGAGCTGAACAAATGGGTACAAATGTCCTGATGGCCTCTTCCTTACATTAACCAGGGGCTTACCCATATCCAGAGGTTGAAGGTGTACACCACCATTGACCTCACCAATGGATACTGGATAGTACCTGTCCGTAGGGAAGACCAGTACAAGTTGGCCTTCACTTTCGGGGGGCAGCAGTACACATGGACCCGGATTGCCTTCAGATATATCAACACTGGAAATTAATTTAACATCTTTATGCATAAGGCCATGCCCGACTTGGGTGAAAGGGGTAACCTTGCCTATGTGGACGATGTCCTAATTAAAAGCTCAACTGTGGAGGAACACATAGCAGAAATCTGCTATGTTCTGACCCAGTTGAAGGTTGCCGGAGCAAAACTGACCTTTCAGAAGGCACAGTGGTGTAGGACCCATGTAAACTTCTTGGGACATGAAATCACCCCTGAGGGTCTCTGTCCCCAGGCGAAGAAAGTGGAAGCACTACTAAAACGAAAAAAACCCACAACTCTGCGTGAACTAAGGAGCCTTCTTGGACTGACTAATTACAGTAGGAAGTTCATCGAGGATTACGCAGAGGTCCTGAGACCCCTGGTCCATTTGTTAAAGGGGGGGTCAAGTGGGCGGGGGGTCCCGAACTTGCAGAGGCAATGAAACAACTCAAGAAAAGCCTCTCACAAGTGCTTTGTCTAGCTTACCCCGTCAAAAACTAGGAGTTCTTCTTGGAGATGAGGTTCTCGAATATGTTCTTAACAGCAGTATTATACCAATAGCATGACAAGGTCAATAAAGTAATCTCCTATGCGAGTAAGACTTTATCCTCTGTGGAGGAAAAATTCAACGATTGTGAGAAGGCACTCCTGGCAACTGTGTGGGCTTTGAAAAATGACCACCCGTTCATCCAGTGGGAGCAAATCATCGTTGAGACTCCTCACCAGCCTTTTCAATACCTCCAAAGTGACAGAATACGGGCAGGAAATGGGAGTAATTCCAGAATTACTTCCTGGATTCTGTCCATGCAAGGCTTTCCTGTGGAGGTCAGATATGACCAAAACAAGAAGAGTCCCCTCGTGCACGGTTTCGCTGACTGCATGATTGTGCCTGAGAAAACTGTCTTGATGACGAAAGTCTCAAAACCCAAGACAACATGGAGGCGTACCTGAATTCCCCACACAAAGTCTATGAAGAAGACACGTGCAAGGGGATGCCCACGGTTTATGTGGACGGGTCTCTTACCATGTTGACAACAATGGGAAAAAGGAACTGGTGGCCGGCGTTGGGAATGCCGGGGTGAATGATGCCCCAGAGCCTTCCGCTGGGTACAAGATCGGTCCCTGCAGTAGTTAGGTGGCAGAGTTGATGGCAGTTCACCAGGCCATCCTCACTGCTGTGCAACACTGACTCTACGAACTGGTCATAATCACTGATTCAGATTATGTCTGAACCGGTTTGTGGAGCACCTGATTAATTGTAAAACCAGAGGCATGCTGTGTGCAAATAATAAACCACTGAAGCATGGCAAACTAATACAAAACATTGATGGTCTGGTCACCTCTAATGGGATGACTATCTATTGGTAAAAGATTAAGGGCCATTCTAGAAGACAGGGACCAGACAAAACTGGAAATGACCTGGCTGATCAGTTGGCCAAAACTGGAGCCATCCAGGGGGATCTCCTTGTGATCGAGTCCCTGCTGTGGGAAATCCAGGTTGCTGCCGTCACCAGGTCCCAAACACTTGCCCACAATAAACTCTCAACTGCCCAGTGGAGTAAGGAGACCCCAGATGCTGATTTGATCACTGCACAAAAAGGCGATCCGATTATTGGGAAATGTAACCAACACATTGAGAACCCGGGAAATTTCTGCTGATGGAAACTGATTACGTTGGGAAAGAGGATCTCCGGCTGTTGGTGAAGCTTCCCAAAAGGTTCCAGATCCAAGACGGTTTGTTGGTAAGAAGATCCATCTCTGGATTCACCCAGTGGGTGGTACCTACCTCATTCTGAACCTGATGCTAAGTTACGCCCATGATGCAGCCACGGCCGGTGATAGGGGGTTTCATACTACTTTAGAAATCTTGCGAGAGGTCACGTACTAGCCATACATGTGTCAGGACCTAGACCAATATTTGAAGGGGTGTCTTGTGTGTGCACAATTCCAGCCAAGTTCACTCACATACCGAGCTCCCCTCCAGAAAAGGGGATGACACTGCCTTGGTCAGATTTACAAGTAGATTTCGTGGGGCCCGTGATTTGCTCCTCTAGGGGGAACAAGTACATGTTAACACTAACATGTTTGTTAACCAAATGGGTGGAATATGTCCCGGCCCCAAATTGAAAGGCAGAAACAGCAGCTGCCCTGAAGCTCAACCACATCTTCTCACGTTTCGGCCTTCCCCAAATTATTGAGTCAGACCGAGAAAGTCACTTCACCAGCAAAATAATGATAAAGATGTGGGAGATACTTGGGGTAAAGAGAAAACTCCATATTGCATACCACCCAGCCTCTAGTGGGGGAGTTGAGATGTACAATATAACCATTGTGAGCAGTCTTGAAAAGTTTGTGGCGGACTCTGGGCCTAGTTGGAACATCCGATTACCGCTGGTCCTGATGGCCATCAGATTTATACCATCTTCTGTGACCAAAATGTCTCTATTTGAGCAATGACTGGATGAAAAATGGTGCTACCCCGGCATCTGCTCGATAGAACACAAGAGCAGACACTGATTATGTTGAGAATCTAAGAAAACAGCTTCAGCATGCTTTTGCGTATGCTCAGCAGAATCTGGAGAAATCGGCAGAGATGATGAAAACCCACTGCGATTTAAAGACTAATAAAAACAAACATCAAGTAGAAGACAGGGTCTACTTGCACAATTTTCAGAGGAACCAGACCAAGGAGAGGAAATTCCTCCCCTCCAGGTGTGGTCCCTTTGAAATTGTAGACACAAATTATAGACCTGTCGCCTATAGTATCCGCATCCCCAAAGGAGAACTGTCAGAAGAAAAATAGGTCCACATCAATCAGTTAAAAAGCTGTCACCCAGACACACTTTGCAGCTGATTGATGAACCAAGGGTAAATCAAGCAGAGGAACCATCAGAAGAATGAGAAGAAAGAAAACGGTTACGCTCACCTGGTCTCTGCGGAGGCGTTGGGGCACGGTTGCAGCCCTCCCTGAACTTGAATCACCCCCTTCAGGCCTTTCCCTCAGTTGAAAAGCTGTGAGCGGTGGTACGTGGTGATACTGCTAATGTGAATTATGGATAGATAAGCTCTCTGTCCGGCTACTTCTGGCAGGGCCGCTTCAAATGGGATCTAGTTCCTTCACTGCGACTATGCTTCTCCTTATGATTGGTAAGTCTTTCTTGAGCTCTTGTGATTCTGTTTGTTCTGTTTAATGTCTTTATATGTTGCTCCTATTTATGACCGCAATGATGTCTCTCTTCTGTTTTCTTCCCTTAGATGGAAATGCGGCCTCATTGCAGCTGTGAGACGCTACATGTGGCCGGATGGAAGATGGATGCTACTGCAATGTTCGACAGCAGGTAAGTGATGGTTTAAGGAAAAGCGTGAAGTATGGTGAAGCGCAACCTTAAACTGACAGTTTTTCCGATGTCTAACCTTGTCTTCTGTTTTTTTTTTGCAGGCGTTGCTGTCGACAATGGAGCGTGTCATGCTGCAGTGCCAAGATGAAGATTTCAGCATTCCGGAAAGTGTAAAGATGAATACTTGGTTCGCCGAAGAGATGTATAGGTAAGAACAGCTTCCCCCAGTTGGTAAGTATGCTGGCACGAAGCAGGATGTCCAGGAAGCAGGATCTTCAAAGATAAGTCTGACCTCAGGTGATGGTGAGCGTTATGCTGCTTGAAAGTGCAGAATAAGGCGAAGCGTCTGTCCTGAGGATCGGGGCAGACTATATAGCTGAGATCGTGGGCACGCCCATTAGGGCCGGCTTACCAGCCACATCCTGCCACTCCTAGAGAGTGAGCACGTGCAAAGGCAATCCATTAGCAGCCACACCCAAGAATACACTTCGGGCTGCTTAACGGATGGAATGTTCAAGGTTAATGCATCCTGCTTAATGGATGGAATGTTCAAGGTTAATCCATCTGAAGTGCTATGTCCATAATAAAAGCCTTTTGTTGTTAAATGGATGTTCTTGTTTACTTTTGTTCATAAGCCTGGCGCTAAAGGCGCCAGTACAGTGTCCACCCAGGTCTCTTGTGCATGCGAGCCCTGCATGCCTGTGCCCCTGACTTCATGACCATGACAAAAACAAAGCAGAGCTAAGTATTTAGATGCATTGGTATATCTATATAACAAGGAGTATTTTTATTTGATGTTATTGTAAAAATTTGAAAAGATGCGATAAAAGTCAAGTGTTGTCCTTGTTCTGTTGAGTAATTTCCTTGGTGTGATTGTAAAAAATAAGAGAGGTTCATATCTTGACAATTGTAAACGGTAATCATGGTTCCACTGTTGTAAAGCTTCCGGGAACAATGTCAGTAAAATATCCTAAAACTTGTTTTTTATCTATCTTCTACTAGATAATTAACATCAATACCTCGTAGCCTAGAGAGGATCACCCCAGGGACCTGGAAGGGAAGGAAGGAAAGAGGGTGCAGCCCCATACCTCCAATCGAAAGACAGAAGAGGATCCTGGAGTGCCGCTCCTGGAGGAAGGAGAATTCCACCAAATGAACCCCACTCTGCCCTACTCTCATGGAAGAGCAGGGGGGAATCTGTGGAGTACATTTAAGGCACAAAGCAGAACTCCCTTACAACAACAAAAATGCATTTAACAATGCCACAATGACAGCTGTGCTTTTCTTTTCTTGGCACATGGGTGGCGGGCATTGAACATTACCACTCAAAGAATGTCTCTGCATTTGTTGTACTTCAAGTTGAATCATAAGTAAAGGACCTGCATTCAGAATGGCACCAAATTTGCTTTTCTGTCCTCTAAATCCTAAAGTTGCGCACAACATTCCAGATGGCCCTGCAAGTTGTACTTTCTTTCATCTAAAACACCACAGAGTTATGTAATCCTTTGAAACACCAACCTGCGTGCTTTATTCCATTTGAAAATGGCATTGTCTGACTGTTCATTCACATGAGCGGCAAGGACTTCCCCTTGCAACTGACACCGCTTTGTTTTTCTTTGATGTGAACCACTGCGCTCAAAATACTCAAAATGAATAAAAATGGCTTGGATTTTCTTCCATGTCAATAGCAAAGAAATCCTGTGCAGCATCCTTTTGTGTCCATAAATTAATGGTACATACAAACCCCCTCAAAAGGACTAAATTAAAAGAAATCCTGACTTACAAAACCGCATTTCAAACGGTAAATGACAAATGTGGCTGCACACGTGTGAAAGAAAGAAAACATGATGATTAAAAACAAATGTAAAATTGAAACTATTGCTTACAAAGAAATGTCAGTGTGTGGGTGGGTGGCTGACAAATCCATGTATATTATGCTCCTCCCCCACAAGGCTCAGAATACTGATAAAACCAATTTTTGGGCTCAATTGGAAGCCTGACATCCCAAGGGAAGTCGCACCTAGAAGTGTACTCTGCCACAAGGACATATGAGCGGCTGAGGGCGTGATAATTACCAGTTCTACCAGACTAGCAGGCAGCCCTGCCAGAAGGAACAATGGAAGCCAGTAGGGCTGGTGCATGACCGAGAGGTGCGATTTCCTCCAGCACCCTTTTAAAGGAGGAACTTTCAAACTTCAAAGGGTATCATAAAAGTCCTTTGTTGCAAGCATTGCCTGGCCGAGACAGTTTACTGTGGGGTTTTATAGCTCCGCCCACACAGACAAATTCACCCCATTGACAGTAAAGAACATCTACATTTTAAGACATTTTTCACAGCACCCTGAATAAGCAGTAATTTTATATTAATGCCAGTTTTCATGTGATTTTTAGGAGATGGAAAAGAGACCAAGTGCATATTTTTAGCACTTTGTGAACTGAAATGTCCATGAAAGACGCTTTCCAGGGGGAATTATAAAAGGCACACATCTGCAATTAAGTGGGAAGATGTGAGATGTAATTAGGAATATGTGTAGTTATTGTTAGAATTTTAAATATTATGCTATGCATAAAAAAGGGTGAAATTGTGCCAAAGGGCGATGCAACATCGCACATAGTTGGCGATCAGATTGTCCAATTCCCTGTGCCATATGGAATCCACATATCTAATTCTTATGGCAGTGCCTGGTACAGATGTGAAGGCCCCTTGGCCCAGCCATCCAGCGTGACCAGATCCCTTGGCCTAGCTGTCCAGAGACCTCACTGGCTGTCCTGATCCTACACTCAGTTTTACTTGTAAGTATCACATCACCCAGTCCCCAAATTACATAAACCGCTCTTTTGACCCTTGCACCCCTTGAAATCCCATTCAGATCCCAAATTGCCAGTATAATCTGTTCAACTTTCCATAGACAAATCAGTATTAGCCTGTGTATGTTAGTGCATTTCTTTGATAAGTCTTTACATAGTCTATATAAATCCTTAGCATTATTTGAAATTAAATCAGTTAATTCCCCTTTAAAGAGATTCACAGATGGTTGCCACTGCTTTCCATCTTAAAAGAATTAAGTTAGCAGAGGTTTGGGGGTGAGTGTGGCAGTGGGAGTGTGGGAGTGCTTAACCTTTGCACCATCACATGTTTGAAATCATTTGCGGGTTTTGCCATTTAAGATTCATGTAAATTGTAATAAGAGGTTGAATTAACTGTATTGTAAGTATTTTTGCATTTGTATTGTCACCCCATTGGTGACTGCTGCCCATTTATTTGATTGTGCTTGATTGTCCATTAAACCATAAAATTAATAAATATTATATTGTTACACACCGGCCTGGTTCCTAGCGCATTGTGACATGGGGTGATTGTTAAGGTAGGTGTGAGACGGTTTGGGGGACTACTCAAATAAAGAACCCAGGGTTCATTAAAGATAAAAAGCATTTTTATTGTGCGCCACATTCATTTCCAGTGGAAGAAGTCTCTGGCTGGAGTGTGCCATGTTTTAAAACTGTTAAACTGTTTCTCTTCCTGTTTCTTGCCCTTCGAATTTGGTTTCTGCACAGACTCTGAGGCAGGGCCGGTCTTTGAATAAGCGCATGCAGGCGGATGCCTGAAGTACCAGCCTATAGGTGTTAAACGAGTCTTCACGAGTTCGCTGGTTACCTTTTCTTCCTGTAGACCGTGGAGTTGAGGTTGCCAGTATAACGGTGTATCTATTGCTGATGAATGGGTAGCGCGAGAAATTAGCCCAATCCCCTCCTGACGATATATGACAGGATGGCACTGGACCAACTCCCAACGCCACGGGTGGCACTTCTCAGTATTTGCGTGACGTCGGGACAGTGTTTCCACTGGCTGAGAAGGCTTGATGAAGACACCGATGATAGCGGAAGCTGAACTCAGGAGCATCCAAGAAGGCAGCAAGGCACAGGTACCGGCAGGGCACAAGACAGGCAAAGGAGAAAGGACTGGAAGGACAAGCAGGACAGACATGGAAATCCCACTTTCCTAGTAGAAGAGAGTTAATCTAGGAACCCAGACAGGACCTCCCCTACCCTAAACCAGGAGGCAGGCAAGGACCCAGCAGAACAGGGAAGCAAGGGTTAGGAGGACCAAGGAGCAAGAAGAGGACAAGGAGAAGAGGCAGGGCTAGGCAGGATAAGGCAGAGCAGGGAACTGGAGGGCTGAGGCACGAGCGCCAGGACTCCAGCAGCGCATACACAGTAACAACCGCGTTGAGACGCGTTGTCCCTGTGTATGCGGTGCTCTTTTAAGGCCCGGGATCAAAGCGAGGCTCGGAACGCATGTTCCGACAGTGCGCATGCGCGGGACGTCGAATACTGACGATCCGCGCATGCGCAGATCCTTGCAAGATGGCGGCGTCCACGGAGCCTATCCAGACCGCGGGTCGGCGTGAGGAAAGACGCCACCGCGGGTACAGCCTCCATGAAGGAGGAGACCGCTGCGGCCGTGGACCCGGGACCCCAGGACAGGTAAGTGGCGCCCGCGAGCGAGCCCGCGGCGTGACACCAGGGGGTGCCAAGAGGATCCAAACACACACACTGCGTCATGATGCTTTTGCATCAATTAATTTCATAAAGTAGTATGTACACTGTGTATGGCGGTAATGTTATCTATGTAAAATAAAAAGCGCTCCTTGAATTTGAAATCAGACTCAATCTAAGAGGAGAGCACTGTCTGAATCACTGCATGATGTCTGGGCCCTAGCTGCTGCTACCCAGCAAAGCAGCCAGGCTAGCACCATATGCTTGATTTTATGTCAGTAGTAAAAAGCAACATTTGTTGCTTAGCAGTCTGGGCCCGGCCAGGCCTGACTGCACGTGCCCCCTCCTCGGCATATGCGCTGCAGCAGGGGGGTGAATTGATTATGGGCTGGCTGACATACCATTCATCTTGGGACCAAGAGCCCTTGCAGTAAGGCATACATCTCCAATGTATCTGACCTATGGGAAATGTAACGCTATTCATGCCTGGCTGGTTGAGACTGGAGCAGAGCCAAACAGTTGTCAGGCACACCTGGAGCGTGAACACTCTGCCCTGGCCTAGCGGGCTTCTCTGCTCGGCCATCCCTATATGTACTCGACAGGCTTTTGGTGCAGAGAGGGTTGCAGGAATGCAGCTCTGCAGAGGAAGCTTTGCATTCAGCCTTATGAAGTGCCAGCTGTTCACCGTGCTTCTGGTAGAATGGGGGTTACTACTAGTTTGAACCTACACATTGCAAATAGGTTATGAATGCCACCTGAATTTGGAACTTTCCAATTAAGTGTCATGTAGTTAGACTGCTCAAGAGATATAGATTTAGCAAGGCAATATGAGGTAATTTGGCAGTAAAGGTGCTGTTTAATTAGGCTGACAGTTTTATTTTTATTTATTCATCAACTGTTTCAATTTATACAGATTAGAAAAATTCATAAGCATAAAATCCAATTAAGAAAACCATATAAATTCATAACATGCTGTAAAATCATCATCATTCTAGGTTCAAGGCCTGTAAAAAATTAATCGTTGCAATTCTTATACTCATACATTCAGTGGCTGCCAAGGCGATCCATCTATTTTTTGGATCAAGTTGTGCAAAATATGCAAAATGATTAACAAAGTGCAATTTTCTTAAAGTACTAAGTGCCGGACATTCCAATATTAAGTGTTGAAGAGATTCTACAATCATAACATTTTTACAGAACCGACACCAGTTGAGGTCAGAGGAGATTTGTTTCCTTCTTGTTTTAACCTCACGGGTGGGCCAGATGTTAAACCTCAAACGAAGAATGGCAGTTCTTAAGGCAGCAGATGGTGCTAAGCATAAATAAGAAGCAATGTTTTTAAAACGTTTTGGGCCAAAGATTGTAGAATCAAAGTCTTTATAAGTTAAACACTGAGTTCTGGTGTCAATCCAGTCCATCATATACACCTTCTTCTTTGCTTGCTCTGGATGAGCAGTAAGGAGTTCAAGTGATATGTCGGCATGCACCATGATTGTTAATATTTTCGTAGACCAGTATTTCGGAAATATTTCTGTAGAATTGAGCAGATAGCTTGAAATGGTGGATAATGTGGGTTAAAATATGTAGATAATAGACATTTGCGAAATAAGGCACATAGGCGCCAGTTATATAATGCACTTAGAGAAATTATTCCCAATTCATATCTTATTAACACACCAGGAATACATTGAGGTAAATTTAAAATTGCACGCCAAAACTTGGCTTCTAATTAATTAAGAAACCCTGAGGGGACAATTAGTGTTTCCAGACCATAAAGAATGGTTGCTACGACATTCTGGTCCCAATAAGTAATGGCAGCTTTGATGGAAAATGTACCATATTTATAAGTGATTACTCGTGTCTGAAAGATTGCCGTGGTTAACTTCTGCTTAATTTTATTTAGATGTGAGTCTAACGTTGGACTGCCCTCAAAGATAAAACCCAAATAAACATAATTTGGTACCATCTTTAAGGGTGTCCCCTCGATCTGCCAGTTCATTAAGTGTTTGCGTGAGCCTTTAGGAACATACGCGACAATTTGTGTTTTACTCGTGTTTACTATCAATTCATTTTGTTTGAAATAAGAGCATAGTGCTGACAGAAGATTGCGTAAACCACTTGAAGTTTTTGATACCAAAACAAGATCGTCCGCATACCATAAGGCACAAATTTTTACATTGTTCAATTTAGGAGCATCAGCGATTACTTTGCGAAAAATGTCACGTACATCATTAATGAAAAAATCGAATAAGGCAGCCGCTAAAATGCACCCCTGTTTCAGCCCTCTATACATTGGAATTAGGGTTGATAGAAGCCCCTCAGAGTTTAGCCTTACATAGACCTTGGTTTGTGAGTGGAGGGCAAAAATAATGTCAATAAGAGTGGATGGGCAGTCCGCTTTGATTAACTTATCTATAAGTTTTGGTCTTGAGACCGAATCAAAAGCGGAATGAAGATCTACGAACGCAAAATATCTGGCTTGCTTCTTATGAATTGCTTGTTGTTTTATAGCATTTAAAGTCATTAAATTAACGCCCATGCCTAGACCTGCCACAAAACCAGTTTGTGCTGGGTCACGTTGATTTACTTTATTCGACCAAGCATTAAAATCTCTTAGCACCAGTCTTGAGAAAATTGTTCCTGGCACGTCTAGTAACGTTATTGGACGATCATTTTTAGGATTCATTCGATCACCTTTTTTATAGACCGTAATGATTACAGAAGAACGCCATGATTGCGGAATATTTTTAGTTTGTAATATGTAATGAAAAGTATTATTCAAGATTAGTGCCCACTCTGTTATGTTTTGTTTGAGCATTACATTGGTCAGCCCATCCAGGCCTGCCGCTCTACATGATGAAGAAGCTTTGATAAAGGCTTGAATAGCAAATCTTGTACAATGTTAAGTCCAACTGTTTACAGCGTTACTATTGTAATTATAGTAATTCATCATAGGATCGTCGTATAAGGACGAAAAATGTGTAACCCTCACCGATTCAGGTACGGCATTGAGCTGCACATGATCTTGGGATGAGATGTTACATTTATTCAACAGATCCCAGATCATGGCCGAATTTTTACCACGGCAAGCTGACAGAAAGCATTCACTATCTAGTTGATACAAGGTAGCTCTCCTTGCTCGAACCCAATTTCGATATCTCGAAGAAGCAACTTTAACTGCTTTAATTCGATCAATTATGGGTAATTTCTGATAATTTCTGATCTCTCTTCTGTAGGCTTTCTTTCGTTCACAGAGAGCTAGATCAAAGCCATGAACATGTCTTTTAACTGGTTTACTACAAACAGGATAAAGATTTGCGAAAGTGCTTAAGATAACTATATAAGAACCAGGCTTGTGTGAACTTTGATTTTTTAGAATAGCATCATTCAAAGCTAGTAATTTATTGGCAGACCATTTGAATCGATTTCTGCCATTGTTAACAGATACAGTATGTTTATAGTACTGTGCAGTTTTCAGGTGATCACCACTTTCCACCGCCCAAAATAAGGCTAAGAGGTGGTGATCACTGGATATCTGTTTGATAGCCGGTCAAGTGGCACAGCGAGTAGAGCGCTCGCTTTGACATCCGTGCAGAGCCTGTTAACGCAGGTTCGAATCCCGGCAGGGCCAAACTCAGCCTTTCATCCTTCCGAGGTCGATAAATGAGCACCACACACCGTGGGTAATAATAAGCAGCGCTCAGATACCTGAGGGTTCGTAGCACTATATAAATGCCTAATTATTATTATTATTATTATAACAAATTTGCTAGTATTCGTAAAGATGGAATTAGATACAAAGATATAATCGATGGTAGATTTGGAGGAGCCTCTTTCCCAGGTATTCATAGGTGGAATGTCACCTATGATTGCACCATTTACCAACCTTAAACCATGATCTTCCATAAAGGAATTCCATCTTGCACCTTCCCGATTCCAGTTCCTCTTGTTCGAATGAAAACAAGAAAAGTTGAAATCACCCATTAACAATATTCCTGAGACATTATTTTGATTTGAGATATGTTCGAAAATACAGGAAAGAGCATCATAAAAGCTGTCATCGGTAATGCCTACTGGGTTTCTATAAAGATTAATAAGTGCGTATGTCTGTGAGTTGAAAAGGATCTTAACCAATTGCATGAATTTATTTGGTGTTTGCCAGGGGGAGATTTTCAAACCCCTGCTAACTTTCACTGCTACTAACAAACCAGCTGTGGGTCTACCTTTACCACCATGGACTGCTGGCAGTAAACTAATTTCATGATCGTCCCATATAGGGGGATTTAATAACCACGTTTCTTGTAGAGCTACAATATCGTAACTATTCAAACCATTATCTAAATTCCACTGCAAATGAGAGTAACCTCTAGTATTCCAACAAGCAAGTGAAAGTTTGTTGGTGGAGATGGTTACTCGTGGTTACGAGCGGATGTTAGGTCCCACATTGGGATCTGATGACGATTGGTTGATGCAATAATTGCAGGCACATGAGGGTTCGAGATTAGTGCCACCAATAGACTTATTACCATCGATCTCCTCAGATTGCTGTCGTGCTGGATCTTGAGCTAACAAGAAACCAAGATTAAACAAATCCATTCTGGCGTGCCATAGTGTATTACGAACAATACCAGACTTTATCCAAAGCCTAACGATGGAAAGATTCTTGTCGCAGAGAAACTCAACTTGATCCACATCTGATGAAGAAATGGCTTCCAGTCCCTCTATGTCTCCAAATATATTGAAAACACTGGCACAACATAAATCGTACTTTGGGAAGGACCCATCGCGACATTTCAGGATCAGAGTATGATACTGGTTAAGTTTCTTTGAAAATGCAGCACTATCGTTATTTATGTAGTGTTTACTACTGCCATTGCATATATCCATGTTACTCCTATTTCTAACTTTAGGTGGATCTTGGAGGCGCTGACTATTAGAAGAAAGAGGCATGATTTTCGTGCAATTATCTGATCTGTTTTTGAAAGCTTGGGCATCATTTTGCGAGTTTTTATTAAAATTATGTATATGAGGGGCATGTTCAAGGACATGTGGAGCTTCAGGTAGCACTTCTGATATTCTATTAAGTAAATAGGAATCCACCTCAGTTCTTAAAGCACTTAAATGATCTTCAACTTTCGCCATCGGAGCGAGAGGAGGAGATAACTTGCCCGCACCTGTCGAAACGACACCATGTTGAACAGCTAATGTCGTTTGTACAATTGGGCCAGATTGTTTTGTATGTATATTATCAGGCTTGGATGTTAAGAGAAGTACCAGCTCATTCAAAGGATCATAATTAGGGGATGACTTGAGAACTTCTTTTGGGATACCTTGAGGGGGAACAACCTGAGAAGGAGGAGAGATGTCTTGTAAAGCTTCATCTACACACAAATTGTTGGCTATATCGACTAAGTCGGTAATAGTTATCTCATCACCTATAACTGGCGAACCAACAGCACTGTAAGTGAGAGATTTCGTGACATCCGAAGAAAGATGTATTTGAAGTAATTTTTTTTTTTTTTAATTTTATTTTAAATCTGACAGAGCTTTTTTATTTCTTTGTATAACTTTAGATGACAGCAATTTTATTTTTCTATTATTTAACAAAGATCCTCCTATCTTTTGTACATTTTGGTTGACACCCCCACGAGATTGACAGGGTATAGGTTGACCCACAGCTGACAGTTTTAGCAGGGTATGTACACTGTTCAGAGATGTGAGTGTTCACAGCGGGTATACACATTTAAGGATTAGCAATGTCCACAGTCACTATATGTTTTTCACAGTTGGCAGTCGCACTGTGGAAATATTCCTCAAGGTTACAGTGTTAACCGCGGAAACATACTAGTCTGGGTGGGTATATAATGGTCAGGCGGATATTTGGCTCAGGTTTTGGGTGCAGATTTGAGATTGTTACCAGTTTGTATGGTATACCATTTAGGGAATTGTGCTGGGGAAGTGATGACATTCTCACTTCCTCAGTCCTGTTCACTCAGTGCTCAGCCCTGCAAGTAGCAACACGCTAGTGTGCGACAGGAATGTGAGTGCTGTGTATGTCTGTCACATGGCATGCTAGGCAGGTAGGGCTGTCACTAGATCGCATGGCAGGCTGTCACGGTTTTATAACACTGCACACTCCAGCCAGGGACTCCTTCCCCTGACAATGAATGTGGCATGCAATAAAATGCCTTTCATCTTTAATAAACCACAGGTTCTTTTATTTGAGTAGGCCTCCAACCCGTCTCGCACCCAACCTTGACAAGCATCCCGTGGCACAATGGACTAGGAACCAGGCTGGTGGGTATCAATAAGATATTTATTAATTTATGGTTTAATGAAAAAGAATAATCAAACAATTTTACAACAGCCACCAATGTTGTGGCAACACAAATGCAATGATTCCTACAGAAAAATTGGTTCAGAAATCCTAACACAGTTTACACAGATCTGTAATGGCAAAATAGGAAGAACAGTTTTGAATCAAGTGATAGCACTAAGGTTTGGCAGCCCCCCGCCCCCGCAGCACTCACCCCAAACATCAGCTACTTAATTCCCTTGAATGGGAAGCCAGAAAAGAAAATGAAAACCCATTTTTGGAGCAAAACGGCAGAATTGGATTTAGCTTATTACTTGCACTGCTACTCACAACTGCTATGGGCCAGCTAGAAAGGACATTTCTGTTGCTGCACTTGAGGAGATAGGGTAACTTAGAGACTACTAATCAGTACACACAACAACGAGGTAAGGAAATCGATTTTGGGGAGAATGCAAATGCAAAAGAAAAATACAAACAGCAAATGGAAATTAGTTTCACACAGGATTTACAATGACAGCCAGCTAAAGAAAGGGTTTAGCTTTGAAAATCGGAAATCGGTATTCAAGGAAAAGGACAGAGGTACATACCAGATAGGATTCTAGACAAATGGGGTTACTCTCAATGGGACTACGGTTTGGGTTATTTAATAGAACAGATGCAATTTAGGAGTTTGTGGGGTAATGCACACAATACATGGGAACATTCGGTTTTCAGTTACACCGAGACCAATTCTGTTGAGGCTATACTTTAATGACTATAGTTATTAAAGAAATACACTATACACAAGGGGGTTAATTTCGAATTTTAACCAAGTCGTACTGTGAATTTCAATGGGGTATTATTTGATTTGCATCAAAATAATGCTAAGGGTTTATACAGACAACTGAGAGATTTATCAAAGGAATACGCTAACATACACAGGCTAATACAGATTCTACTATGGGAAGGTTAGTGAATTATACTGGCAATTTGGGACTTTCAATGGAATTTCAAAGGGATTTTCAATGGTGTTTCAATGGGGAGACTATTGGATGCAATAATACAAAAGGAGAGTATTATGCAATTTAGGGCTGAGATCATTTGCTACTTACAAAGTAAGCCTTGGTTTGGGATTCTGGACAGTCATCTGTATCTCAGGACCCTCTGGACATCTAGGCAAGGGGTCTAGTCTCTGCACTCTCCTGGATGGGATTCTGGACAGCCAGCTGGATCTTAGCACTCTTGTCAGCTAGGCAAGGCACCTGGTCTCTGCACTATCCTGGATGGTAAGGTTCAGCTTTCCCTCTGTCCTCTTTCTCCTGTCTCCCTGGATTCTTGTGTGTGTCTTGCTCCTTGTGTCCAGTACAGCCCCCCTTACATAGCCCAAATAACATCATTCACTTTACAATCTAGGAGGAGTACTCTGGAATTACTCCTACCCTGGGATAGGACAGCCTACCATTCCTCTCTCTGCACCCTGGCATTATTGGTTCAATGGGAGAGAGCATAATCCGTCTGTAATTTATTGCAGTTCTTCCCAGATCCACTTTTTAGCAAATCTGAGTTATGTATCAGAACTTCAAACTTATACTAGCCACCACCATAAGAAATAGATATGCGGTTTCCAGGGTTCATAGGGAATTAGACAAGCGGATGGCCAACTTTGTGTGAGGTAGCATGGCCCTTGGGCACATTCTTGTCCTTTTCATGAAATGCATAACAGTTATAACTCTGCAAATGATTAAACATGTTCATAATCTCAATTTGAAACTTTCCACCAATTTTCATATTTGTCCCATTATAAATCAGCCAGAAACAAGTCTTTACTGGCCATTTCAGTCCACAAAGTCCCAGGAACATGCATTTAGTCCCTTCAGAACCCCCTGGAAATCACATAGAAAAATAGCATTAAACAACATTAATTTGTATTCTGAGTGCTGGGAAAAATGCCTAAAATGAATTAATGTCAATTTGGAGGATGTGTCACATATGGGAGGGCAGTGCTTCATCCCCCACAGCCAACTGTCTCCCCCTGGCTCAGCTTGCAACAAAATACTTTTATTATACCTTATGAATTTTGTCAGTTTGTTTTTGATAGTGGGTGCAGAAGGATCTCATACTTCTTGTTCAAGCTCCAGCCCCACTTGCTTTCTTTGTCCTCTCTGCTAGTACTTCCTTCCAGTCTGGCAGAGCAGACAATTATAACGCCCTCAGCCACATAATATGTCATTGCAGAATGGTTCACTTATAGGTGCAACTTCCAGTGGGAGGCAAGTCATTCAAGTGAGAAGTTTCCTGTCTGAGCCATACGGGTTTTCCTGGTATTCTGAGCCTTTTCCAAGGCGATGAAGTCTTGTGAGGGAACATATAATGTACATTGATTAGACCACAACATCCTCCCACTAGAAGTTGCACCAATAAGTGAACCATTCTGCAATGGAAACAGCGTGGAGACGATCCCCAAAAGTAGAAAATAAACTAAACCTCACCAAAGTCTCATCTCAATACAAAAAAGACATCCTCTCAGCCAAACAGGATACCTACAAAAATAGAATATCCTAATTCAAGTCCAGTGTTAAAGAACTTTCATTATCCTGAAAGAACTGGAAACCCCCATTGTACCACAAGAAAACTGTATTAAAGACAAAAAGTGGTGTTACAGTATCCAACATGCCCTAACTAACAAAGTAGCCAACCTACAAACTAAAATTGCCCTTAAGAAAGCCTCTCCAGTACCTCAAACGCCTCAGAGCATAGCTCCCTTACCTGGCAACTATCGCCCACTGCATTGCCATTTTCTGCTCAAATTTCCAGTGCTACGCTGATGACACTCAACTCATTTTCAGGCTGCCCTCTGCCACCTCCTCTTCCTCTCTCATCTCTGATTGCCTAACTGTCATTCAAGATTGGTGTGCCGTCAATGATCTTTGTCTGAATGCCAGCAAGACGGAGATCCTCCTCATCGGCACACCTTCACCATCATTTCACCTCACTCTCTGGCCAGCCTCCCTTGGCCCTCCTCCTACCCCCACCTGCGAGGCTAAGAACCTCGGGGTCATCTTTGACTCCACCCTTTCCTTCTCCGCCCACATCTCTGAGGTCTCTAAAAAGTCAAATTTCCAACTGCACCTCCTCAGAGGTACTCTGCCTTTCCTCTCCTTCCCCCAGAAGCTCATGGTATCTCAAGCTCTGGTTCTCTCTAGCTTGGACTATTGTAACAGCCTCTTTCTAAATCTGCCTGCCTCTCCTCTCCGCCCTCTGCAACTTATCCAGAACAGGACTGCGAGACTTGTCCTTGGCCTCAAGCCCTGGGATCGTATCTCTCCAGCTCTGAAATCTCTCCACTGGCTCCCAGTGGATGCAAGGATTAAATTCAAAACCCTCTGCATTGTCCACAAGGCTTTCTGGGGCCTGGGACCAAAATACCTTCAGCTATCCCTCCGCAAATACCTCCCCTCTCGAGCTCTTCACTCCTCTACCTCCAACTCACTCAGGGTCTGTCGTTTTTCTAAGAAACGAGCTGGGGGTAGATCTCTGTCTTTGGCTGGGGACTCCCTCTGGAACAGCCTCCCTGTCACTCTAAAACTTGAGGAGAACCATCTCCGGTTCTGGAAGCACCTCAAGACCTTCCTCTTTTCTTCTGCCTTCGCTCCCCCTCTCCCCTACTGATCTGTTCTCTCTTGGCAACGTGCACCTGGCCACCCTCTGTCTTTTGGGCCCAGGTACCTGCTCATCCTGCCACCATCCCGCACTGCCTCCGGGCCACCCCTTGCACTGGTGTCTGTTTCTGTACCCATACAGCCCCCCCTTTTTCTTCCTGCACTTATCAGACCTGCCCTGTCTGCTGCCTTAAACCTAGCACTTGCAAATTGCTGGCTGCATTACCACTGTTAGTTGCCTTTATTATTTATTTATTGTTATTTATCTATTTCTCCTCTGCTTTGCACTTTCCACCTCTCCCCCTTCCATGCATTTCCCCTCCCCCCTCTCCCATGCACTTGCGCGTTCTCAATGTCACTGGGCAGAGTAAGATCGCTGTTTTGTTCTCCCCTGTTCCCCTCCCTTGCCTTGTCGTGCTCTGAAACACTTGTGTACGAGCGCGATAGAAATAAAATTAAAATAAAATATCAATCAATCAATCATCACAAACAAGAAACTCGGTTCAGCTTCTCAAAAGTTTCGACCATTGAGGTGGAGAAGGTCATACTGGGACTTAAAGCATCTAATTGTAAAGGAGACCAATGCCCGGCGCAACTAATCAAGGACGCCGCAAGAGAACTCTCTCCTTTCATAACTAAACTTGTCAACTTGTCATTCACCACCGGTACTGTCCCAAACAATCTGAAAGAATCCTGGGTTCTGCCATTACTGAAGAAGTAAACCCTGCCATCCCGACAAACATCAGACCCATTACGACCGTGCCATTTCTTCTAAAAATCGTAGCTAAAGTGGCATACATCCAGATACAAAACTTCCTGGAATCCAATCTCCTCCTAGGATCTCCTCCTAGGATCTCGTCAATCGGGGTTCCGCCCTGAACATAGCTCCGAAACGGCCTTAATTGACCTTAAGGCCCAAATAAACGAGTTTAGAGATAAAAGCCAAGCAGCACTACTCCTCCTTCTAGACCTCTCGGCTGCATTCGACTTAGTCGACCACAAAGTCCTATGTAGTCACCTTGATTACGCAGCCCATTTCTCCAAAGAGGCCATAACCTGGATCAAGTCATTTCTGAGCGACCGAACCATGAGAGTCTTCTCTCCATCGGCCTCAGCTTACCCCATACCCATAACCTGCGGCGTTCCACAGGGATCCTGTGTGTCACCTAGACTCTATAACGTATTCACCAAGCCACTCTTTGACGAAATGGACCATTTAGGTATCGCCTACACTAACTATGCAGACTGCTCAGCATGCATCCTAACTGTGTTTGAACACCTCCCCATTCGTGCCCCCTTTTGACTGTCTTTTTTTAATATAATGGTTTTATAGCTCCTTCCACTTTCAGGAGATTACGTTGTTGACTTGGCTCTGGTGAATAGAATTTATAGTATCGTTCAGGCCTGGATGGCCACTCACGGTCTATGCCTGAACAACGACAAAACTGAGCTCATCATTCTAGGCACCCCGACTCTCTTAGCCAAATTTAGCCCAGACTATGCCAACTTCGCTATTGATGGTAATAACATAAAAATAGCAAAGGAAGTGAAGACCCTAGGCTTCTACCGAGACGCCACTATGAACTTCACTAAACAAGTTAACTCCCTTGCATCGGCTACTGCATACACATGCAAACTCATCAGAGCCAGTAAACAATTCCTCTCCACAGACAGCTGCCTCACGCTGGCTAGAGCCCTCATACTGCCCAAATTGGATTATTGTAACGCACTCTACATCGGAGCGAACAAACAAACAATCCACAAAATACAGGTCCTACAGAATAATGCCTTGAGAGCCGCCTTGAAGATCAATAGAAGTGAGCATATCTCCTCCACTAGAAGAGAATACACATGGTTGTCTACCTCTGACAAAATGAAACTCAAGACTGCCTCCCTTACCCACAAGTGCCTCAATAATAATGCACCAACTTACCTTACAGACAGAATCTGCAAAGAAACATCCTCCAGACCGAAGAGAATTGCTAACTCCAACTGCCTCCAAGTTCCACGATTTAGACTAAGCACTGTTAGGGGACATAACTTCCCAATTAAGTCTGCACAACTATGGAACTCCCTACCTCCAGACATTAGAGCCCCCCAGCTGTATGTCAAATTCAGACAGATTTTGACCAACTGGCTAAAAGATAATGAAAAATAAAACCTAGCACAACGCCCTCCTGACGCTTCGTCCTTATTCTATGTCACTTAAGCGTGCAACCTACATGGCACACACGGCGATGCCACTGCCTATTCTGTATTGTCTTTTTCATGCACCCTTTGTTACCTCAGTGCATTCTCTTGTAATTATGTAATGTCACTTTGTATATATTGTTGTGATTTATATGCCGGCCTGTTGGCCATGTAACCAAGTTGAACATATCCTTTTCTGTTGCACCCTGTTGCTCCCAGGCCTGGTGCACATTACAAATATTAAACTAAACTAAACATAAATCACTGACATTTTTGTGTGAGGAAAGCTACCCTTTCACATTGGCTTTTAAACGTAATTTTTCTTATTTTCTTTCACACGTGTGCAAGCCGTATCTTTCATTTAATGTTTGAAATGCGGTTCTGTAGGTTATGGGATTTTTTAAATTGTCCTTTTGAGTGGGTTTGCATTTGCTGTTGGTCCATTGACTCAGAGAGGTAAGCCCCCTGCCCTTGGCTCTTTGACATAGGATAAAAAGAAAAAGCTAAGCCATTTTTCATTTGCAGTGTTTTAGAGCACTGCTGTTCACATGAAATGAAAACAAAGGCTGTGTCAGGTTGCAATGTTGAAATCCTTGCCCCTCATGTGATTTAACAGTAAGACAAGGCCGTTTTGGATATAGTATATAACTTTGATGTGCAGATGCAAGAAAAACAAATGCAGGGCCATTTTTGAATGCAGGGCATAACTTCTTATTATTCAGATGAAAGAAAAACACACGCAGGGTTGTTTTTCAATGCAGTGCATACTTCTTGTTATTCAGATGAAAGAGAAGCAAACGCTGGGCCGATTCTCAATACAGTGCATACTTCTTGTATTCAGATGAAAGAGAAGCAAACGCAGAGCCATTCTTTGTGAAATTTTTAAATGCTGTGCAAGGGAAAGCAAAGCACAGCGGTTTTTGGTGGCAATGTTTAATGCAGTTTTTTCAGGTGACAGGGATTTCTGTTTCAGGGCCTTAAATGCACCCCACAAGGCTCACTTGCAGATGGTAGCATCTGGAGATAGAGCAAGTCACTTATCGGGCAACAGAATACAATGTCCAAATGGCCTTTGAGCTGCATCCTCCAGTCTGCACGAGTTCCAGCACTTAACCTCAAAGCTGCTCCATGTGTTTACCTCACTGTTTCATGTCCTCTTGTAGTTGATTTTGGTCCTTCTTTTCTGTGTAGACGTTTTGCCCGTGAATGGATTCTGCTTTCACAGGACAGCCTCTGTTATAGGATTACCAGGAAAGGCGTAGACCTCCAGGGATGTGGATGCCATGGGCGTGGCCTGGCAGAGGCCATATTTTCCAAGATGCAAAAAGTGTGCTGCAGAGGGTAGAAAGCCTGGGCACAGTTACTGGGCACATTTCTGCCACAGGTACCTCAGCTGCCCAAGCCCTATGAGAGACGTCTGTTCGCCATTGCTGGAGCTGACACTCTGGCTCTTGGCATAATTATGAAACATGCATTAGCACTGCCAACAGTTTGGGCTTTTGTGTAGGCATGGGAATGGCACTTGCCAGGCACTGCCATAGTGTTATTAATAGGTGCAAAATGGAACGTGTGCCTGGGAATCTAATAACAGTGCCTGGAAAATGCCTAATACTTATACACAAGCCAAAATTGTTGGATTTGACACTGCTAGTTGTTAGCAGGACTTCAATTAAGGACACTCATAGTGCTTATACATCGAGTGGCTTAAGGGAGACCTGGATCATACATTTTTATTACACCAGTATCTGTTCATAGCACCTATTAAGTCATTCACTTTAAGAAGACTACTTTGAAAAAACCCTAGCAGGCAGTTCCATTGCAAGGTTTGATGGTAATGCTTGTTTAAGACAAGCTCAAAGAGTTCCCACAAGGAGGTGTTTAGGGTGGGGAGGGAGGGAAACTGGGTGGAAATGGCCATTTATATTAGCATGGCCATGGGCAGTCAATCGGTGGGCAAATAACCAAACAACACTTTGAAGGTTTGTATCCCTCTGCAAATGCCATGTCTCCCTATCTTTACTCTAATGCAATAGTTTCTGCTAATAGGTGGCACTGCCATCCAATAGCCCAAACTAAACATAGACTCATGCTGAAGAGTCTGTGTACACAATTTGCCAAGATACTCTGAAACACCTTCTTCTTACCTGCCCAGGATACGATTGCTTACACCCACAAAGAATCAGTCCCCTGCTAACGAGAGGTTTGCTAGACAATTAAGATACAGCAAGGACATTTCGCAGATTTTGAGATGAACATCACCAAAATTACTATTGCTTTTCTAGCGAATACATTGAGAATTGATCAGAAACTGGTAGTATGAAAGTACACCAAACTTTGTTGGGAGACATGTTACCACATTGCATAAAGTGGCTGCGAGGAATGAGTGAATATAGTACATCTACCCTGATATTAAGGTTTTAAAGGAATGGTCTTGGTCAAATCTGTGATGGGCATGTGGACATTTATACAATTATTATGGCGTTCATCATTTTAAATAATATTGATAACATTTTTATAGTTCTTTGAAGCATGTCAAATAGGCAGATTATAAGGATCTTTTAATGACTTTTTAATTTTGCTTGTTTTTTAAACGTTTTTTTAAACTTTTAGTTTATTGTATATTGTTGTTATAATCTGAATCAGGAAAGGTCAAGCAGCCGGAAGTGTTAATTAATAGTTTTAAAATCAGAAATCCATTCAGGTATTTTACTGCGTAATCCTGTATGTATGTATAAATACGCCTTCCTGACAACAACGCTCTCTGCACATTTTACTTTGACATGCACATACTGAGTGTTCAAATTCATGTATTCTTTTTGTAAATGGTAAACACTTGTTCTCTGTATATTTTAGTCATGCCATGTTAGTGGTGCCCCCTCTTGATGTCCTACTACACGTGGTTCATGCCTTTGCCACTGCTATTCAGCTGATGTAAAATGCCCAGTTATGTTACTGCCCAGCCATCAAAGAATTCGCATATAGAGTTTCCTACCACTCTGTTGTGACGATCTTGGAAATATTACATTTCTACCAAATAGCAACACTTCTTGTCTCAATAACATAGACATCAGTAATATTTGCACAGAAGTAACATTACTTGTCTCAGTATGTTGGACTTAAAAGAAATGATAACGTGACCAGATGACTCCATGTCACATGGGGAACCGTATTCCAGTTATCAGCTTTGTTTTTATTTTAGTTTTAATTTAGTCAATTTTACTTGATTGATGTGACCCAATACTATAAATGCCACCGGACTGTACATATTTGAATGTTTAAAATAAGCGCAATCATGTGAATGTACAGATCTTACTTCTTAGCTCAATAGTGAATGAGGAACGGGGATAATTGTCCTGCAAGGAGAAATACACTTGTCCCGGTTTGTTTTGGACTGCTTGCTCAGCAATAACGTAGACTGCAGATGAAGGCATCACAAGACAAGATGTGGTATCGTTTTTTGGGAAAAAATAAAAACACTGCTTTTTCTTTTCTTTAATATGGAGTTACATGCATAACAAATATGCAAGCACTCGGGACATTTGCATATGTGCTAGAGAGAGGGGTGACCCTTCAATAATATTTATATTTATAGATTCTGGGACTCAAACACGGTTCTTACTAATCATGTATTTTTTGTGTGCATTAGTGTTGGAAATGAACATGGCACATTATGGAAAGGAATTGCATAAAGCGCCAGTACACCAGAGGACATTTTGGAGTTAAGACTAAAGCAGAGAGGGACAGCATCAGAGCTAGCAGAGGTCAGGCTCTGGAGTCTCTATAGTATCGAAGGTGGTCTGGAACAGCACATAGTGTAGAAGGACTAGTATTCTAGGGAGCGAGAGCCACCTTTGGAATTCTGTTTGAAGGGAGGGACTGACATTGTTCAACACCATAAAAGACCTAGTGAGCCATCACAGTGACTTGTGTGTGTGTCCCTTTGGGGTCACAAGTAGAGCACAAAAATTGATTAGCCTTTTTTTCCTCCTTGGATGATAGAAATCTGGCAAACGAGTTCCCCAAGCCGAGAGACGGCCCACTTCAAACGCCTTCAGACAAAGGCAGCGTGCAGCCAGGCATGCATGGGTGGCTGGTGGAGGTTGAGCGTTCATTGATGAGGTGGCTAGAAGCAGCAGAAGTGCATAGTCAGTACATCAAACCAAACCTTGTCGCCGTCTGCATGGGGACACTGCACGCTCTGCGTGCCCGGGACGATGACAGCTCACCTTAAATGAGCTGTGTCATTGAACCACCATGGAGAGTGAAAACAACAATTTTTGTTGTCATTTTTGAGGGGGTGGGCGGGCACCAACAATGCTTCCCTCCTGGGTTGCAATCTGGTGTAAGACTGCTCTGAGAGCACCCTCTTCTTTTTTCTCTCTTTTACTGTAGCTTTAACATTCTTGATTTGGGTCTGACTTGGTGGTGAGGGAAATGTAGCCTCCACTGGAACTCTGGTACGGGGATATTCCAGATCCCCCCTCCTCCTTATATTCTTGTTCCAAGTTAGTGACCAACTGAGATGCCGCTGATTTTCCATATCACGTTCCACAGAACTCTGTGAGGAGATGTTCACATCACTTGTTTCTGTTCCCGAATTTTCAGCAGGTGTGCAGACACTGTTTTTAAGTATTATGTCCACCACCTGGGCAAGAATTCATTTTAATTTTACTTGTACCTGCACCATAGTTCAACATAGACCGAACAACGCATACATAGTGACAGCTAGTAAGTACAATGTAGGATTGAATGTCGGATCCTCGTATGTTGAGTAGAGGGAAGACAATGACATACTCAGGCAATTCGAATTCATGGTTGGTCCTTCTATTGTGCCAGGTATTGACCCAGACAAGTTGGGCGATGCCGATAAATTAGTGCAGACGATGTTCTCTTCATTAATTATTGACGATGCGTTGAGCCGGCCACTCGGCTGATCGACCACATCACTTTGTAGATTCCGGAGCAGATTCAGCAGCGAGTGGTTATTATCAAAACCTGCTGGTATCGTTGGCGAGCTTACTGTCAGTGTCAGTGTGGTCGGTAATATGATAACCTCCTCTGTTGTTAGATAGATTTATTGGGGCAGCAATGGCATAATAACCAGTGTGGTTTGCCTATATTTCTTACGGCGTTTCCTTTGGTGTTGCTATTTGCTTTATGAGTTTTCTGCTTTCTACACCCACTGTGTTCAATTTACAGCTGACCACAACCCGTGCGGAAAACCACACTGTTACAGAGAGAATTTGCACCTGAGTGAGGCGGTTTTGCGTGAGATGTGGTTCGCACCATTCCGCACCGTGTTTCCAGTGACAGGGTTGAGGCCCTCTCTCCCCTCTGATCTTGTCTGCCCAGCAAATGCCTCCTCTGAACACAAGCGTGCCGCGCTAAACCAGGCCACTGTTCGAACCCAGCGTATGTTTTACTTCAGAATAGCGGAGCGCAGTAAGGGGGTATACAATGCACCTTTCCACCACCCCTCATACAGAGATAAAGAAAAGTCAAATAATTCGCAAATTGGTGATAGTGTGTGAGCCGGGGAGCAGGCCTTTCCCGTGTTCTAAACACTACATTGCGCTTCTCTTGAAAATATGGCAATTAATCTTACCATATGCCTAAAATAAAAGTCACAGAAAAGGATGAACGTGTCCAGCAACCGGGTTAATTTCAAAAGCGACACCACAGATTCAGCTCCTGTGTGTATAGAGATAGATGACACAAAAGCACTATGACCCTCTGTCACCGCTCCTGGTCAGGAGACGATCAGCTGTCAATCCTGAGACCGATGCCCTCACCACCCTGAGCAAGGCCTCTCGAAGAGCCTCTAACAGAGCCTGTAGGAGCACTTCCACTGTTCAACCGCTCTCCCCTACTCCAAATTGGTGCCGAAAGAACCTCACAACTCTCCCTCACATCTCTCTGGCTGCCTGCAGTGCCTCCTACCCGGCGTCAAGCCGCACGCCTCGGACAATCAGTCACAGCGAGCCCTCTTCTGCCACAATGTGAAATGGAGATGCAGATGAAGAGATGCAGAGTATCACTTCATTTTCCCAGAATGCAATGGTTCAGTATTATGGGCTCTCTCGAACAATGTTTTGTAGATGCTTAGCTAACTGTTTCCCAGAATGCAACATCAGGTATTTATGTGCAAAATCTTATTGAAGCTTTGGAACTTTTTCTAAAGTTTTACAGGATACAGCATTAAGTAACGTTCGCAAACACCTTTGAACACGCTCTTACTTTGACTACATTTTCTGTGATGTTGTGTCAGTGCAAAATAATGGACTCGTCAGTTGTCTCATCAAGTGGTCTGTGTACTTTAAATGACAGGTCTGCAAAGCAGTTATTTTTCTTCTAAGTCAAGCTTTCAGAAATAATTGCACCCTGCTTCAAGAGCAAGTAATTAATGTGAGTTACCCCTAAACTAAATGCATCCTGTGCTTTAGGAAGGCCTCAAAAGAAAAAAGTCAAGGGGACGAAAAAGTTCCTTTCCAATGTAATATTTATACGTCTATGGGCCTCATTACACGGATGGCGGAGAACCATGGCGCTTTTAGCGCCATGGTTCATGCCGGTAAAATACCGGCACCGCCTTGGCGGAAAGGGGAATTACCGCCCCATTCCAAGGTTGGTGGGCGGTAATTCCCCCTTGCACCATTGCCCTTCCCCATTCCCATTTTTGCCCCATAGGGCTCAATGGGAATGGGGAAGGCGCTAATTACGGTACCGTAAATTGCGGTACCATAATTAGCTCCCTGGGTCGCTTTGCGGGTTGGTTTTTAATGCCTGCAAAAAGCAGGCGTTAAATCCCCCAACCTGCAAAGGGACCTCGTAGTAAGGCGGTAAGGATTTACCGGTACCGGTATTTTACCGGTACCGGTAAATCCTTACCGCCATCCGTGTAATGAGGCCCTATGTCTTTCAGGAAAGTAATCAGGAGTCTGGCAAAGGAACAAAGTGACATTGTGGGGTCCATTCACTTTATTGGGCCTAGAGCACCAGAAAACCTAAACACACCACTGACTGCATGTTAAGAGATCTTGAATGAAACTCCTACAGTTGCTTACAAAAACTAACATTATTATAAAAATAAAAATATATGCATGGTAAGATGATGTTTCAGACATTTGCCCCTTCATGACCACTGTCTTCAGCCAAAGAGAGAGAGGGATATTCTGACATTCCAGACCTATGTCTTATTTGCCAATGTGTGCCTAGTGAACAATTAAACACAATCCTAATAAAAGCGTCCATTTCCAGGCTTGTTGGTCTCTCTTCATTGCAGAGTGACATTTTCAAATTGATTTAGACGTTGTTTACAGATCTAAGGTCAATTACATCTTTAGAAAAAAGTTAACTGAAAGAAAAATATAACTTGAACTCTTTCCTCCCTTCCAAGTAGAACACAAACTGACGGGCCACCGATTAGGAAAGAGTCCATGCATATGTATGAGCTTTAGAAACCTCATATGCAGACAGAGGGCTATTTACTTGACCTCTCATGCACGAGTATTCGATACGTCTATACCCAACTTAGTCGGTGCCACGTGCCTGTTACAAAGACTGAGAGGAGATAGAGTGGCACCCGCAGGCTGGGAGGAAATGCCGGCCTAATTGTAATACAGGGGAAACTCTGGTACACATGATTAGATTAACTTTTTTGATTTGATTTTGTGATTTATATTATGCAACATTGCAAACCGTATTACTTATCCTGTTGCTATACTTCGATACAAAAAAGTCACTAGAGCCATTTCATTACTTTTTCAAGGGCACTTCCTCCCAAAAGGCAGTGGTCTACCACAGAAGGGAACAGGATACACAAATAGTCTCCTCAAAGTTGCAGTGCTGTTGGAAAAACATATACTTTTTTGGGGCGCATAGATGATGTGCATCTGGTAAAGATAATGCACAATTTAGAAACAATGAATTGGAAGTGTGTAGAGGTAACTCACAACTCGTAATAGATGTTTACATTTCGATTAGCATAAGTAGGCATGCCCATTGTAGAGTCAGTGAGGAGTTAGGAAAGGACAATTCCAATGTTGGTGTACACCAATGTTTCTAAACCATTTCACACACTTCCCAGCATCCCAGCTCACACCGGAATAATGTAGTGTAGGCACACATGATGCAGTGCATTTGAAAGAGTGCAGTAGTTGTTTTTTGTTGTCCACACGTGTGTAGGAAGGGAAAACAATTATGGCAAAGTCTTTTTAGGTTTATATTTGAACATTCTAATAGTATTATCCTTGCCCCTGAATACTGTACACATTAAAAGAATGCAAGCCCGTAGGGTGCCAGATTTAAGCATGAGTGCATTTTCTTGGTAAATCCTGTAGTTGAATGACCCAAACCCGAACAAACAAAAAAAATCCCTAATGAGCCAAATAATCAATGCACCGTTTGCAAGGAAAAGAAAGTTTTAGTACATGCAAAACATGCAAAATGTATCAGACAGTGCCGTAGAACCAAACTAACACTGAGCTTGCCCCACCCAAGGGGGTTACATCTTTTATAGCGGAAAACTGAAAATTAACAACAATATGCATAATAAAGATTACAACATGATCCTATGCTCCCCATTGGCTAACACCTATATACAATTATAATTATCCCCTATAGTCCCTTACCCTATTGGTCACACATTATCTGAAACACATTCCCCTAAGCATGCAACCTGCTACATTGTCATTTTGAAACTTAATAGTTGATTGACTACCAGATATATTGTTACCATAATACATTTCTCTAACAAGTAAATATGCCTGACCATCACGTGATGTGCATCCCTCAGTCAGAGCCTGATCAAAGTGTAAATAGCGAGGTCAACTCAGCTTCGATAATACAATGGGCCTCCTCATTATACCAGACACTGTGGCATGTACAGACAACTCCCTGCTCTTGTAGATAAATGTATTGGCATCACCTCTTCTCCTCCCATCGCAAAACACGGTACAGCCATAGCACATTTCACCCCTTATCTCTCTGGGAACGCAGGTGCCTATAAATTACGTGATCAGGGCATCACTCTTATGTTTGAATTTCACATATTAATTGGTCCCTAGAGCCTGCAGTTCAAATAGGATGACCATGCTTTGGGTGAGAGCTGTGTTGCTCTAAATCTTCACCAGGTCTCTAGGCATCACAGAACCCCATGCCCTGGTCACATCAATTCAACCTTCAAAAAGTGCATCCCTACCCTTCCTCCCTGGACCTGACATTCCTTTCCCAGATCCTTTGAGCTCTGCAGCTTCACTCAACTGTTATCCACACAGCGTGGCTGCCTGTGGCCTTGACCGCATAACTTCACTCTGGGAGATGGGAGGGTGACTCATCTCTGGATCAAATGGACAGAGCCGCAGCTTCATGATAGGCCTACCTTAGCCCCTGAACAATGCCTTTGCCGCAAAACTTCTCTGACTCCATCTGACAGGCCTACTTATTTCAGCTACCCACTAGCACATCGATGAAAACATAGCACTGTATATTACAGCTAAATTCAAAATACATCACCCTATCTTTAACCTCTTTAACCTTTAACATGAATACATTGTTGCTCTTTCTGTATTGCTACATAGTGCTTCTAGTATGTGTCAAAGCTAACCACAAATGGATACATGAACATTCTTTCAAGCTCAATGATAACTGTTTGCACTAGACCACATGCTAATATGTTTTGTGCAGTCTGAATCTCTTCACCTGCCTTGGACATTGCACTTAGATCCCAACACTCTCCCCTTTAGTTAATACTCCATTAACTAACCCAGCATTTTCGCTCCTTCTATAATCATTGTCTTTGGGCACCCAAACATTGCACACATGATATAATCTTCCTCAACGTCCATGCATATTCTTCTGAGGTACATGTCATAAAGCAACATCCCCCATCTCCAGCCAAATCTATCCAATACTCCACAGAATACCCAGGATCAGGTGAGGTGTGGGGGATAAAACTGCATCCCAGAGAGACCAAGGGGGTCATTCCGAGGTTGGAGGTAAGGAATTACCGGCACCGGTAAGGGTGCCGATGCCGTTAATCCCTTACCTCCGTATTCCGAGGTCCCTTTGCGGGTCCTTCCTTACCTCCTGCTTTTAGCAGGAGTTAAGTACGGGACCCGCAAAGGTACTTCAGAGGTAATTACGGTACCATAATTTACGGTGCCGTAATTACCTCCTTCCCCATTCCCATTGAGCCCTATGAGGCAGGAATGGGAATGGGGAAGGGCAAAAGGTGAATGGGGAATTACCGGTCCCTCCAACCCTGGAATGGACCGGCAATTACTCCATTCACCATGCCGGATTTGGGACGGTTTTGGAGGCAACCATGGAGATAATTACTCCATGGTTAGCTCCAAACCCGGAATGAGGCCCCAAATGTTTTTCTACTCTTAACCTATGCACTATTGCACCATTCCAATTATCAGTCTGTGTGTACATGTGTTTTGTAAGGGGAGCAGCTTTCCCTGTTCCTCTAGGCACCAACATCAAAATTGCACTTTTAAGCAGCACCTTGGCGCAGCACTGTAGAATCATTTGCCAGGAACAAAAATTAAAAGAAGAATTCCACACAAGGAGCCAGCATCGTTACTGCTATACTCAACCAAGATGGGGCCCAAAAAACATTGAAGCAAACCAGTCTTCAGCATTCACTCCAGCTTCCTTTCCCATGGCAATCCGCAAGTTGTGGATGGCCCCTATGGCATGGGTTAAAGATCCATTGTCTGTGTCATTTGGGGGTATTTATGTGCAGCAAGAAGCTCCTTTCTTTTTGCAAACACACCCTTCCATTGCCTTAAGCAAATTCAGAACATTTTGGTTCTGAAGGGTCATGAGACGAATAGCCAGCAATTCAGTTTTTATTGAATAGAGACCCTGCTCTGTCTGGTGCACTATCTGGAGCATCTCCCACCTGGTTATCTGCAACCACTTGGCATTGGCTGCAGTTTGTATTACAGGCACAAGGTGGGAGGTGAAAAATGCTTTCGTCTTTGTGAAAAGACAGAATTGTTCTGGGATCGCTTCGAGCTTGTCAGAGGACTCATGGGACCAATAATTGTATCTCTTTTGTCAGCGAGCGCTTAGTGAGTGGAGAGCATGCTGATGGGGAGGCGGTTAAGTTGCAACTGGGGATGGCTTGTTTATGACAGTGAAATGGGTGTCTGGGCCTATGAGAATGGCCAGATGCAAGGTGGTGAGTGAACAGAACCCTCTACAGGATGGGGGGAGGTGCAGATCAGTGTATTGTCGACACACTCAATAGAAAACCATTAATGCTGATGTGCCATTAGTCAGGTCGGCAATAAACAAAGTCTTATTGCACCTTTCATTTGTGCATATGAGTAAAGTGCCATTTCCTCTGAAGCAAAAGGAAAAGTGTGCCAGCATTTGCACCTTAGCAGTCTTTAAATTCAGTTTGATCCAGGTGAGTATTGACACATAGGTTCTCCAAGTTTTAGGACATTTCTGGTTGACAAGTGTCACTACATCCTCAGAGACCACATCTTGGTTGGCTATATCACATAATCACGGTTATACCCCTCTTACAAATACCTCTTTTGTGTTTTCTGTGGGTGAACTTCATTGTGAGCATTCAGGAACTTTTCAAAAGCAGTATCTCCTTTTATCCATTCCTTTTTTACCTTTGTTATTCCTATACCTTATCCTGTGATTTTTGCTTTGTAGTTTGTCAGTTTTTGTTCTTTTACCTTGTTATTTTTTAAAACTTGTTTTATATTAAGTGGCAGAGTCCCTTTTGTATTGTGTATTTTTACCGCTATTATTTTTACTCCATAGTGCTGTATTTCAAAATGACTATGACCAGCAGTGATGATGAGGTGGTGTGGGTGGCTTCAGTTTTACCACCATGGAAGAAGCAGTGTGCACGAAAAACATAGCTGACAGTTGGCAATATTTCCCTGTAAAGGATCAACACAGCAAAAAGGAGATTGAGGAGGTCAGGTGTAATTTCTGTGGTAAGGTTTTGTCAGGTGTCTTGACCGACGTTTGAATTATTATGCTACAACATTTGGTGCTGTGGGCTTAGAAAATCCAAGATGGCCGAAAAGCCCACATTTGCGCCAGAATCCAGGAAAACCGTGCAGTTTTGCGCACACCAAAATGGTCGCCTGACCTGCCACCCACCAGTGCGAGCGTGATGGGCCAGAAGCACCATGAGTGAGACGTGGTGCCAAAGGAAAAACAGCAGTGACTGTTAGCTCAAAAAGCGCTTTGAAATCACATTTGTTTCTCTGAAATGCAAGCTCAAAATGCCTATTTCAAACATTGCAAGATATTCAAAAATCTTACTGAACACCAGCAGACGTCTGGTAGAATGAAGTCTTGTGTGCATACCAAATCTGGAAAGATGAAGAGCCTAAAATAATGTTCATAACAAAACTGGCTGAGCTGTGGATGTCAGCTTGAGTCAAATTGGACTTAAAGCCACTAAAATCGAAATGTTTAAAATAAATGAGTGACCTACTTTTGAGTGTCACATAGGTTGCAACTGTTTAAATGTCATAGTTTTGAACTTAGAATCAGCGTTCTAGCTGCATGTGTCAAAATTGTAAGTTTGATTTGAATGAAGAAAAACTGGAACAAAAGTGACATTTGGCTGAAGCCTGGCTTAAAGAGATTCAATTCTGCCCGGCAACTACCCCTGACAGGAGTTGAAACTTGCCCAGCAACTGCATTCACAGGCCTGGCCTGTCTTCTCCTGCCCCCACCAAAAGGAGATTACACCTCTCTAATTGAATTAGGGGAGGGGTACCTGAGACTGCAGGAAACAGAACAATGAACTTTCCTTGGCTCAGGCAAAGGCTAAATCAGGGGGCCGTAAATGGCTTCCTCCCAGAAGGAAATGGGAGGGGCACTGCCTCCGTGAGCCAGCCGAGCTTGGAGGCGGGGACAGACAGACATTCCCCCATGTGCTTTGGAACCTAAACCACACCCCTCTGTGCCAGAGCATAATTTTAGAAAGATGGATAATTCATAGTACATAACTGTCAAAATTATATCAATAATATCATGATTCCTGTGATTTTTCTCTGCACATTTTAAGAGGTGTTAGGACTCTGTGGTATGTTCTGGGGGGTAGTAGTGGAAAATAGGGTATTACTCCAAATGTATGTATGTTAAAAATCTGACACTTCATCATCTGATGCCCATATTCCTTGTGCACATTTGTGTAAATTCTGGAAAAGTTTAGAGGTTGTGTTCTGGATGAAAAGGGCAGAATTCTGTCAGAAGTGAACACAACATCTTACAAAGAAAGGGATCGGATGGTTTGGTGCTACAGAAAATATGTTAACTGGACATATAATATCAGAAACATTGTACATAGATAAATATGCATTTACGTAAAAAATAGATTTGTGTGCAAAGTGACAAGGGGAGTGTTCTTTCTGTATGCCATAAAAAGGATGCCGGATGACTCACAACTCTGTTCCCCAGTCAGGCGACAAAGAATTTTCTAGCCTATCAGGATCCTCAGGAGGGTTGGGCATAGAAAGTCAGCCTTCCCACCCACTTTCAAAAGACATAAAAAGACCCACTGAAACCCTGGTAGGGACTGTCTTTCCACTTTCTTGTGAAGCACTTTGCCGGACGACTTCAAATTCAGACAATATTCAGAGACCAGAACTTAGAAAACCAGACACCAGATTTTTGTATCAGAAAGGCCTAGTCCACAAGCTGAATCCTTTCCGGAGGCCTCAGAATCCAGCAACCTAACCAAACCATTCAACAGCCGGGCGAGCTGTGTGACTCTGGCTAGAACCCTGTGCCAAGAACCTTTGCCAAAACCAAAGACCAGACCAGACCGCTGTGCAGTGCCAGAACCTTTGCCAAAACCAGAGACCAGACCGCTGTGCAGTGCCAGAACTTTTGCCAGAACCAGAGATCCAGACCAGCAGAGCAGAGAGAACCGCAGCTAAACCTGTCGACCAGATCTGTGACAAGGCCCATTCCTTTCAAAATTACGAGTGAGTATCCAGACAGAGCTGGCAAACCAATCTCTTAGTTTAAAATAATCTAATTCAAACCATTTCCACCTATTTAGAACTGCATAGAAATCGTGTGTCCATTCTGTGATTTCAAACCTGTGAAAGTGTCATTTGTCATTTGAATCTTACTTCATTTCTGAGAATCTACCTCCACTAAATTGTCCGTATCTTTTGAACTGCACATGCTAGGAACGAGATTTAAGATCCTCAGCTTTCCACCAAGCCCTAAACCAACTTTCTACTCCGTATATATTTTCAGTAATCTCGCTCGATGCACTCAGAAAAAGTGCAGCGAATTGAAAACTAGCTCAATCTCACCACACGTTAAAAAATAGGTTTTTCTTGCTTGCATTGCTGAAATTCGTTTTCAACCTGATAATCCCCCCTGAATCATTTCTAGTGTTTACCTGGACTAATTCAAAGTAGCTTTCACCTACCCTGAATCTCCTAAAGGGAATTAACATCATTTTTAGCATATTTTCACTTCATTGTAAATCACATTAAAAGTATTTCTGCATGTTTTAAAAGCATACCGGTTGCTCTAAGCTTGCTAGGGGGGAACTGAATTGGTATTGCATTCGATTGTATTCCTGAAAATTGTGTGCTCCCCTTCCATCTCCTTATATTGCATAGGGGGGGAGTGAATTGTCAAAAGATAAAGTGATCATATTATCTCTTGTGGAAACCATCTCAGTTTATTTCTGTGCTGCATTCTTTTCCATCATTGCATTTCCCTGAAACCATAAAAGCATTCTCAGCTACTTTATCCTCTCTATACCAACTCCTAAGCAATTAAAAAAGTGTGCTAGTGTAATATTATCCATTGTTGATCACTGTCATATTCATAAGTGTGCTATCAAATATTAATGTATTTATAAAAGTGTGATATATATCTTGTTTAATTTTTCAAATAAATCTTTTAATTTGCAAAACAAACCTACTTCTTGGCTCAGTGAGGTAAGGGGGATTCAAAGAGAGGGGCGTTATACAAGGGTTTATCATCCAGATCTATGAACTTGTCATAAAAATATATAATTAAGGGCTTCCCTTGGGCATCCCAGACTCAGCATTGACTTAGTTGGAGTGCTGAATTGAGGTCACTTAATAGTTTTGCGGAGTGAACCTTCTCACAATCGATCGCAAAGTTTGGAGACATCTACGTTAATTCAACATCATATCCATGTTCATTGGGATGAAGTGGATGATTCATAAAAGAAGGCGCATGTGAAGCATAATGTGAAAGCACATGGAGAAAGATCAGCAAAGCAGTATTTAACATCTGTGTCACAGACTTCCAATATGATTACAAGCTATTTTGCACCAACTAAAATCCAACCACTGTCCATCCTGCCTGCATCCAATCTTTCTAATTTTAATGTGATGTGCAAAACCTGTCACAGCTTGATTGAGGTGGGAGGTGGCACCCTAGACCCTTGGGTCGAAGCTCTTTCAAAACATACATCAAATTGCCAAAACTAGGTATATTTTTAAGTGTCAATTTGTTTTTTACACCATCCATTAGAAAAAAATACAAATAAATGTACAAAATGTAAAATGCAGGAAAAGGAACATCATTTTTTATCTTTTATTATATTTATGACTCCGAGTGTTTTTACCTTCCCAGTTCCTACCTATTTTTTTCTTATCCCCAAAACAGTCCTCTCAGGGCCAACTTTTCAGTTATAAAAAATAGACAATAAAAACACATGTTGTATATATGTATCAAAATTAATCTATTTAATACAGTGTGCATTAAAAAAACAACATATCCTTATATATTTCATTATAGCTGTGTTTATCCCCTGTGGAAGTCACGGCTAACACCCCCCCCAGATGTTGAAGCATTTATCCGTACATGCATCTTTGTTAGTCGTGGCTATAAACCATTAATTTTTTAAATTAAGGATATCTACTTATATATGTGGTTAGCAGTCTTGTAAAGATTTATTTTAGGATATATTAGGTCTAGCGTTTGTACACAGTTACTGTAATACTTTAACAACTTTCTATTCATAAACAGTACATATAAATGTAAATACTTTAAACAGTTAAGTAAATAAGCAAAGTTTTATAAGAACAGGTTTATTTGGGGGGAATGTGGTTGCACAATTTCTTTTTATTTTACTTTCTACATAAAATACATCGTTTTTTTTAGCTGTCTGTATACCTAATGTAAATTATGTATGGAATAACAAAACCCTTGAAATTCAAGGAAAACACTATAGTTGCAGGGACGCTAAGGTCAGTAATACATTCTAAAACAAACTTGAAATTCCAGGAAAAGTCTTAAGTTGCAAGAATGTTATGGTGAGTAATATGTAAGTGATTTCAATCCGGCACACACCCAAGTCAAAGCACAGCATGTAGTGCACAGCTGAAACCCTTATTTATTTTTGTCTATAAGTTCAATATTCTGAACGATATACCACTCATATCACACCCTTCTCCTGAGACCCCCCCCAGTCACACTAAACCAGGAATCAGGCTAGTTTGCAAAGGTAAATATTTATTTATGTATTGAAAATGTAATCACAATATGTTTTAATAAATAAACAACAATCACCAATGGGGTGATACAATACTGAATAATATCTTTAATACACTGGGAATAAGTAATAAGCAAAGCAAATGCAGCACAGAAATTAATACTTTTGTGTTTGTTCAGATCAGATAGCACTATGGTTAGAGGTTCCCCCTGCAACAACCCTCAACCCACAATGGGCAATGCAAAGAGATGGAAGGGGAGCGCAGGTATTCAGGAATAGCACAAATCAAAAAGAATATCAGTCCCACCTTCCCCCCATAAAACATAGGAGAAAAACGGAATTGACTTTTCAGCTGTCAGGATGGCTTTTACAATTGTCTTTAGAATTGACTGGGCAAAAACACCAAATGTGATCAAAAATACTTAATTTGTTAGGAAACTCTCATAGGAGCTGCTTTGAACAGTTGCACACAATCACAAGCAATGATTTAGGCCAAAGAAAACATTTGTAATCTTAAAATCCAAGTTGGAAGCAGTTTACAGCTATTTCACACGTGTAAACCTTTCAGATTTTTAAAATCGCGGCAAACTTTTCATTGTGCGATATTCGCGATAACGGGAGAATCCCAGGTTAGGTACAAGTAGGAGTTGAAATTTCATTACTATTACAAAAACTGAGGAAGTTATAGAGGTTTTAGTAATTATTGTTTTTCCGAGATAGGCGTGAGAATGGAAAACAGAAATGCAGTTTTGAAAATGACAAATGGGTATGCTTACACTAGAGGATGATCATGAAAAAGCGAACACCACACAGGGATCTTACAGTCACTTGATATGGGTGATCCGCTTGCTAAGGAAACCCTACTTCTTCAGATGAGAAAAGGGTCAGTGCAAAGATGGTTCTAACAATACTGGTTCTGAAGGAAAGATAGGATGGGTTTGAGAAAGGGATAAGACAATGCAAAGATACTCCTATCAATACTGGTTCTGAATGAAAGATAGGATGTGTTGGAAATAGGGATAAAACAAAGTAAATATACTATGGGCCACAGTTCTTCCTATTAATACTCACAGGATAAGTTTCTAAATGGGACCGTGAGCTCTGGTCATAGGATTGGGTCTGGTCTACGAATGACAGGACATCAGGCACGGTACTGGAACACCTAGGCCGGTCGCCGGATTTGCGCAGGATCTGCCCTCCTAGTCTGTGGGTATTTGAATCAGCTGGATGGTGAGATCCTCAGGCAAGCCTAGTGGTGGCAAGCCAGAGGATTTCAGGATACTGGTTCAAAAGGCCTTCTCACACCACACAGTGCTTTACTGAGTGGAGACAATACATTTGAGGATTTGGCCCTTGCTAGAAATCAATGGCTCTCTATTGCTGACAAGAGTTGTGGCATCTGGATCTGGAACAATATTAAAGCTGGATGTAGAATGCTGGATCAGAGTGCTTTGCCGGATTCAGGAAAGTGACTGGATCAGTGAGTCCCTGTGTGTTGTCAGTTGTCTTTATTTAGGCTATAGGATGACATCACAAAGGGGGTGTGTGGGCCGGCTTAGCTAAGCTTGACCCTGTGAGCTAGACAGGACCACACGTCATCTCCGCCTTGCAATTTGAGTGATTGGATCAAGGCTGGATGATGTCACATTTTATGATTTGCTTTACAGTCCTCAGAGACCTCCCTTTAGCCACTGGTCTCAAAATCGGATTTGATCCTAAATGTACATTTCTACATTGGTCACCTTTATACAAATCACACACAAAGATGCCATATTTTACGTAGCAGCTATTCCTCAAAACCCTGCAGCAGTGGGACATTGTCTCACCTTTCTACATAATTTTGCCCTTTTCGCTATGAACACAATTTCCAAATGTTATGCAAATTTCCACAAATGTGCATGTTTAACATTGGGATATGCATGTACATTTTCTCAATTCTAACAGTAATATATTTTGCATAAAACCACATATATTGCCATTCCTGTCCAGAACATGTTACACAGTTCTACCACCTCTTCACACGTGCAGCCAGAAATTAAATTAACAACTCTGTCCTTTTTATATTTTTCACCATTTTGAATAGCAAGTTATGAGTCTTTTAAACATTTGTTCTTTGTTCATGTTTAGAAAAAGATAGTCCACCCCTTTTTGTCTCCCTGCAGTCCAAGAAATCCCCCTCCTTGCTTGTTCCTTCCAGTGGCCATTTACGACCCCCTTCACACTTCCGGTTTCTTGGGCTGCAGCTTTGTCATTGTTCCTTCGCTTTCTGTAGACAAGATTCTGTTCTAACCCACATTAGCACCTCCCAGAGAGTTTCTGCTGAGAGGAAGGCCCTCCTTCTGGGAGAAAACCCTGCTTTTCCAGTTCTTGCAGCTTCAGCCAGGCTAATTATCTTCTTAAATCCAGCAGAACCCAAATTTGTTACATCAAACATAAATACTTTCTTGGCCTTAAAATCTGTGTGAAAAAAACCACAACTAAAATCTGTAATCTTTTGTGGCAACAATCCTTTTTATGTTTGCTAATCCAGCAGATTTTTTAGTTTTAGGTCCTTTTAAAGTTTCCTCAGTACTCCTCTGACAGCTGTCATTCATGTAGCCCTGGGTTCTGCACCCAGATTTTGGCCTATTCTGTCAGTTTTCAGACAATCCAGTTTGTCTGAAGAATGTTGTGCTCTTCATATTGGGACTTTGTATGTTCACAATGTTTCATTAGATACATGAATTCTAGCACCAGGCAAGATTTTGAATGTTGAGAAGTGTTGTGTATAGGCATTTGGGTGTTTTTAGCAACAAAGCAGATGTCATTTGTAGCCACATTTGTGGGTTTCACTTGCAAAGTGCTGCTTCTCTCTCTGTACTCTGTTTGCTGGTCATAGAGCCCACTGGCACATTTTTGCAGGGTGTGCTCTATCCCACCGCACATGCACCATGGGTGGCAGGTTGTACATCCCTCTTTTTGTGTGCTGAAGCACACGGTTTTTGTAGATATTTGGCACGCACAAGGGTTTTGCCACCATTGTGGCTGTTTCTTTCCCCATAACTGGCTGGGTGATGCTGCATAGCATAGTGGAGTGGGTCAATACATCCCACAAATACATTGTAAAAACATTTGAAATTCAAGGAAAACATTTCAGTTGCAGGGACATTAAGGCAAGTTACACATTCTAAAAGAAAAACTTTGAAATTCAAGGAAAAATCTTTACTTGCAGGGATGTTACGGTACTTAACTCAACAAAACCCTGAAAATTCAGCTAGAGCCACCTTAACTTTACGCCTCCTGTTGCGAAGCATATGACAACAATGATGACTTCACAGAACACATCACAGATTACATCACTAAATACATCAGGGGTGACATCACTGATGACAATATCTATGACATACACATAAGTCAATGTATCAAAAAATGTGATACTTTTTACAGATTACTTTTACATTGTTGAACGAGAACACTGATGACATCACAAATTGCATGACTGGTGACAACACTAATTACATTGTATATAGCTGATTACATCAATTATGGCATTAGACATAACATCATTAATAAATGAGTTCATAAAAACATTGATTATACTAATAAGATTTAGGCTGCAGACTTGGACATGACACAGTCTGTGGTCACTTGCTATCACCAAAGGCCATAGCTAGTGGTCGGTTAGTGCTGCAAAATACCAATGTGCATGGTTAAAAGCCATGACTATTGGCCCATCACTGTTTTAAAATATACAGGGGGCAATGTTAAAAGCTGTAGTCCGTAGCCATGGCTAAAAGCCATAGTTAGTGCCCATTAATATGTTATAATATACAGTCAGTGCAGCCAAAGGCCATGGCCACTGGCTAATATTGTGTGGAATACCATGCCTAGTGGCTGGTTAGTGTATCTAATGTACAGTGGGCACGCCAAAGGTCACAGCTTCTGGCATGTTAGTATATTAAAATATACAGTGGACAATGACAAAAGATGTACAAACTGCTCATGGACAAAGGCCATGTCTAGTAGCCCATTTAGAAGTTAGAATATATAGTGGGCACAACAAAGCTTGTTATTACTGGCCAGTATTGTGCTAAAGGCTATGGCTAGTAGTGGGTTAGTGTAAATAATATCAGTGGACACGACTTAAGGTTGTAGACAGTGGTAAAGGCAGAAGTCTTTGGTTTGTGGCCTGTTAATATGTTAAAATATACAGTGAACATGGCTGAAGTCTGTGGCCAGTTTCCATGACTGAAGGCCATGATTCGTGCCCATTAATGTGTTAAAAAATATTTGCCCATGGACACTGACCATGGCTGAAGCCCATGCTTAATGCTGGTTACTCCTGTAATGTAATTAGTGATGTCATCAGTGATGTGATCTGTGATTTCATCATTGTGGTCATAGGCTGTGCAACATGGGGCATGAAGTTAAAATCCCTTTCTCTGAATTTTCAGGGTTTTGTTGCATTAAGTTCTCACCTTAACGTCCTGCAACTAACATGTTTTCCTTGAATATATATATATCCACTTGCCTGACTCCAGTTTCTGTCCGTGTGGACACTACAGTTGACCAAATGGAATTATACAGGTATCAAATGATGGTGTTAAACCATGCCCTCCAAGTTCAGAGGGTGTGCCTTTATAAGGCATTAGTATTATTGTAACTGGCTAAATGTATCAAAGTGTATGGGGCTCACTGTGTAAATCTCTTTATACACGTAGAGGTTTCTGTGCTTGGAGGGCATCCAGTTTGTGCTGGGGATCCACTTTTAGCTTCCCTGTTTATTTCTGTACAGCTATTTATAGATAAACCTTCTCTCTACCTTTCCTGCCTGGCTTGCTATTTGGAATATTTGGTGAAAGGCTGTGGGATTCAACAGTGCTGGGGCAAATCTAGAAAGCTTCAGCTCAAAAGCAGAATATAATTTATGCACCGATAAGCAACGTACATTGGGCCTCATTAGGGCCCTGGTGGTAGAGTGATAATGGCGCTGGTAGTGCTGCAGGCCCCGTTATCACTCTAGCGCCACATTACAAGTTATGCTTGCGGGCTGCTCTGCAATTCTGCTCAGACCAGACTTGCAGAGTGGCACCCGCTAGCAGAACTGGATGGTAGCAACGGTCCCGAACGGGACCGTTGTTACCATCCTCCCCATTTCCATTGAGCACCTGTTGGGGCTGAAATGGGAATGGGGACGTACCGGGTCTGGTTCCCGCAAATGGGAATTACTGGGCCCGCAAAGGTAGGAATGTCCCGGGTACTCCCATTTTGCGGGACCCGGATCCGAGTTTGGTGGTAGCCATGCCAGTAAAAACGGTATGGCTATCTCCAAACTCGTAATGAGGCCCATTGTATTTTAACGCCAGTACCAGGCTCAGGGTAGGAGCTATGCTCTACCCAGTACATGCTTCAGTTGCTTCGTGGCCAGCAATTGGAACCATTTGGCAGACGTAGAGCCCACGTTTCTCAGTATGCAAGGCTGAGATTTCAGCCAATGCGTTCTATTCACAGACAGGGAAGTAGAACTTCCCAATAACCAACTGCACGTGGGAGAGGATGTACAGTCACCCCACATGGAAAGGAATCCAATAAGAGCTACAATGGTTACCTGCAACCCAAAGCATCTGGTTTGAGGAGCTGGTCTACTGGCGTTCTCCATCAGCCAGAGGCACCCACGGTCAAGGTGAGAATTCCATGTACAAATGACTTTCGCATGTCCACCCGCAAAGAAGGTATGGTGGAAGTAACTATTTGGAAATGGCAAAAAATTGGCAATTGCACGAAGGACACAGGTTTTGATTCACAATGCTGGGCAATGTTGGGTGAACTCATGCTGACTTCTCCAGACAACATTCAGGTCGGGATTGTATTAAAGATGGACACGATCTGTCGAATTCTAACTGCGAACTGACACTCTTAATATGTGTTTCTTGTGATAATCACGTTTTAGAGGCTGGTTATTGCGGTAAAGGTCTTTCGTGGTTGGTGGATGCGACTGTAGTACTTTTAGTTTCATCAAGCAGGCAACGCAGGACCTGTCCTCATCATCAGTTAATACACTTAAGCATAAAAGTCAGTTTTAGCTGTTTAACACTTTACTGAATACATACGTGTTAAATGTTGTACGTCTTAATAATAGCATATCATTTACCAATTCATGTGTTTCCAGAACATGGGAGCTGCAAGCTGTGCATGCACTTGCGTGTCCCAGTGTAGTGTAGCTATGTTCAGAATTAACTCTATTGTTTAGATGGACCTCAGATGTTATGTTATTCCATCTATGTTCATGGGACATTGGATTTCATGTTTACCTATAAATGGCAGGGATGGGATCTGCCATTGCAATGCTTGAAGGGTGAACCATCTTCAAGTGTGTGGGATGGAGCCTGCTGGAGATGATATTTAAAGGCTATATGTGTGCTCTAAGAGCCTACATATCTATAGCTACATGGGGTTGTGTATTGATGGCAGGATTATCCCGTGGGAGGTCTTGATGCAGGGTTGCTTCTGACATATGGTTGGTTGGTGCGTGCCTGCAGGATGCCGTAGTTCTTAGGGTATTTGTTTGCATGTAATGGTTCTATCGATGACATGTTTTGTCTGCAAGCCTGTAGGAGATTGCAATGTATAGTTAGCTCGCACATGCTTGCAGGAATGTGTATTGCTTGGTGCACGTGTTTATGTGTGAGAAGGGATGTGTGAGACATTCTAGCTTTGTATTGCGTGTGATTGTGTGCGTGAGAGGGAGAATGGAAATGTGTGGCATCTTGCCATCCTCACCCCGCCGCTGTGTGCATGGCATTTTGGTGTGGGTGTGATGTCGTATGTGAATAGGAGTGCAAGAGGAATGTATGTGTGTGATTCTATTGGGGCCATTCCAGAAAAGGCAAATTAAACTTGATTTGCGGAAGGTGGAGGTACGGGTGGCTTTTCTATTTGGAACATCTGGACTCTGTAGATTATCTACTGGCAGGCTCCATGTGTACCACGCAATGCCTCATGTCAGCAATAGCTCTGTGATGCACAGCTTTGCATCTCACATCATGCTGCAGTCTCAGCCCTTACTTCCATCTCTGGATAAACACATCCGGCACGTGGCAAAAGGGCACAGGCTTTGAAGGGAACTGCGTGGCTTTGCTCCCGTGAACAGCAAATCCTGGTGCATGCTACAACCAATACGTAACCGTTTGCGAGCAACGTAGACTGTCGAGCACACACGCGCTGTTTTCTTGTACTCTTTTGAGTTTATGTTCCTTTGTGATTTGATATTTAGTAATTGAATTTTTAATCTATATGAGAACCTAATGTTATTAGAGAGCATTAAGGTCCTGATATTGAATCAACTTGGATTGGTCGTAGGATAAATATTTATTATTAACCTCTTTGCAAATCCTCGAACACAGTGTCCTGTACTTTGAAAGAAATATTTGCCAAAAGGTTTTGTGATAAATACTGCTTTTATTGCCAAATGCTCTTGCACGTTAACGTTTTTAATGAGCTAGAAATCAAAGTTGAATATTTCTCAAGACATTGAGACATATTCTTTCTGAGCGTATCTGGTCGAATTTATCATATTAAAGCAGTAGGTGCAAGAGCCAATCTGTGCATGATTGCACTGTAGGCATCTCCCAGGTGTGTATTCCTGCCTCCAACTATGACACACACTAACCTGCTTAGGTAATTGCAATCACCGTCTGCAAAATTAGCAAAGGTTAAAATGAATCCGCCGTTATGTGTGTGTGTGTGTGTGTTTGTGCATGTGTTTTACAGCACGGATTGCAGGCCTAGGGCTTTGTACAGCTACATTGTAAGCGCTGCAATATCTCCACGTGTTTATCCCCCACACGTTACCCTTCCAGACAGAAAGCAACAACCAACCAATTGCCATGAACATTCCAGATAGCCTGAAGAGGTAATCAGGTTTCTGTATTTATGTTGAGAGGCGGCTCCCCCTTAATGTCAGTATACCATTATCAAAAAGTCAGGAAGCAGACATTTGATTGTATCACATACAACAGTGCAAATAGTTCAGTAGTGGCAGCACAGTGGACCAATGGCTAAGAAGGACACACTTTTGTGATTGATTCACACTGGTTGCTGTTGCTTTGCAAATACCATGTAGCCATTCCTCGCTCCCCCATACTTCAATGTCAACAATAGATCTCAATAAAATACCTTAGTGGCCAAAGCAAAGATTCAATACTCACAAATCCAAAGGGGGATCTTGGAACCCCAAGCAGCAGATAATGAGGGACTGCTGCATTTGGCCATCCTTCTTCTATACTTCTTGCACACCAGCCTTCTTCTGTAGACGGAATGATTAGACATCTGCAAAGCTGCGTGCCCGTGGATCCTGAACCAACCCTACTTCTGTTAATCATATGCTGCTCACTCTGGCTGTAGCTGAAGGGACTACTTCTATTACCTACCCCCATTCATGTTGAAACCATCCTCTCGGTTGCCAATTAATCAACACATTAACATATCACAAACATAAGGATTGTAGAGAAATCTATGTAGAATTTCATCTCTACTCATTTGCCATTTCTGCATCGTTTATTTTTAGTTCCAACCAAGTGCCCAGAATTATAACATCATACTTTCTTTATTAAAATAACAGAAACTTTACGTATCAGAAAATCTCAAAATCAGAAAATAGTAGTTCTTAAACTTAAACCAGCCTTAAAAGGAAACATGGCACAAGATAGCAACTGTACAATCAAGGACAAAAACACTAACAAATATTGAAATGTAATAGAAGATATGCAGAGACACACAATGAAGCATAGGCGGTCTCCCATTGGTAGATGATGCGTGCAATTGTTATCTGCGGTAACTGAACACTTTTCTCCAGGAAATTGAGTTATCAATGCTGGAGATTCTTGAAGTAACACAGCCAACAGGGAGGTGTTCCAGAATTTTCACAAGCACTATAGAAAAATTGCAGTTGCCATTTTCACATAACGTACAAATACAAATAAAATAACAAACCTTAGAGATGTATAGCAAATGTGGTATTACAATTGTTATATTTAATCCTTCATCCCAACTCCTTCAAAATGTAATGCCCCAACAAACCAGAGTTTAAGAATTGCATTCCTCATAAGAAATATATAATTGTTTTCTAGTGGTTCATCAAAACTATATTTTGCCGTGTTTTTGACTGAAAAATTTGGCATGGTTTCTGCATGACGAAACACTCAAAACATACTTAATTATTTTGTTTTCCAAAATAATCGAGGTTATAATCCTAGTTCAAAGATTCTGATATTTCACAAGTTCATAGATAACTCTGATGTGATGTCATATTTTCCTAGACAAGACTCATCTTATCTTTATTGAGCTGAGTTAATTGACCTACCAAACATGGATAGTCACATTCTGGCATCATTTCCGTATGTCCAAAATGCATGAGAAGAAAGTGCAAATTAGTTTTAGGCGATATTATTCTTATGTCTGTTAATCTCTCTGAGTGGAACCACCATCCCCTGACTCTCATCTGACTCTTAAATAAAGAAAGCTAACTATTTTACCCTTCATCATTCTAAGAGAATTAGAATCTCCCTCTCTTCCAGTAGACACCTGCGCCAAAAATAAGTCTTAGTGCACTAACATTCAAGCAGCACTCTCTAATTGATCTTTTACAAAAGAAAATCAAATACAAAAAAAGCAGTCTCCCTGTGAACCCTTCCATGCAGAAGCCACAAATGACCTCCACAAAACCTGAGCATTGTTTGAAAGTCACGCCACTTACTAGTCTTGAAGTGGAACACATAATAGCTTCCCTCAAACCTTCCCGATGTCAGGGGGGCACATGTCCCGCACCCATAATCAAAGAAGCAGCCAGGGAGTTAGCTCCTTTAATCACGACATTAATAAATTACTCTTTCAACAACTGTACTGTCACAAAGAACATAAAAGACGCCTGGGTCCTCCGTTTACTAAAAAAAACAATCTCGACACATCTATCCCTAAGAATTACAGACCCATTACGACAGTCCCATTTCTGTTAAAGATACTAGACAAAGCGGCATACCTGCAAACTCAGGCGTACCTCGTAGCTAACAACCTTCTAGGCTTATGCCAGTCAGGTTTTATACCTAAACATGGAACAGAACCAGCACTTACATACTTAAAAAATCAAATGGACGATATTAGCGACAAAGGAAAACTTGCCCTCCTACATCTTTTAGACCTCTCGGCAGCATTTGACTTAGTAGACCACAAAGTCTTATGTGACCACCTAAAATCAGCAGCCTTCTTCTCTGATGAAGCTACTGCTTGGATCAAATCCTTTCTGGATATCCGCACAACAAGAGTCTTCTCCCCTACTGCCTCAGCAGAACCTAGACCGATCACCTGCGGAGTATGACAGGGGTTGTGTGTCTCCCCTACGATGTACAACATCTTTACTAAGCCATTATTTGACGACCTTGACAATCTGGGTGTCACCTGCACTAATTATGCCGATGACATGCAGATTATCATCCCTATCACTGGCGACCATAAGATGGATACACTTATGCTCAATAAAATCTACCTCATCATTCAGGCTTCAATGGCCACTCCCGGCCTCTGTCTCAATGATGCAAAGACCAAGATTCTGATCATTGGCTCCTCTCCACAACTAAATAAATTGAGTAATCTGTTCAAATCATTTAGCATTGACAGCAATATCGCAATACCCAAGGAGATAAAAACCTTAGGTTTTTATCTTAACTCAGCCCTAAAGACAAGTTAGCGCCATAGCCTCGGCTACGGCCCACACCTGCAAACTCATTAATGCCTGTAAGCCATTTCTTGCCACACTAAGTTGCATCATCTTGGCTAGGACTTTAATCTTCTCTAAAATAGATTATTGTAACCCTCTATGCCTTGGGTCCAGCAAACACAATATTAACACATTGCAAAGGCCAGACGTAACATTAAATGGTTAGCAGTGAAAGACAGAATCAACCTTAAGACACTGACGCTAACTCATAAATGTCTCGCAAACTGTGCCCCGAAATATTTGGTGGACAAATTTCCTAAAAAGATTTCAGCACGGCCTACCAGAACCTCTTCCTCTCATTGCTTCAAGATCCCCAGCTACAAACTCAAGAGAGCAGGTAGTATCAGCTTCCCTGTTCTAGCTGCCAACCTATGGAACTCCTCGCCTGTATATTTAAGGTCAGAGCCTTCCTTCCACTGCTTCAGAAAAAATGCCAAACACGGTTTTATTTCTCTTGATGTTTAACTTGGCACTTCACACCTTAGTGGTACTGCTTTGCAATGTAATATATTGTATGTGCTACCTAGCTCATCTCTTGTATTGCAAATAATGTGCTGCCTAGTCCAACTTGAGTGTTGTAAATTAGCTTTGCCAATGGATGCATTGTAAATAACCTGCCCTACCTACTTCTCTGTATAACCTCTTACTGTCTTCACTTGTTAACTGCAAATTACACAATCAATGGGAGCATTGTCAATAATTTGCCTCACCTGCTTTCTTACATGTTTATTCTGTACTACTTGCTGTTGTCTTATCCTGCAACCTTTGTAAAAGCACCCAGATACCTACGGGTCAGATGCACTATATAAATGAATACACAAACAAACAAACAAATTCTCCCAAAATAACAGCTTTCCTGGGGTAAAACAAAAGCAGTTGGTGAAAGGGATTGTAAGAAAAGGACAAAGCCTGATCTCCAGACATGAAGACCTTCAAGGAACATACTATGATTGCTGTGTTCTTGAATTCATATGTATTGAGTTGTCATCAAGCTTTCATAATGGCATTTAATTCAGAACTCTTCATTTACAACCGGTTAAAAATCCTTGTCACTCTTCCTTAGTTTCATTCTTTACTGTAGGTCTTTGATCAGACCAACATGTGTCTTCAGTTTCTGTAGTATTCAAGACCATAGGACAACTTGGCAATATAGCATAGATATGCCTGTGATAATTTAAGAATTTCAGTAAAGCGAATACTTCACCAGTATTGTTAAGTTTGTAATTACAAACTTTGACTAACATAGTTTTTCTGAAAAAGTAATATGCCTTAACAAATTAATTCAAGTGCATATTCAAATCAACTTTAATTCAACTCTACATCTTTGAATAACATAGGTTTTATGAAAAAGTAATATGCTTTAATAAATGAATTCATAGTGTATATTCAAATCAACTTTAAAACAAAGACTATTCTCATCATACTAATATTTATGCTATATACAAATTGTATTTTGATGAAATATTTAAATAGGTATCTTCAAACTTTTCAATACTATCCGTCTGATGTAATTTGTTATGGAGTTTTAAACATTTTTCATCATGGGTACTGGTTCGTGAAATGACTGCCGGCGAAGAGAAATCTGGCTAAACTCGACACACTTTTTGATTAATCAATGGAGTGGGTCCCTCCTGAATTCTACAGTTTTGGGCAACATAATTTTGTCAATTATTATTTTTCAGGCACATTAAATGTTTCACCTAATCAGAGGACAAAACATTTCTGAGACCGCTGTTTGAGTGAAATTGTAGAACAGCTTATACTGCTGTTTTTGGTCCAAAGGAAAATAGTGAAGCAGATGGAAATTGCCCAATAGTATTCATGTTATACTGAGAAAATGCTGTCAATCTTGCTCTAATCATAAGGATCATCTGTGGTTAAATACTTTCATGTAACATTTTGAGAAACATGAATACCTTAAATGCATTCATTATTTTCTATTTGAAGACATCTTTTCAGGTTCTGGAACACAAAGTCCTTTCAACTTGATCATTTCCATTGGATAAAATTATACAGAAAGTGTAATTTCTACTCTTAAGAAATTGTATGTACAAAAATCAATCTTGTCATCCACCTAAGCATCAGTGAGTCACATAACTTAATCAAAAGTAAGTGGTTTTGTAGAGTTACAGTCTGTTACTGATTATATCCTTGCTATGCTTGGTTCTGTAAGAAAAAGAGGGGTTGGGTTCATTAATGGAACAGTATGAGAAGCAGATAGCAACCATGTGGTGTTGATGTGTGCAGATTGTATATATATATATATATATATATATATATATATATATATATATATATATTTCTAAAGACAAGATCACTTAACTATTTGGAACACAAACAAATTATTTTAGAGATAATTGACTTGTGTCTTACTAATAACGTTTTTATTTGTAACAACACATTTTTCAGACAAGTGCAAGGCACTGCGATGGGCACAACCTTTGCCCCATCGTACGCAAATCTCACAATGGGAGCATGGGAAGCTTCCGATGTCTGTTCTGATCAAAATCATATGCTAACTGAGAATGTTGTACTCTGGCTAAGATATATTGATGATCTTTTTATAATTTGGAAGCAACATGAGAAGGCATGGGTCGATTTTGTAAAATTGCTCAATGACAACTAACACAATCTTTGATTCACAGAAGCACACAGTTGTACTTTTTTAACTTTTTTGGATGTGAATATCAGAATTGTGGCTCATACATTGACAATAGAACTGCACAGAAAACCGACCGGAACAAATAAACCTTTGCATGCAACTAGTGGCCATTCAAAAACTTTGATCTGGAGCAGAACTTACGGAAAATTCATAAGGATTAGACGGAATAGCTCAACTTTGAAGGCATATTATTTAGATAGTAAAATTGCAGCAAAGGGGTTCTCTGATCAATGTTATCTGAAAAAAGTCATTGAGAAAGCCTACATAAAATCCAGAAAACAGGAGAGATCGAGCCTTCTCACAGGATCCCAAACAATAGCCAGAACACAGATAGACAACGATACAAGACTGATTTTGACATTTGATAATGAAACACCGGAAATCAAACGCATACTTCAAAGACATTGGAAGATACTATTGGCTGACAAAGACCTTGCAAAGGATCTGAAACTGTACTCAGAAATAAGTCTCAGACACAACTGTTCCTTGAAGGACACCTTGGTCCAAAGTATTTTGAGAAACGATGCAACCTCAACAAAAGAAATGTGGCTTACAACACAGAGATTGGGTTTTCACAAATGCACAAGATGTAATATTTGCAGGTAAAACTGTGCAATTTACAACATGCAATTTTGGGCAACACAATCAAAATTATGGATGTAATTACGTGTGAGACTGAATACGTAGTGTATGCATTGGATGCGCCTGCCAGAAATGGTATATAGGCAGCACCAAATGTTAGCTGAAGATACGGATTCAGCAACACCTAAAGGCCATCTGACACCAAGACCCAAATTACCCAATGGCCAAACATTTCAGTGATCATCATGAAAACAATATGCAGAGTTTCTACTTCTTTGGCATTCACAAAATTGACAAGGAACCAAGAGGAGGTGACCGAGGAAAAGACATGTTGTATCTTGGACTTTGAAACAAAACATCCAACCAGCCACAATATGTACGAGGAAATGCACACATTTTTGGGACAGTGATTTTAGACTATGTCAATCTTTATTCTCCCTCTTCATTTTGTGTTCTTTTAGTTCTTTAACTTCTCGCGCTCTTTTTTGCTGTGAGATTTTATATATTTTATATATCTCTTACTCCAATTTCAAGGGAAAATGTTTATGCCTGTATAAAATGTAACCAATAGCATCTTTACTCTATACTCTCCTCCTTCTATGTCTTCGCTTCCCTCTTTTTTTCTATTTTCTTTTCTTTTCCTCCTTTTTATCCTTTATTTTATCTTATGGCTTTGTGGATGAGGTCATTGCCTGATGTGGAGGCACCTATTGTGTTCTCCTCATTCTCTCCTTTTTTTGATAGTGCACTTAGGGTGATCCTTTATTCTTTTAATGGTGAGTCATGTGACAGGTTTTTGAAGACAAGAAAGGGTGACGTTAACAATGCATTTTTGGCAGTGGGAATTTGTCCACTCCAACTTCGGAGTTGGTACACAATGCCTCTTATTCATGAACATACATTGTCCACAAGGTATCAATGTCTTAAACATCAGCATTAATTGACAGCCGAATACTAACATAATATTCTTTAGTAACTGTTTATAAATGAATTTTGTTCATATCTATGATAATTTTAACTGAGCTCATAATGCCAAATTTTAAGTCTATTTTGGATGATCAAAGTATTGGTAATGATAGGCTTTATGAATTTTTCATTTTAAGAAAGTCATAGTGATACTATATGATGTCTTTGTTATACCTGTGGAGTTGTATGACATATTACCGTGGAAAATGCAGAGGGATTGGCATCGGCGTACATTTTGGAATGGAGCTTTTTAAATTGGTTATTCTTTGTTATCTGCCACACACATATGAACTTTGATAAGAACGACTGGGGTGAGTGTTTAATACTTCACCGAACCCAGAGATATCATGCTAAATATATATGAGCGAACAAAAAAAGCATAGATGCACTAGGCACTTTAAAGAAATAGCTAGAACCATACACTTTGATGTTGGCATTTTGCACTTCAATATTGCAGGATTTTGCACATGGAATGATCCCCTGTACCACATGGAGTCAGGGGAATTTCGGGTGCAGTAGGTACTTTAAGCGAATCGCAGGCACGTTGCACTTTAAAATTGGTTTTACGTTAATTTGTTGAATATTGCATGACATTCTTTTAAACATAAAGTGGATCCCCATATGAAAAGTGTGGCACATATAAAAACCAAGTGATCTAACCCGTTCCAAGATGGCCGATTCCAAATCAGTTAGCCACTCAGTCTTCTTTCTATGTTGAACTTCCTGTCACATGGGGTATTTTTAAATAGTATTGGATGTGTGGATCACTTGTTGTGTTAAAGCAGTGAGGTAACCGTGAAACACGTCAATTGGGCCATACATTATGTGCATGGTCTGTTTAATAAAGAGGACATTTTTCTACAGAAACTGGTTTCCTGGTAATTCTCTGGGGAACGGGGAGTGCCTCTCATCCTGACAGTCTTAACATATATATATATATATATATATAAAGAAATGTGTATTTTATCTCTAGGGAAGAGCCCAAGATCTGATACACTGTAGTGGTTTGGGTCTGGTGATCTGCCTCAGCACGAGCAGTGCTGCACTTGGGAGGACCGATACATTGGTCTTTTTTCTATTTGGGAACGGATTTCCATGTTTTTAAACGTTACGCATTTTTCCCTACAAAATGAATAAAGGAAGAAATTGAAAAACAACTTTGGTGTGGACCCGAATTTTTTTCTAAACCTGGATGGGCCATTAAGGAACTGTGGAGAGTGCAGCTCGAATTCTCCCCCCATAGGTAGAATTGACAATATATATATGAAGTGCTATATATATATATAAAAAAATATGTATTTTTGTTGGAAGAAACGTGTATGTTATCTCTAGGGAAGAGCCCAAGATCTGATACACTGTAGTGATTTGGGTGATCTGCTGATGTGTGGATGTGTTACAGGGCTAACAAGGAGAGCTTAGTCCTGGATTGATTATTGATGATGTGCTAACGACGATGAATGTGTTGGCCATCTGTGGGGGTTTGTGTATAGTGTAAGGTGGTATGTGATCTTAGAAGCGAGACGGTTAGTCAGGAGAAATGGGCAGTAGGCTTCACAAGGCAAAAGAAACTGCAATCTGCACTCCCACCACTGGCTTCTTGAATACAAGTCCCATTTCACTAGGTCAGACTTTCCCAGTCAATCCCTCTCCCTCTCTCTCTCTCTCTCTCTCACATCGATACATTGAATACCATGTGCAACAAAACAAGCATCTGCGAGTTGGCAGAGGAGCGGGAAGGGGTAGGTTGTAAATGCCAGGTAATTGCCATAAGCTACAGCTAAGTGTTATGGGACGCAAGAACTTTTAGTTTAGAGAAAGGGCTACCTGAAAATTGAGGCAGCAGTCAATCATTTTGCCTTCTTTAGCATGCTAGTTTTCAGGCTGAGAGATGCCTCAAAGCTCACTCTGCCATGCATCAGTAGTATTAGTATTATGTTTTTCTGAAAAACATCCAATCATGACCTCAGAACATGCCCTATTGTGTCTTTCACACCGCAGCTGGGGGCTGACATGGCCCGTAACGGCCTGCCAACCCTCGCCAAGGTAGGCCTGAGTGAAGGGCTGGTTGAAGGTATTAGCTCCTCAGGATTGACCAAGGTGCGGATGGTTTTCTTTTTTCTCCTTTGTTTCTCGACAGGATTTCAGCTTAGCATGAGCCCATCTCCCGTCAGAGAAACAAAAATGAGAAAAGAATGGCTGCCACCATTAAAATGGAAAAGATAATAGGTTCCTTTTTGGATAGCAGCGGACATAGAAATCAAGTTCCAAAATTGCAACCGTCATTCTAAAAGGTACCTATTCTCTTTTGTATTATGTGCCACGGATGCGGGCGGTGAAAGCACAATAGCGCCCGTTAAAGGCAGATTGTGATTGGTCAATCTGTCTCTCCTTGGTGCAGATCTAGCATTTAAGCTGCTCAAATGTAGAGATAGATGGTCATTCAGTACAGGTTTGCAGCAAGACTGCAACTTTGATCAATACTATGATTTTCTAATGTGATGTTGTTGAGAAAAATAGAACACACCTCTACCAGCACCTATTGATGGTATAAAACTACCCTATGTGTTCACGTGACTCTATTGAGTCCCATGATAAAGGTAGAACGGAAGCAAAAAAGCTCTGCTCCACTAAATATGTTAGTATGGTGAAGCGCAACCTTAAACTGACTGTTTTTTTGATATCTAACCTTGTCTTCTGTTTTTCCTTGCAAGATGAAGAGATCGGCATTCCGGAAAGTGTAAAGATGAATGCTTGGTTCGCCGAAGAGATGTACAGGTAAGAACAGATTCTCCCAGTTGGTAAGTATGCTGGCAGGAAGCAGGATGTCCAGGTAGCAGGATCTTCAAAGGTAAGTCTGACCTCAGGCAACAGTGAGCGTTACGCTGCTTGCAAGTGCAGAATAACGAAAAGCGTCTGTCTTGAGGATCAGGGCAGTGTATATAGCTGAGATCATGGGCACGCCCATTAGGGCCGGCTTACCAGCCACACCATGACACTCCTAGCGAGTGAGCACGTGAGAAGGCAATCCATTACCAGCCACACACAAGAATACACTTGGGACTGCTTAATGGATGGAATGTTCAAGGTTAATGCATCTGAAGTGCTATTCCCTTAATAAAAGCTTTTTGGTGTTAAATAGATGTTCTTGTTTACTTTTGTTCATGAGCCTGGTGCCAAAGGCGCAAGGACATTGTCCACCCAGGTCTCCTGTGCATGCGAACCCTGCATGCCTGTGCCCCTGACTTCTTGTCCGATCTTAGGCCTTTTTTGAAGATTGGTATTACAACTGCTTTATTCCAGGATTCTGAGATTTTCTTTTTCTGGTAGATGTCATTAAATAGCACTATACAGAAATCGGCCCATTCTTCTTTCGTTTGTTTAAGAGTAAAGTTGGTTAGGCCGACCACAGTCATTTAAAATTGGGTGTTGTGATTATCCTTAGCAAGTGTTCTGCATCATTTTGAATGATACTACAATTTCGGTTCTGTAGCCAATTCCCATATTTTTGTTCACATTTATTTATCCCCAAAAAATGTAATCCAGTTACAAAGATTTTAGACATCTCTTCTTTTTATACTTTTCACTCTTTTTTTTTTGCAATCTCTTCGTTGTGTTTATGGATAGGTTCAAAGTGAGGTTTTTGCATTATGAAACGATTTCCTTTTGAATTCATTGACATATAGTTGCACTCAGAGTTTTATTTTCTGTTATTTTCTGTTGTATTTTAATATTATCGGGTCATCTCTCGTATATTTTTTGGTTTTATTCGTAGCCTCCATCTACCTGGTTCCACCTCAACTGCCACATTCCAACATGGAGTTGTGTTTACGTTTTGTCAATGTACATTCAATTATACTAATTCATGGTTGCTAGCTATCGTTCTGACAATTTGAAACTATTTAATCAATAGATGTATGTTACTTGAAACAAATAACTAATCCAGAGTAGATGCTTGTAACTCTCTTCGCCATGTCAATGACCGTTTTACAAGTGTAGATCACGCTCTTTCATTTCTTTCATCCATTTGTTTATTCTTGACGAGTGCTTAATGCTTTTCTGGTAAATGTTTTACTTGTACTCTGTATTATGGCTAAAACAGTACATGTTAAGTCGCCACACAGAATTAAAAAGGCATCAGCATAGCCAATTCTATTGTTATCTATAAGTTCAATCACTTCATAATGAAAGACTCATTTTTCCATTCAATCGGGTTCCAGCACAGATTTAATATTATAAATATAGATATACACTGGTCCTGCTTGGATTCAGTTTCTAGAATCAGAAATTGCTTGGAGTGATTAGGGTTTTTTTGTTTGATGACATGAAATCCCTGCTGAGTTTTAATCATGATTATTAATCCTGAAGATGGTTTTCTTTGTTTATTTTTCGTGGCTGGGTTAATAAAAAGTGAGTAGCCATCTCCAACCGGAGCTGCACTGAGCCAGGTTTTTTGTAAACAAATGATGTGTCTTGATTTTAAATTTGCACATTCAGTATTGAAAAGTTGTTTGTGTCCGTGCGTGTTCCAGATTCCTATTATCAATTAATCTTTGGGTACAGGCCTCTGACTCAATTGATTTTGGTTAGAGTTTAAACATTTTGACAGCCATTCCCAATTTTCAACAGCTAGATGTAGGGTAAGCTTTGTAGGAGGTATACATATTTCACATTTACCTCTAAGCAAATTGTTAAATGTTATCTTCATAGAGTTTATTGAACTCTCCTGCAATTTCTCAGACTTACCTAAGTACTCCTGTGGGTTTTCAGACCCCTCAATGTGGGTCTATATGTTTGATCAGATTTAAAATGAACTGTCTTCTCCACAGCTGTTCTACAAGATGTCGTTAACGCTTCACTAGCTTGGACTGCATCTTCGTTTATTCTGATCGGCTCAGAAGAACCAGTGTCATCTTCTTTTAGGTAAAATTCTAGCAGCCATAGAGTTCCAGCTTCGTCCAAAAGTAGCATACTTATTATTTTTGATTTGATTCTCAGACAAGCGCAATGCAATCAAATTGTCCAGTAATTGGAAATTCCACATCCCTGATTTCACGGGATTTCAGGGTATGTAGGCGCAGTATAAGGTTAAACAACTTGATGATGTTGGTTCGATTCATCATCAGCCCGTCATTTATCATTATTTTTGTATTTATTTATAATTTTATTGGTTTACATACAAACCTTTAAAATAAGACCATTCTTTAGTCCTTCTTACATTACATCTCTTTACTTCTCTTTAATCTGCCATATAAGTCCAGTAAACACTTTTCAATTATCGCCAAAAAGTTTGTCAGCGGCAGTATCAATTTCAGGTCCATTCCGTTGAACATGTGTTGCCACCACTCGTCTGTGTTGAGGGATAGGTGACACTCACTCCAGGTACCAAGGAGTCGGGTTCTCTCTGTACGTAAATTTGTGCAGAACAACACCAAAAGTTTTAGAGTTTCCGGTTCTTGAGCACAGCATCGGCACATGGGGCTCAAGTTCGCATTAGCTGACCACGCTCTCAAGCGTTCTTTGGTTTTAAACATGTTAAGCCGAAAGCACATGAACAGCCTCCTTGCGTTAGGATCTGGTAATAATTCAATATATTTTTGCAGATTGTTAACAGCCCGAGCCTCCGGTGGCACTTTGCTCAGTAGCTTCGAGGCCCCACTTTCGGAGCATGTCAACTTCCAGGCTGTGAGCCACAGTTTTAATTTTGCTGTGTCCGGATTTCCCTGTAGCAATTCAGGGTTGATGTCGTACTCTGACATTAGACTTTCACAAAGTTTCAACCACATTGCCAAAACAGCTGGGGCGGACGAGCCAGCATTGTAGAAAATAGCAAATTGCGGAATTTGTTTGCAAGCTTTTGTTTTCCGATATAAGGATAACAGATTCCAGCATACGCATGCGTGAATAGAAATTAACGATAGTTCGTACCTGATTGAGGCTGCCTTTCGCTATACCCAGAACTTTTGTCCAAAAGATGTTCTCAAGCGTTGACCACAGCTCCCATGAACAGCCTAAAGCGTTTTCTGCCCCATACTTTGGGGATGGTATTACTTTTTGTTGGTAAAATCGTAGGACTGCTTTAAGGGAAAACCTTCCAAATCTTTTCTTTAGCACTAGGGCTTGATTTGACAGTTTGCATTCGCGTTTTGTCGCTGTTGTCCATGGGTCACGTTTCAAGGTACTTTACACTGGATGATATCAGGAGTTTTTCTTGTCCCATAAACCAGGATTGGCTCATAGTCGTTTTTTTCCGACAGCTTTTAAGATTGTTCAACACAAGTATTTCACATTTCTTTGTGTTAATAAGTAAATTATTTTCGACCACATACTGCTGTACTGCATTGTTTTTTCTTTGCAGGCCGATTGGTGTTAAGTCTAGTAGTATGAAGTCGTCTGCATATAAGAGCCAATCCAGACTAGATCCGTGTATCTTTGGCGGGAAAGATCTTATGGCCTCGATAGAGTTGCTGATGTCAGATATAAACAAACTGAATATTGTGGCTGCCAGAGGACAGCCCTGTTTGACTCCCTTAAATGTTTCGATCGGTGGTGATAATGTGCCGGTTTGGTCTAATCTTACTCTGACAGAGGTGCCGGTGTGTAGATCTTTTATTGCAGCCAAGAGGTCATCGGGACTACCCCATGTGCTCAGTTTTTTCCATAGCAATTCTCGATCTACCGTGTCGAAAGCATAAGAGAAGTCGATGAAGGCAAGATATACAACTGATTGAGATCTAATTGCCTCCATTTTCAGTAAGTTCAGCAGCAATAAATTCAGCGAACATCCAACGTGTTTTACAAAGCCGGTCTGTCGGATGTCTACATGATTTGATCGTGTGGCCCACTTGACTAACTTGACTTGTAGCATAGTTGTGTAGATCTTTCCTAAGATGTCAAGTAACGCGATCAGTAGGTAGTTTTTTGGGCAAGTTCTGTCTCCCTTTTTATAAACGGGTTCCAAGAGTTAGGTGTTTGACCTTGATCGTTACTCTCTGGAAAAGGGTCATGCAAAAGTCGTCCCATAACTCCGGATGTTGTTTAATTGTAAAGTTTGTCAGGCCATCTGGCACAGGTGCACGCGAGTTGTTAGCATTGATAATTATGTTTACAATGTTGTCTTTGTGGAATGTTAAGGCCCATTTCGTTTTAATTGGAACATGCAAGTCAGTTGTTTTTGGGTTCTTTTTATATAGGTCGTTAAAGTGGGTGATCCACACTGATTCTGGGACCATAGAAGATTGAAGACCGGCCTGAGGAGCTCCTGTGTCGTTGATGATGTTCCAAAAGTCTCTAGTGTTCTTATTTTGAAGACTTTCTAACATACGCTCCGAGTCTCTTTGCATCTTTGTGCATTTATGTGTTTTAATCCAAATTTTGTAACGCTGTTTGGTGGATTTCCTTACGGCTTCACAGGAGGCCTTATCAGCTATCTGAGCTAGTCGAATGGTGCGCCTCATCAGCCGTTTCTGTTTAAGTATGTCTAGATCAAAACAGTGGAGGCGTTTAATGTTCAAGTGTTTTAGGCCGCCTTTGTTTGTTTTAAAGTTGACCAGTAGGCCTGCGTAATCAAGCGCAGTTCCACCCATGCGGTATTGGTCGGATATCTGGGCGACCTCTTCCTCCGCTAACCTTAGCCTCACTCTGTTTGATTCTACTTTGATCTTTTGCGGCCATTTAGGCCCAACGTTTTGCGTAGAATTTGTGAATTCCATGATTAGCATGTTGTGGTTGCTCTTTTCTTTCGGAGTCACTTTTAATGTTGTCACTCGTTTGTGAAAGTCTACTGAGACAAATATGTAATCGATTGTGGAGCCGTGTCCATGTGAAGGCCGGCGGTATATCACCTTGAGTGTGGCCATTTAGCATTTGCAGATTTCTTGCACGCAGTTCTTTCATCCATTTCGACGCTAAGTTTTTTGTCAAAGATGTCCTCGCGTGGAAAAGGTCAATGTTCAGGTTCAGGTATTATGTTGGAGCCCTTTTGGTCCACAAGTAGACGGTCTATGATGGTGGAGATTGCATCGATAAACTCGTCCTTCCCCGCTCTTCCGTGATTCCAGTAAACGTTAATGATCGTCATTTGATCAGTTTCTTGTGACACACGATCAGTAGTGGTAATGGTTAATTCTTGGATAAACGGAGAGTGGTTTACAGAGTTAGATATGTTAAACCCGGATGCACTTCTTACCAACATTATGAGTCCAGCCATAAAGCGCCCCTTTTCAGGTCGTATAGCAGGGTTTACAGTGATCTGAAAGCCTGTTACAGTAGGAATGTCACTTAGCCACATCTCCTGTAAGCAGGCAATGGACAAGTCACCCAACCACTCATTGTTAAACAGATGACTAAAGCCTCGCGTGTTTCAGGAGCCTAAAGAACATCGCTGAGGGGCAAACTCCATCTGGCATTATTGTGGTTGAGTACTATTCAGTGTTGCTGCCAGCCATTGCCAGTTTTGTGCTACCTCATGCGGGGGGGCTACTTAAGTGAGGGTTGGCCGTTAAGTCATCAGATTTCGCGTGACCTTGTATAGTTATGCTGAGCTGCTTGTTCGCGTCGCTTTCCTCTGAGCAGTGACCTTTGGCAAACGAGACGTGTTTCTTTCCAGTAGACAAAGGATTTTTGTTTATAGCTTTTGTTTTTAAAGTATCGTCACTTAAAGTCTTACAGGGTGACGTGAGGCGTCCGATGGGACGATTCAAGGCTACAACAGTCAATCTTGTTGATGAATTGTGAGTGGTCAAAACACATTCTGGAGAGTGTGATTGTGCGTCTTGATCGTTTGTTGATACAGCTGGCAGGTCGTCTTGCAACTTGTAGACATCAAAGCCCAAGGATAAGAGGGACACTTTGCGTCCGAGATAGAAGAGGCTATTAGGGGAGAGGTTATGTGAAGCACCACTCTATCGTTTCAGCACTCTTCTGGAAATTCAACAATGTGCAAGTCATCGTAACTGATCACACGTAGTCCCGGTACATGGTGTAGTAATGTTATAATGTTCCTGCGATTTAAGATCAGGTTGTCAGAAGACTGTAGTTGCTCAACCAATATTCTGACTAAGGGCTGATTGAGTGAGCCCCTGGTTAAGGAGTTCCTTTTCGGTGTATGGTTTCCTTTATGAAATCTTGTTGAGTAGTCCTTATTTTGACTCGCTAACTGCATTGAGTGCTGAAGTACAACACTGTACTCTCGACCTTGGGCTTGGCTCTCTCTCAGGTCACAGTCTCGTTGATCAGGGTCCGTGCACTTTTGCATTTGATGAATTCTGTTTAGCCTGCATTGTCAAGAAAGTGGGACTCTTCGTCTACGCCGTCACGGTTGGCAGAGCTCCCACCTTAGCGTTACCATGGCTAGACTGTGCAAGGGAGGACTCTAAAGCCGCCTTAAGTGGTGCAACAGATTCGCCTGTTTGCACATCGTTCCCAATGAGAACCAGTCTTCCCACCATTGGTGCTCTTTCAGGTTGAATGTCCATTTGCCTCTCGATGCCAATTTGGGGTTTTTCACAGGACAAGGTGGTGGACTCAATGTCCTCGTGTTCAGTGTCATCATAGGTTGACATATTTAGCAGTTCAATTGAATTTTCCTGCTCCATGCTTACTTTGTCAATTAAGTTGGCTCCACACTCAATGACAGGCGGAATTACGGAGGCTTGATTTTGGATTGGCTTAGGCAGTTGTTTTTTGTTTTCTGTGGCTAGCACGTGTACCACCTTGATATTACGAAGAAATTTACGGGCTCCATTCTGTTTATTGCCTTTCTTTGCATGTAAGTTTTTGGATTTTTTTTGTTGAGGTGCAGTCAATTGTTTTCCGACACCTATGCGTGATGATATCTCCGCCTCCTTATTAAAGATGGAAAATAAAGTTGGAGCTGTGTTTAAGATGGAGTTGAGCCCAACCAGGTTTGAACCCTCAGTCTGGGGTTGCATGGTAGATGTCGATTCAAATTGGGAATCCCTTAGTGCTAAGTTTGTAGAGCTTTTTGCTTGTTCGAATGCAGTGTGAAATGATAGATCAGCAATTTCAACGATTGGAATTATGTGTGAGCTTGAAGCTGCCGTACTTGGTCTCTGTGACAAACTATTTGTCTTGTTGTTGCTTGCAGATGACTTTGAAGGTTCCGTGGTTGGTGTCTGGACGTGTGACCTCTCAACAGGGGGTTTAGGGCTCGACTGTGGTGGATTAGGCTTTGTTGTTAACAAGCAGCCAAGTAGATTTGAGGTGTCATCACAGTCGCCCATTCCATGAGTTTTTTCATCTGTCGCCACTCGTGTGTGAGTGTTGGATCCGTTCCGGTTTGCTGTCGATAGTGTTCTTTTTCCGTCCCATTTAAATAACGCAAGGGCTTCCTTTGCAACCTCAGCAAATAATTTTTTGTCGACCACGTCGTTGCTCCTTTGTTTGTTCATAAACCTATATAGGTTGTCTAATTTAGCTGAGCCCTAAAGCTGCGTCTTGTTTGTGAGACTACATATTTGTTCTAAGTTCACTACTTTAGAGTTGAGTAAAGCCACAACAGTAGTCAAATCACAGGTGGCCTTGTGTAGATGTTCATACAGCTTTATGAATGGGGCAAGGGAAATAGTTAGTGTAGATAGTAGCAGTTCTTGCAAGGCCGTAGACGACATTGCAATATTTGATGAGGAGCTGTGAGCTGATGCTTTAAGGTGATGGTACCCTCTGTCAATACTGGCTCTGATCCTTCTGATTTTCGGGAATGGACGTTCGATAAGAGAAGAGTCAATAGTCTCTTCACAATCCGAGTCAGTGTCAGAGTTTTCACTGCTCAACAGCAGTGGCGTTTTTGTGTTCGAGACACTAATGGTTGGTAGGCACATCGTTTTGGTACTTAACTTTTTCTGGGACAAAGGTGGTAAGCCAATTAAGTCAGCGGGGAGCGCAGTCTGTTCTCCTGTATCAGACATTTTTGCTTGTTTACAAGGAATTTTCAGTGCTGACTCGTCACAGGAGTATGCTAGTCTCGCGTTTCAGCGAAAGTTTTTCCCCTTCATTGTTAGTAGCTGATAATGTATCAGATTCGTTGGTTTTCTGTGCTTTGTTCAATGTGATTAACTTATGAAGCACGTTATTTACGAGGTCCAAGGAGTCTCGACGTGCATTTTGGTTGTTAATTAATTCCGACATTGCAGAGCCGACTTGCATGTCTGAGTGTGGGTCACTAGGCATTTCTGCAACCCGGCCACCGAATGTCTCTTCGGCTGGATTTGTGCCTAGATTTGGTGTGTTACAGCCTCTAGAGACTCCAGCATCTACCTCTCGGATGCGTGAGAGGACTGGGGGTGGGCCATTAACGGGAGAACTGGCACTCAGGGTGAGCGAAGCGCTGGAGCCGGCATCGATTGATCGACACTCGGCTGAACTGGGCTCGTACGCTCTGTATGGCGGCTACCCTCCTCGAGAGGAATACACGGGCAAGACCTCCAGGGCTCGTATCGCCATCTCCGGATCGAGGCACGCCACAGACCGCAAGTGCTCACAGCCATCCACCACAAAGGCACCACAAAGGCACTGCCCGCTAGAGGTAACGTAGTGTGGTTTTCTGAGCTGATGGAGGTCGTGCCAGTGTCAGTTACCTCTAGTGCGTCAGGTGCCTCACATGCTGTCAATGCTCTTGGTGCTTCAAGTTCAAGTTCAGAATTACATTGCTCTGCTTGCTCTGGTGTGTTACCTAGGTGTAAGGTTTGTGATGAGCCTTGCTGCACCCATGTGTTGGGGGTTAGCTTTTCGCAGAAAACGTTGTTGTCAAGGCAGGCGGGTGTTACTTGTACGGCAATGGTGACAGGCATTATCGTGTGGGAGTGCGTGTCAGTGTCTTCACTCGTGGATGCACATGAGAAGTAGTTACTTACTTTGGTCTGTCGACTCCGTTGGGACACGGCTCTGCGAGTTGAAATAGAATCTTCGCGTTTTTTCTGAGCACAGGTTTTCGGTGAAGACATCACAGGCAATATGCTTAAATGAGCACTGTCCGACATGGAGTCTGCACCTCGCAACTCGCCAAACAGCTAAACAGCAAAATCCTCAGCCCTTTGGTCCTCAGGGCTTAGCGCCGCAAGGGCGAGGGAGGCAGCCTTTTGTACCAAGCCTGTCATTTAAAGGCGGTAGCCATTCTAGAAAAACACATGGGGCCTCATTACGAGTGAGGCGGAATGGGTTAACGGGCTCCGCTAAAGTAGGCTGACCCGTTAAACCCGTTCCGCCTCATTACAAACTCCCCTCATGGGACCCGGTAAGTAACGCCTGGTCAAACCAGGCATCCTTACCGGGTCCCGCGAGGGGAAGAGGGAGCAAACAACCAGCCGCTCATAATTGGCCCGTTGTTTGTACCCTCTCCCATTCCCATCTGAGCCCTATCGGGGCTCAGATGGGAATGGGGAAGGTCCAGGCCCGGGTTCCTGGAGGGAGGAATTACCCGGCCCTCCAAACTCGGAATGGCCTGGTAATTCCCCATTCTGGGAACCCGGACCTGATTTCGGCGGCAGCCATGCCGCCAATAGTGGCATGGCTACCTCTGAAGTCGTAATGAGGCCATTGTGTCTTATCTTTTATGTTCATTTTGGGGTTACTTTTGATTTCTTTTTTTTTCATTGTTTTCAGTTTCAACCATATAGTTCTCATTTTCTCATTTCTCATTTTTGCCACTGGATGTATTTTAAACAATTTTCGCATGGCGTGGGATTGGGATTCAATTGCTTGTTTGCAGAAGAGTGTAAATTCTGATTTGTTTCTTTCCTTGTACTTTGGGGTAAATTTCTCTCAAAGTTATGAATTACCTTCTTCCGGCACTCTTCCAAAGTTCAAAATTCATAGGTATCTGACGAATCCAACGCAAGCACCTGGTTTGCCTTTTCTTCTTGTTATATGCTTATTCTTCTGAGCCTCTAAAACTGGAGTAGGGTTTACATAAACAAATTAATTCCCCATTTTCAGGTCCTTCTTCATAGAAGGAAATCTCATCTATACCATTTGTGGAGTGGACATGTTCGTCTGATTGTTCATTTCCAGTATTTTCGATCGTTAAGTCTGTCGACGCCACTGGTATGTTTCCTTTAGTTTCAATATGTTTCATTTTTTTCTGTTATTTGCAAGGGTGTGCAATGGGTTCACACGTTTGACTCTGGATTTTCAAGGTACGAATAAAGCCCCTGGATCCAATTTGTTAGTTACTTGTTGACTTGCAACATTCTTTGATTTTTTTATTTGAGCTTGAGTGCCGTTCTTTGCCATTTGTTTCTTTATAGTACGGGAATAAAAGATGTCATAATTGTCTTTGCTCGCGTGCTGTTCACTTATGAGATTTCCGGTGATCACATCCTGTTCACTTGTAAGGTTTATAGCACTCACATCATTATTTATATTTATGGAGCTAGTTGATGGCTGCATTAATTCCAATGCGCTAGTTGTAGCATTTTGTGGGTTTTCTTTAGTCGTAGCATTTGAAGCAATCATTAATGCTGTTATTGTCTCTGCTTTTTTAACAGAATCACTTTTTTAATTATTCACAACTTATACAGATGTTGGAACAATTACAGAGCTTAGATCTACTTGTACTTGAGTATATTCATTTCTGCTCTTGTCAAGGGTTCGTGAGATTCACTTGCTGGTGGGGTCTAAGATATTCTTATTTTTTTTGTATTTTTTTTACAAAATATATCCTTTCATCATCTATTTCACAATTTGACATCAGCAGTGTTCTCTGTGTTTCTTCTTGCTCTGTGTTTGGTTCAGACATAATTAAGTCTATTTTCTGAGTTACTTATGTTTGAGTTGATTGAGTTATTGTTTCGAAATCCAATTCTTTGCCACATTTTAGAATACTTTTGGTGACTTCAAGCTGTATCTTTTTGTATGCCCCTTTTTCTCTCATGTAATCAGTTAATAATTTCTGTAACAAGTTTTCTGATTTGGTCTCTTTGTCTAATTTCTGCTGTAGTGAGTTTACAAAGGCTTCTATTTGAATCATTTTTGCATGAGTCATGGCGAGCAGTGTGGCCTGATCTTTGAAGCTATCATATATGGATTCATACATCTTCAAAAATGGTGCTAGCAAAATGGTTATTGCCGACATTAGGGTGTTTTGTGTTTGAAAGTTCTCCATGTTGTCTGACATTTTATCACTCTCCTTTCGACAACAATATACCTGTTCACGATAGGAGCTTGACGAGGGCTTATAAAGCTGCTAGCATGAGGATGACTATGAGTAGGAATCAGGTGAGTTTTGTGCCTAGCCTCAGATTGCGGGCGGAGATGGAAGAGGGCTGAGTGGGTGGTGTGGCTTTGCTGTCTATACTGGGAGACTGATTAGTGGTTGCACAACAACGTCTTGCGCTGAGTCTCAGATTTCTAGTGTAGGTGGTGCAAGGACGATTTGGTGTGGGTTTAGTGGCAAAATGTCGGATCCAAAGGGCTGGGTCATTCAAATAAGGGTTGGGTGCAGTCATGATGGACAGGATTAGAGGATTCTGTGAAAGTGAAGGGAGAGTATCAGGTGAGGGCAGGGGGTGCAGCTGAGCAATAGTGGTGCTTGAGGGCAAAATGAGGAACTGAAAAGAAAGTAAAGCACATGATCTGAAGTACAGTGAGTGCGAGTAAGTGAACTGCAACGGGAGAGACCGATGTGGTAGGTAGGTTGGGTCTAGAGTTCGCAACATTTTAAGCTCTACCACTGTGGTAATTAGAGGGCATGTAAGACCCCTGCAAGTCTCAGATGAGGTGAAGGTTTACTAGAGGGTGGCTGTTAGGCAGATTCCTGAGCAGTTCCCTTAAGGAGCACTACACAAGATTAGGACTACAGGTGAGAGTAATAAATCCCCTTTGGTATCAGTCTGTACCACAAAGATTTAGTTGGTAGCTGTGGCTGAGCAGTCAGATTTATCTAAAGAGGGAGATGAGCAGTATTCAGGGTTTACACAATAGGCCTTCAGGGTTATAGGTAATAGTTTTGAATGCATAGAATCGAATGCCAAAAGGGTTGAATCAAAAGGACCTAAAACCAAAGGGTCAAATTGTGTATTATTATTATTATTTTTTATTTTTTTTAATTTTTGGGGGGGGGGGGTCCTCCCCCAAACCCTCTTTTTTGTGGTGAAACCACTTTTGTTTCAAAAACGGAAACCCAAAAAAAAATATATTGAAAAAAAAAATGTGATCCTTTGGTTTTAGGTCAAATTGAGTCGACCCTTTGGCCTTCGATCCTTTTGTATTAGGTACTTTAACTGGACACAGGCCTTCACTACTATGGCACAAGGAAATACTGACCAAAACTTTGTAGTAAAAAGTAGTTATATATTTATTTTGCACACTTCTAGATAAAAAACATGTATCACAGTCATCAAGCAAGTTAAATTAAGTCAACGGAAAAATACACTCCCAAGTTAAATTGTAGACCAAGTGAACCAGAGTGAAAACTGAGCAAAACAGCACAGTGATAACTACACACAAGGGATTCTCTAACAATTCCTCACAGGGAAGGGAAAGCACAAGTTATATAGAAATAGCTTCTTACACACCCCAGCAACAATTCCCATAAGTGTGTGGACCAGTTTCAGCAAGTCAGTGTATCAGTATAGCAAAACTTAAATGAAAACTGAGCAAAATGGCATTTCACAAGGTCTAAAAATGGGAAGGTAAGCGTAGTTAAAAGAAATAGGTGCACCACACAGTTCTAGCTGAGAATCAATCTAAAGAAGGCAGATCTAACAAATGTGACCAGAGTCAGTAGGTCTGTGCCAAAGTCAGTTGGTACAGGGCAAGGGCCCAGGGGCAAAATGTTTTTTGTAGCTGCAGTCAAGTCTTTGGTTAACGAAGTGGAAAAGGTGGATGCAGAAGTTGAAAACACAATGTTAAGAGAGAGATGGGCGGCCAACCCAACCGATAGGTAAAGGATTTAAAACACCTTTAGTTCTACCGCAAAGAAAGGGCGGCCTGGCGGAACAATGTACCTTTAAATGAAGAAGTGGCTCCTACGGTGGCGGTTGTTCCTGGTAGTTCCTGCAGTTCGGGTGATCCAGCAGAGGATGAGAGGTTCTCGTTGTGGAGGAAAGTTCGAGTTACTGCACTACCCAGGGATGAAACCAGCTGTGGTGCTGCCCGACGAATAAAAGGTACACTTCTTTAAATCACGGTCCGGGTTGACTGGTGCCTGGCTATCTAGCCTCCAGGTACAGGGTACGGGAGATTTGACCAAGGCAGGTCCGGGAAGGCGATTGGCAAACTGGTTGGCACCACCATCTCAAGGGAAGAAGGCTCTTGCAGATGAAGATCTTCTCTCGCTGTGTGGAGAAAAGTGGTGAGACGCTGCAGCAGGGCTTCACCGGTGGTTCAGTCGTTGCAGATGTCTTTGGCTTCTCTCCTCTTCGGCTTCTTAGTTCCAGTGGTGACGTCTTGCTCTTCCAGTCCTCAGGACCCTACTCACACAGTGGAGTGGTCATCTTGGCAGGAGACCCTCCAGCCTATCAGGATAGAGTGTGACATGGGTTGTTGAGGCAACCCTGTCCAGGGGTCCTACTCCCCCTCCCACACAATGGACCCACCCCAGACTCAGTGGTGCCGAAAGTAGGGCTTCTCGGCAGAAGCCTGCCAAAAGGACGAACAAAGGATCCCCGACCTGGGTTAGGAGTTTAGAGGAAGACATGAGAAAGAAGTTATATTAAAGTTCTGGCAATAAAAACCTACCGGAGTAGAGTTAATATTAAAATACACCGGTGGTATGTTAGAGGCTGTCAGAAAAAGTGGTAGCCTGGAACAATGGGCAAATCCCAAAGGGAAATATTTGCGGTCAAATATTTATGGTAGTAACCACTGCCACCAGCCAGAAACTTTTGAGAGCGGGACTGTACGGTACCCTCTCGAAAATGAACATAAGGGAAAAACTATTAACCCCTTCCAGTACCTCCATAGTAAGATGGGTTGTACTGGTTTAGTTCGTAGGATTTGACTAGTAAAGTCAATGGGGACTTTACATGCCCGGGGAGACAGTAATCAGTGCCAGGGTATGGAGTCAATGTTTGGGGGTCGCTACGACACCCCTGTGTCACTGCACTGAGGGTGCTGTGTAACACATGTGAATAAAGATGGTTCCTATGGGGTTGAGACAAATCCCATAGGCATTAAACACAAAAATAGCCTAGAACACACATAGAAAAAATGACTAAGAGTGGGAAAAAGAGTCCCAATCTTAACATGTTAAAAGGAAACAAACCCTTCATATCCAGCAAAGCTGCTGGGGGACTCTATAGGTAAGGGAAATTAGCCATAGACTGAGAATTCTCCCTAACACTCGCACGCCCAGACTAAGGGACAGGAGGATCTAATCCACTCCTGGATGAGTCTCGTAACTCTCGTCAGTTATAAACATCCTAGAGAGACTATCAGCATGTTGGTGGTGACATCCTGACCTGTGCTCAATGGTAAAATCAAAGGTTTTCCTTTGTAAGCTATATGACCTACAAACCCTTTGAGAAACATCTTTCTTTTTAAATCTATAGGGGATATGGTTGACCAGTCCCTCAGAAGATGGTATAACTTCTGAACCTGTGATAGGCTTTTTCAAGGGGTCCTTATAAACGATTCCCTTAGATCTAGAGGGGCCTCCAGCATTACTCACCACCTCTCTGTTGGGAGCAGGTTAGGTCTCAGGCCTCTTGGGTGGAGGGGTAGGGGTTAGGCAATGTACCTGCTTCCCATTCCTCTTAGATCTAACCTTACCTACTTTAGGAGTTTCCCTCCTAATACTAGGGTTTGGGTTGGATTCTTCTGTAGACGGTCCAACAGACTGAAGGTTTTTGGCCTTAGACTTTTCTTTTCTGGTTTTCCACCAGCACTGAGAATTACCAGTTCTCTTAGGCCTAGAGAGAGGCCCAGTTGGTATATCCACCTTCTCCTCAGAAGCAGGGGGAGTCAGAGACTTAAAAACTGGGGGGACAATGATGGAGCTTGGTTGGGGCTCCCATTTCCCTAACATACTAGCCTGAAATGTGCCTGGGTTAGAGGTCAACTTACTAACACCATGGCTTGTAGTGGGGTTCTCTGTAGAGGTTCCCACAGGCTAAGAGTGGTCCCTTAAGGTGGCCTCTCTAGACAATTTAGTTTGGTTCTGCTTCTCCATACTGGGAGGCCTGGATACTACTCCTAGAGATTTTAGATCATTCCCTAATAGGACTCTCCCAGGTACCTCAGTCTGAACACTGACAGGAATCCTCACTGTCATGTTATTAGACTGAATGAGGGCTGGTAGAATAAGAACCATCTGGACAGGACCTCCAGAAAATGTAGTGGGACCTTTGGGTGCCTTAGCAACATCCTCAGGCTTGAAAAAGCTTTCATACACTACTGTTCTGCTGGCCCCAGTGTCTCTCCTGGCAGGAGTATACTGGCCATTGACAAGAACGCTGTCCATGTAATATACTTTAGAGTTTTCTGGAAGGGAGTCATACACACCCCTATTCTGTTTGCTAACCAGACCCATGGACTCTTAGGATACAGTTGCTTGCAGACTCAAGGGTTCTTCTGCAAACAATTCAAAGTGGGCACTAGCCATTTGTACTTCCTCCTCAGGAGTGAAGGCTAAGGAGACCGCTGATCCCTGCAGGTTTACCCTTACACCTGGGATCTCCTTTGATATGGTCAGTTGACCCACAGACATAGCATGTTCCAAATGATCTCTGGAATGGGGGTTTCTGCTGACCTCTGTCTGATTGAACACCAGAGGACTCACTAGCCCTATTTGGTTTCTCTTGGGGCTTACCCTGGTTATTTTGTTGTTTGCGGCCCTCTTTGGTATGGGAGGTATTATAATTCTCTTCGTTCTCTTTTGGTGGCTGCTTTCCCTCATCCTTTTTCTGAGTGACACCTGAATCCTTGTGAGTAGCCCTGTTGGCAACCCACAAGTCAGCAGCCTTGTCTAACTTTCTAGGATCAATTTCATTAGAATCAGCCAAGTGCTGTCTGAGCTAAGGAGAGCAAGCATCATAGATAGACTCCATCATAACAAGATTTCTCATTCCTTCATAAGTGGTAACTCTATAACCCTTAATCCATCCTTCTAAGTTCTTCAAACACTCATTCACCCAAGTAGCCCAAGGAGTACTATCGTGCTTTTTGAGGGTCCTAAACCTCTTAAGGTACTGGGAAGGAATCTTCCCAAATCTATCTATCAAAGCTAACTTTACACATTCATAATCCATCCTATCCACCTCCCCAACTCCATTACCACATCAGATGCAACAGGGGGGAGCCTAGAGAATAACCAGGGGATTGTTACGTCTCCCACTACCCCACACACTTACCTGGGTCCACGTAACCCATTGACCCTCAACCATCCTGTTAGATCACTGCATGGCAGACCCGGCGTTTATCGCCCCTCCCGTTCTTGGCAGCTGAACTGGAGATTGACATCTCGTTACAACGCAAAGCATTGCCCACGGAGACCCGCGCGTCACGGATCACGTGATTGCCCTTCACGCAGCAACGCTCCCGTGTCACGTATCACGTGACCCCTGAAATGATATAAAAGACTTCCGGAAACAAGGAGCGTTGCTTCACAGCTGTTTTCCTCCTGGATCACGTGACGCTACTTCTACGCTTTTGAAACTTACGGATTGTTTTTTTCCTCGACCACGCTTTGTTTCACGGATTGCCTCGCATTACCCTTTTACTAACCAAACTTTTGGATCTTCAGTTGCCGAACTACGCTTTGCTCCACGGACTGCTTCTGCCTCACCCTCCTGTTCGAACTTTGGTCCTCTTGTTTCCTTGACTTCGGCTTCGTCTCTGGATACTCTACGGATCACGTCTGTCTGCTTGGTAACCTGGCCTCCGGCCTCCACTCTAGGTGTTTACCTATCCATATTCCTAGCCTCCAGCAACTCCTCCTCCGGGGTTCAGCCTTTTCTCACATCTCTGGGCCACCTCTTGTACAGATAGGTAAGCAGCACCAACTTAACTGTGTCTTTAGTTGTCCTTAGTGTTCTGTGCATAACTGCCTAACCTTTTGCTTTACAGCGTTCAAGGGGTTCTTCCGGCTGTTCCCAAATCGGCTCGACGGACTTCCACCTGTGGCCTCAAAGACCGCACAGGCAGTATTTCTGGTGTTGTCTGTGTGGTACTTGGGGACGGAGGTATTTATACTCTGCACGACCATCAAGTCCAGAACAGACTGTGAAGCCTATTGGCCGTTCAGAGTATGAATCCCTCCGCCGGGGACCCAGTGACCGCTCTAATGCAGGCCGTAGCGGCCCTTAGGACCGACATGGCGGCAGCTACGACCGCCATTCACCATCGCTTAGACGCCTTGCAAAGCACACGTTATCCTTTGCCTGCAGACGCCGAGTTCGGAGACCCTGCCCCTCCAGTACAGCCTGTCCCGGCCCCGGCCTCCGCACCCACACCTGTTTTGCTCCCAACCTCTTTTCCACTTGCCGCTCCAGAACGCTATCAGGGTGACCCGCGGAAATACCGCACCTTCATAAACCAATGCAAACTCCACTTCTTGTGCAGACCCCAAGCCTTCCCCGATTCTATCACGAAAGCTGCATTCCTTTTGTCCCATCTTTCTGGTGTAGCGGCTACCTGGGCAAACCCAATGTTAGAGAATGACCATCCTGCCTTATATGACTTTGAGCTCCTCATAACGGAAATGGCTAAAGTGTTTGACACCCGCTACAAGGCCCAGTCAAGGGACCAGGAATTATTAGATCTCTCACAGGGAAAGCAAACACTTATCGAGTACATCACCCGATATAATCAACTCGCCGCTGAAACCTCCTGGCCAGAGGAGAAAAAGGCGATCGTGTTCTACCGTGGGTTATGCAACTCCTTGAAGGACGCTCTATCAGTGGTTCCTGCTCTTCCCTCTGTGTTTACGGATCTTGTAGACCTTGCACTACAGGTGGACGCCCGGAGGTCCGAACGGAAGGCAGAAACCACGTTTGCTGGCCAGTCAACCCCTGTTCCTTCCCCGCCAGTTCTGAACCCATGCAAATAGGTGGGATCCGAAGCCCAATAACGCAGTCTGAACGGGAACGTCGGAGAACCGACAATGCCTGTTTTTACTGCGGGTTAAATGGACACTACGTAAGGGAATGCCCCCGACGACCAAAGAACAAGGCGCCGGGTTTTCAGAAGGCTCGCCCATGATACAGGGGGCACCGGCGAGCCTATCCACGACCCCCACTGAACCCGCCTTCGGTCCTATCAGACCGGTTGTGGTCCAGGCCCTGTTGAAACCTACCCAGGAGATCGTCCATGCCGTTCAGATCGTGATCGACTCCGGGGCCACGGGTTGTTTTATAGATATCACATTAGCCCATCGTCTCAATCTGCTTTTGATCAAAAAGGAACACCCGGAACCAGTGCAAGCGGTCGATGGCACGTCCTTGGCCTCTGGTCCGATTAAGCACCAAACTGCACCTTTGGAAGTGGTGATACAGGGCACTCATAAGGAGAGCCTGTCATTTGACCTCATCACCACGCCACAGTTCGGGGTTATTTTGGGTATTCCCTGGTTAAGGCACCACAACCCTTTGATTAATTGGGGAACGGGACAGGTAACGTTCGAGTCAGAAGAATGCCAGCACTTCTGCCTAACAGAACCAGAATCACTTTCCTCTCCCGCCAGAATCCTCGGCGCCTTGGCTTCCTCCAGTATCAGGGAAATAGCCACTGACACCACGTCAACACACACTGTGGGAGCCGTTATGGCAGGTATTCCCGTGGACTACCATGATTATCATATGGTCTTTGACAAAGTCACAGCGGAAGGTCTACCTCCACACAGACCTTATGACTGTCCTATTGATCTTCTCCCGGATGCTCCTATACCAAGGGGTAGGATCTACTCGTTATCACAGTCTGAAGAACGGGCTTTGAAAGAATACATTCAGCAAGCCTTGCGTTTGGGTCATATCCGTCCTTCCTGTTCTCCAGCTGCCAGCCCTATTTTTTTTGTCCCGAAAAAGGAAGGTGATCTGCGCCCATGCGTAGACTATAGACGGTTAAACGCTATCACCGTGAAGAACAGGTACCCCATTCCGCTCATCTCCACGCTACTGGACAGGTTGACAAAGGCGTCCCTGTTTACCAAATTAGACCTGAGAGGGGCATACAACCTAATCCGCATGCGGCGTGGAGACGAATGGAAAACGGCATTTTGCTCCAGACAGGGTTTATATGAATATACAGTGATGCCTTTCGGGCTCTGTAATGCACCTGCAACGTTCCAGCGTTTCATCAACGATGTATTCTCGGACATCTTGGATACGTACGTGGTGGTCTATCTGGACGACATTTTGATCTATTCATCCTCCTTGAAAGAACATATTGCTCATGTTAGAGAGGTACTCTCCCGTCTCAAGAAGAACGCCCTGTTCGCCAAACCCGAGAAATGTCTGTTTCATACAAGGGAGGTGGAGTTTCTGGGGTTTCACATCACCCCTGGAGGGTTGTCTATGAATGAGTCAAAAGTCCGTGCTGTCACGGAATGGCCAGTCCCTGTCAACCTCAAACAGCTCCAGTCTTTTCTCGGCTTTGCTAATTTTTATCGGCGTTTCATTGCCGGTTTTTCTTCCATTGTATCTCCCCTGACTGCGCTGACTAGCCCTCTCGTCCCTTTCGTCTGGTCCTCCGTACACCAGGAGGCTTTTGAAGCACTTAAATCCAGATTTGTTTCTGCCCCCGTATTGCAGCACCCTGACCCGGACCTTGCGTTTGTAATAGAGGCTGACGCTTCCTCGTTTGCTCTGGGTGCCATACTGTCACAACCATGTCCAACCACGGGTAGTTTGCATCCGGTAGCTTATCACTCACGGAAGTTCACTGTAGCCGAGTCACACTATACGGTGACCGAGAAAGAGCTGTTGGCCATCAAGGACACCCTCCAATCATGGCGTCACCACCTCATGGGGGCGAAACACCAAACCATAGTATACACGGATCACAAGAATCTACAGGATCTGGCCTCTCTTAAATGCGTGAACAGCAGACAAGTGCGTTGGCATTTGTTCTTCGCTGCTTTTGATTTTGTGGTTAAGCACAGGCCAGGTCTTGTTCATGGTAAGGCTGATGCCCTATCCCGTTCACCTGTGGGGGAACCACTGTCTACATTTCCAGACACATTGTTGGGGAAGGGTCATGTTGTTTGTTTGTGTACACCATCCCAGCCACTGCTTACCGCCATTAGACAATGGGTCTCCCAACATCCGCATGCACTCACAGAATGGGACATTGTACTACGAGAGGGGTTGCCGTTTGTTCAGGGCAAGTTGTTCCTTCCCACATGCGATGTGCGCAACCAAGCGCTGGCCTGGTCTCACGATGCTGCCATAAACGGTCACCCAGGGCAGCAACGCACCCTGGATCTGTTACACCGGTGGTGCTGGTGGCCGTCCATGAGAAGGGATGTAGAGAACTACGTGAACACCTGTTCGATATGTGCCCAATGCAAGTCACGTAGAGGACGCCCCCTAGGCCTACTCCATCCATTGCCCATACCCCCCCGACCGTGGCATACTATCTCCATGGACCTTGTCACGGATCTGCCACGCAGACGAGGTTATGATACCATCTGGGTTATCGTGGACTCCTACACTAAGATGGCACGCTTCATTCCCTGTACCGGCATAACCTCGGCCCCAACGCTAGCCCGCCTGTTCTTCAGGTCAGTCTTTTGTCTCTTTGGTCTTCCACAGGTCATCATATCGGACCGCGGTGTCGGGGGGGAATTCTGCCGGGGTCGGCCGGGCCGTCCGCAGACCTCCGGGCAGGGAGGCCCCAACTCCTCCCGTGTATATCTCGGATCGAGACAGAGTATGAGGCACACACAAGGAGCAAGGCAACTTCTGTCGTTTATTATGCAAACGGCAGGGATGGGTCAAGGAGCGCACGCGTTCGTCCTGACACACACACAATAGTGGGGCTCGCAGGCCCTTTTTACTACATTATGACGCGCTACTTGCGTCATTCCAAAAAGTTACCAAAAGAACCTATCGCCACTCTTGATTGGTTGCTCGAGTGGTGGGGTTAGTATAGTACGCCTATAGAGAATGATATTAGTGGTTAAGGTGTAGTCAGGTGGTATATCTGGGTTGTCCCTACAATTAGATACATAAGAATTGTTACATGAAGACCCCTGAGGATTGGCTAACGTTACTGACGTCTGAGATAAGAACCTCATGTTCTGATTGGTGCATCCGTGAGCTCCCCAGCCTGGGACCACCGTTGTTCCCAGCACACGGTGCACCTGTGGTTGCAACAGTGTTTCAGTATGGGTACGTGCAGGCAATGTGAGGATTTATTCATAGGTGGGAGACTGACCGTTCCCACTGTAGCAGGTGTCCATTGAGCCTTTCAAGTGTGTCGGCCTGCGTCTCGTAGCGAGGTACCCAGACGCCTTTTCTCTCCTGGGTTTTGGCATCTCGTCAGGTTCGGCTTGGTCACGTGGGGAGGGACCGTGTTTGAGGCATAATTCTGCACAATTAATATTGTTTTTCCACTGTATGTCTGGTTTAATTTGCAGATATGATTTTAACATTGGTACGTGGAGTGCGAGGTTGCAACATCGTGCCTTTGAAGATTTGTTTCTTGACTGTGGGTTTGCAACAGTACGACCTTGGCTAGTTGCTCCACTGGGTTCTTTCTGCAGGCTCAGCAACCTGACTTTTGCTTTGTTAATGTCCACGGGAACTCTTGCTTGAGGCCTACTTGGGCCTGGTGCACGAGTAATCCATTTAGTGCATGGATGCTTTAGGTTATAGTGGCATACAGTTTCATGGCCAGTATCGTGTTTCCAGTATATCTCTCATGATGGTAACGGGTTTCAAGAGAAGCGTGAGCAAGCGTTATAAATGAGCTCATGGTGCGTCTTGCGTTTCTGCATTCTGAAAGCCTATGTAAAAATAATAAAGATGCACGTCCGTGAATAAGCCTGTCGCCTACGTCAGAGCACTGAGTATGTTCTTCGTGTAGATTGGTGTGGAAATGTTCAGTGTGTATAATAGTTCAGCGGTGCTTCCCGTTATCTAGGTCGTCATGGCATCTCTAACGATGTGTAGATTTCAGTCTAGTTGGTCCGTGCCGCAGGTGTCGGCATGGCCAGTGCGGGCTGTTGGGCAGGCAGATGGACACATCCGTATGTTTCTGTACCAGGGTATTTGGTCATCTGGTAAATGGGCAAACTCTTCTCGTGGCGGGTGTCTGGGCCGCGACCCTCTAGGCCAAGCGCGAGAGGTGAAGGACGGGAGTCTGGTTTTCCATTCTCCCACTTCAGTCCCCCCTCTGGTCGACTTGTCGACCACAAACATATCCTTCTCGTTATCTCCTCTTACTCTCCATATCTTGGTTATCCCTCCGAGATGTCCATAATGGTTTACGTGATCTTCAAATGACCAATACATGTATTCGCATGTTCCTCCAGGAGTACAGTACACCCATCTTCCTATGTAGCTCCTAGGGTTCCTTGGGTTCTCGATCTTCACTGATGGTGGGTCTAGATGATTGGCGATGATTTGGGTGCGCAACTTCTCCCTTTCGTGTATTATCACACCTGTGTGCTGGCCGTCATCCGCTGGCATCAAGGGGTGCATTCCCACCATTTCCAGCAACTCATCAGTTGAGCGCGCCTTCCGGGCTTTCCAAAATCTAATTATTATCAGTGCAGCTCCAGCCAAAATAGCACATCCCACTATTATTTTCAGTCCATCTGACAGCCAAGATGGCATCCATGACCATAATAGTGAAAACCAGCTTTTATCCTTGTTTACGCCGTTACTTTCGTCCATCATTTTGGAGTGCATCTGGGCCAATTGTGAAACTGCTTCTGTTAGTGTACCATTGTCGGCATCGTTGGCAGGTATGAACGTGCAGCATGATTGTCCTATCTTTGCACAAACTCCTCCTTCCATTGCTGTGAGAAGGTCCAATACATATCTGTTCTGTAGTGCTACCATCCTTACAGCTCGCAGCTCCTCTTTAATTGCGTTAAACCCATTTACTGTCGAATTTATGGTCATCATTAGTTCCCATCTGGTTATTTGCAGCCATTTTGCGTTTGCGTATGCCTGCAGTCCCGGATGTATTATTGAGGAGAAGAACATTGCTGCTCTGCTGAATAGTCTGTGTTCTGGCGGTATTGATGTTAGTTCCGTTTCCGACCTTCCCCACAGATAATTTCCTGTTAATGGCTCTCCTTGTCTTTTTCTCCTGTTTAGGACAGTATCATTGCTGTTGGTCCTGTTTTCTTGCTCCTTCTGGAGTGGTGCAGATCTCTTTCTTCTCCTGTCTCCTTCATCCATTTTCGGAAATTTCGCCACATCGACATGCTTCTTAGGTACCACTAGTGATGGTACATTGACGTGTACCATTGTGCACACACCACTCCACAGGGGAGGCAGTGTATGATATGCCTTTTCTCCGCAGGCCCAATAATGGTCCATTATTACTGCTGTTCCCGCTCCCCCCTCAGGTAACTCCATCACACTTGCACAATTGGTGTTATATCCCACGTCCACCTCTCCTTTATGCTGGTAACATACTTTGGGCGCAGTCAATGGTAATATAGTTATCGGGTCTTCATCTTCTTCTACCCACGTGAGCATTGGTACGTACTTGATCCATGTCGTCCAACATCGATGATTGTGTGTCTCGATGGTTGAGATAGTTTCTTTTGTTACCATGTTGCTGCCAACCACTCCTATCTCCCAGCTGGTACCCAGGAACACCTTTCCTGTTATCGTCAGTAATGGCCTCTCCCAGCATCCTTGTTTACCCGGAACTTCCGTGGCGTACCAATCACATGGTAGATACTGCAGTGTTACCTTCTTTGTTTCTCCTTTTTCAGGGCCACTTGTTATGTATCTGAATGCTTCAGCATGTAAACTGGTCTTGTGATAACTCAGATAGGTCTTGAGGAAGTTGTTTTCATATGGGTATGAGTCTCGTGTTTTCCATGTCATGTGCACTACTGTTCCTTGGAATCTTCCTTTCGTTTGGAACAGGGCCAAATATATTATGCACTGTGCTGTTTTTTCATCTATTTCTGTGGCAACAAATGTTCGTGAAGCGCTCATGGCGTATGGTATTAATGAGCAAACGTAACAGCTATCCTCAGTTGTCTGCTTACCAATGCGGGTCATGTGCTGGTACCATATGTTGTTTGTGACGTGTGCTGAATCTTGTACATAATTATCAATACCTTTATTGTCTGAGTATGTGCTGCGTTTAACTTTATTTCGCTTTTGTTCATTGTTACTGTTACCACCTGACGTAACACCTGTTGCAGCAGGGAGGTGGGGTACATTAGGTTTGGGTGCAGCAAAAAAACTCATAGCATAGCTGTACTGCCATACAGAGGCAGCCAAAACTCCGGTGATCATAAAAATCCCTATTATTTTTATTACATATGCTAACCTCACCGACATTTTGCTCTTACCTTGCTGCAGTCCTGGCAGCGTATTCTTGCGACGTTAAAGTTGCCCGCCTAAAAATTCTCAAAAAGTGCTTGTTATTAAATGTTAGTTTTGTTTCATTAAGCTCTCCCTATCAAATAGTCATTCAGTGCCCAGGTGAAGAGTTGCTCCCACGCTACTCTAAGTGATCGGTCTCTCAAGACCGGCAAGTATGGGCGGAGGTGGGGCATGTAATTTTCTATGGCCAGGAGGAAGGCCGTGTAGTATACACGTACCCTTTTCTTTTTTAAGTATGTTGGCCTTTTTATTTCGTATACAAATTGGTGTGACAATTCTTCTGGGTAACTATCGTCTGGCAGCACCATCTACGCCTGCACACTGAATTTGTTAGATAACTTTTCTTAACAATACAATATTACGCAGCTCCTGTATGTGCGAGAGAAAAAGAGAACATTCACGTGTTTACATGTGTATTGGTGCAAGCGAAGTCCTTAGTTTTTATTACAATTGTATTTAGTAGTCAATGGGGGGGGGGTTTGCTCAGATGGTGGGAGCAGTTTTACTCTTTGAACGTGTGACCATGGGGTGGGCAGTGTGGGGATCACCCCCTTCTTCGTCCGTTATTCTCTCCGAGGGGACAATTGGGTCGTTGTCTGTGGTTGTGTTTTCTTCCGCTGCCGGGGATGTTGTTGGCGTTTTTCCAATGGACCTGTCGTTGGCGCTGGGGCGGGTCTGCAGTTTGTAGATTTTTACGTCATGCAGGTGGTTCCACGCACGCTTATCCTTTAGTTTTACTGCTCTTGTTGATACGTCCTCTACTAAATGGGGGCCAGTGAACCTCTGCTGGTTCCACCTTCTATTAAAATTTCGAAGTAGTACGTGGTCACCTTTGGCAAGTTGGCACAAGTTCTCCTTTCCCAATTCTGTATTTTCGTCTATTTCTTGGTTGCTGGTGGACCCGCCCCGTGTGCGCTCGAGCTGTTGAGACACAAACACAACGCTAGTAATCAAAGAAGACACATATTGATACATTTCATCACCTAACACATTCGCAGAACTTTCTTGGTCGGTGAATGCCCTTGACGTTGGTGTTAGGGGAAGGCGCATTTGGCGTCCAGTAACCACCTCGTGTGGGGTGAGGTGGTGGTCGGACCCTGGCCTGTTTCTAAGTTCGAACAGTGCTAACGGAAGGCAATACAACCAACTTTTCTTTGTTGTTTGCTGTATTTTAGCAATTGCCTCCTTCAATAGGCCATTCAGGCGTTCACATACACCATTGGCCTGTGGGTGGTACGCACATGCAAATTTGTGTTTAATGTTCAGTAGGGATGTGATATGCTGGAACATTTCATTTGCGAAATGGGGTCCGTTGTCTGATCTTAACACCTCGCACACTCCCCACCTGGGGAATACCTCCCTTACTATAAATTTGGCTGCTCTAAACGCATCAGGGTGTGAACAGGGCCCTGCTTCGATCCACCTAGAAAATGGGCATACTACTACTATCATGTATCTATTGCCTTGACAAATGTTGATCATATCAACATAGTCAATGTGGAGGTGCCGAAAAGGTCCTTCTGGTCGGGGTATGGTACCTCTTATCACCTTTAAAGTATGACCGGCCGTGAACTGTTGACATGTAAGGCAATTGCTGATAAAATTTGACACATGGGATGTTAACTCGGGACAGAACCAATCTTCTCTAATTCGTGCTGCTATTATTTCTTTGCCTGTATGGGCAGGGTGATGTAATTGGTTCAAGGCGGTATTTAACAATGCCAATGGTATTACAACTTTCCCAGTGCCACCCTGGCGCCATAGTGCGTCGGTTGGTGACATTGTGCATCCTCTTTTCACCCATACTTCTTTTTCGGCCATTGGTGCAGCCGCTTGTAACTCCATAATCTGGGTGGCTGGGAGATGGGTGTACCCTTCTTTTATTAACATCTCCCTCGCTATTCCCCTCCCTCTCCCTCTCTGTGAGTCTGTGGGGTTCCATATCTCACCAAAATATGCAGCATATTTTGCATGTGCGTCTGCTGCTGCATTTCCTTTTGATATATAGTCTTCTCCATTGGTGTGTGCTGTGCATTTTACTAGGGCTAGTTCTTGGGGATCGTTTATTACTTCAATTAGTTCAGCCAACAAGAGGGCATGTTGTACTGGAGTGCCGTCAGCTCTCCTAAACCCTCTTCTTCTCCACTTTGATAGCCCTGAGTGGACAGTGGATGTAACATATGCACTGTCGGAATATATAGTAACTTTTTTATCAAAACTTTCCTTTAGTGCCAATATGAGTGCAACCAGTTCCGCCGCTTGAGCAGAGTAATGCTGTGGTAATTGTACACACTTAATAGCCACACACACTGGCGCTTCCATCATTTGTACTACTGCTGCCCCAGTCCTCCTTATCCCGTCTCCTTGATCAATAGTTGATGACCCATCAATAAACAAAAGCTCACCTCCCTCTAGTGCGTTTTCTTCAACTTTCCTAGTACATGAGTACATCTCAGTTACTTGGGTGCAGTCGTGGGCGTAATCTCCCTCTTCAATTACTTCTGCTAGGAACCTTGCAGGGTTAACCGTGCTACATCTAACAATTGCCAGTTCAGCTTTGGACAAAATAATCTCATAACCTGTTGCCCTCTGTGTCGTCAGTGTGGACTTAGGTTTATTCAATATCGCAAATAGTGCATGTTCTACAAATAGTGTAGTTGGACACCCCATAGTTATTGATGATGCTTTTTCTACTGCAAATGCAGCTGCAGCAAGACCTTGTTCGCAAGAGAATTGTCCTAACATTATTGGATCTAAGTGACCGCTGTAAAATGCTACTGGTTTATAGCCCATGCTAGTCTTTTGGGCCAATACTGCTTTCATTACTGCTGAGTCGCAATGTGAAAATATAAAAAATCGTCGCTCATAGTCTGGGGATGCTAGTACTGGAGCAGTTGATATTGCTTCTTTTAATTCATCAAATGCCTCCTTCATTTCCATAGTCCATCCCAACTTTTTCTCCCCTTTATTTGCTTCCTTCAAACCCTCAAGCAGGGGTCCTATGTAAGAGCTGTAATCAAATACCCATGCTCTACAGTAGTTGCACAGTCCCAGAAATTGCTGCAGTTCTCTTACAGTCTGTGGCACGGGAGTGCCTGATATTGCCTGTGCTCTTTGTGGTGCAATCCTTCTTCCATATTGTGATATCAGTTGGCCAATGTAAAGTACCTGTTCCTGACAGTATTGTATCTTTTCCATGTCTACCTTGTACCCCTTTTCAGCCAATATCGTCAACATTTTTAATGAGTCCTCTCTACATTTATCTTCATTTGTACTGCAAATTATTATGTCATCCACATACTGTAACACTGTGCTTTCCAACTCAACGTTACCCAAATCCATCTGTATTACCCTATTGAAAATTGAAGGTGATTCACAATATCCCTGTGGTAATCTGGTATGTTTCCACTTCCTATTTCGGTAAGTGAAGCTTGTCAAGTCTTGTGAGTCTGGGTGTAATGGTATTGAGAAAAAAGCATTTTTAAGGTCAATCACTGTAAACCGTGATGCTTCTGCTGGAATGCCACACAAAATTGTGGCCGGGTTTGCTGTTACTGGATACTCTGCTTCTACTATGTTGTTCAACGGTCTGAGGTCCTGTATGAACCGCCAAGACCCTCCTTTAGCCTTGCGCACCGGGTACACAGCTGTGTTGCATGGGGATTCTGAGGGGACCAATATGCCATTGTTTATAAGGGCTGTTATGGTTTCGTATATGCCCTCATCTGCCTCTCTTGACAATGGGTATTGTTTCACTCTTGGTAGTATGGCACCCTTTTTTAATTTTATCCTTACACCCCCTATGCTTTTAATGCATCCTACATCATAAGGGCTAATAGTCCATAATGATTTTGGCACCTTTGACATATCTTCTTTAAAAAATGGGACTGGTGTGCCAGCGGGTGCCTCAAGTGCCATTGCAATTTTCTGTGCCACTTGTTTGTGAGCCACTGTTAGCCACATTTCTACACTCATCATGAACACCATTTCATTTTCCTCCTTTTCTTCTGAAAACAACTCTTCATCTGACACCTGGGTCAGCCTACATCCTTCTGCTAGTGCTATCACCGCCCTCCATGCTCTCCCTTCTTTATCTTGGGCGTGCACAGCAACATAATCAGCTGTTGCAATAATGCTCTCAATGTCCACTGCAATGACCTTCCCTTCCAGTTCATTAGCTGGTGTTTCTGGTCGGAATAGATAGGCTGCTGGTCTCCTCCATATTTTCCCTCCTATCCCTGGCATCCATGCAAATGCCATGTCTGTTCCGTACTGGAATAGCTCGCCGTCTACCGGCTCCGCCCTGATCGCTATCTGTCCACAGTATGCTTGCAAAATCTGTCGTGCTGCAAGCATGTTAATCCCTGGAGTAGAGCAAATTATGCCATCCTCTGTAAAGGAGATCGTCATATTTAATCTGTTCATTATGTCCCTCCCCAGTATGTTTACTGGTGAGGCACTATAATACAAAAGTGGTACTGACAGATCGTAATCTCCAATAGATAGCGGAACGTTATCAGTAAATGGAACCAACCCTTTAGCCCCAGAAAACCCTTGTGTGTTCATGGCTTCGCCTGACATCTTAAACTTACCTTCCCTTATGCAAGACCGGGTCGCCCCGGTGTCAACAAGGAATGATAATTTTTTGTCACCTATCGTTACCTCTATGCGTGGCTCCTCCGCACTATTAGGTGTTACTGACAGGATGGGACACACCAAGGCCGTCTGTGGGCTGTCCTATTGGGGGTACAATGACTGGCCATTCCCTGTGTAAGGGTTGTGCCCCAACACCGTCACCCCACCCAATTGCGTTCGTTCAGGTTGTGGTGGTGGTTGTATTAACGCTGCACCAGTTACTTGTGGCAGGTATTGTTTTATTTGTTGTTGTGGTAGGGAATAGTGTTGGTCACTCCCTTGTGGTGACATCTGCTGTGGTTGTATGCCCTGCTGTTCTTGTGATGTCCTATGTTGTGCTTGTTCGTTCCATGCTGGTGTTCCTGGCCTGACCCTGCATGTACGTGACATGTGTCCTAATAGTCCGCAGCTCCAACACACGGGTGGTTCCCTGTTTTGCCATGGGAAGTTCCCTGTGTTGTCCTGGTATACTGGTTGCCCTGTCTGGTAGTTATTTCTGAGTCCCCCAGCCTGTTGTTGGGTATTATATCCGTATCCTCTTCCCCTCATAAACCCTCCTCTCCCTCTATTATAATTATAATACCCAGCTCCTTGCATTGGGTACCCTCCTCCCATGTTCTGTGCGTGTGATTGCAGAGGCAGCACTTGCTCTATTACCTCTTGTGGAGGCGCTATTTGAGCTGGATTTTGTGCAGCCACTACTTGCGTTGGGCTTTGGGCCATTGGTGTTGGCGCAGTTATTAGTGCCCCTTCCATGGTATATTTAGTAAGTTTTTTCTGTACTAATTTGGCCTCTTCTGTTTTCCTGTCCTCTTCCTTTTGTTTCATTTTTCCTTGCCATGTTCTACAGTGATGTACTATAGTCAGTTGTATTTCCGGCCATGGTTTTGCTTCCATCCCCACTACTTTCTTTAATTGTCTCTGAACTCCTTCTGGGAGCCCTTGTACTAGTATATGATAAAATATGGCTGGTGTTTTGTCCCATTGTTCTCTAGTTTCCATGCGCCACTTCTCTTGAATATCCTGGATATAATCAACAGGATCCTCGTTCTCACCCATCTTACGGGAAGTAATGGCTCCTATGTCTGATGTGTCTGGGTACTGCACTCTTAGTGCCTGCCATAGCGCATGTCTGCAGTTTGCAAATGGTGCTCCATCATGCGATGTGTTTGTTATTGTTACCCCATGGAATCCCGCTCTTTTCCAAATGTCATCCGCTCTATCCCCTAATATTGATATTAACAGGCCCTTAACATCTCCCACTGCTAGTTTCTGTCCTGCGGTGTGTTTTTCCATTTCATATATCCATTTACCCGCACCTCCACTTAATGATGGGAGCCTACATTTTATGTTTTCCTTATCCGTATGTTTCCAAGGTACATATTGTGGTCTAACCCCTCCTCTCTCCAGCAGTGGCATTACATTCTGTCTTGTGTCATCCTTTATGCTCCATGATGTTAACTCTTCACACCCCTCCTCTTCCCCCATTCCTTTTACTACTTCAAATCCTTCCTTACTACCTCTTCTCCTACCTCCCTCTTCTTCCTTTCCCCTTTTTTCATCCTTTCCTGTGTTCAATATTGTCACGTCTGTTTGCCTGTCTTGCCTGCGACTAGGGAGGTCCCTAAGCCGACATGCATAAGGTGTAACTTCGTCCATGAAGGGTGCGAGCTTTATTCTGTGCAGAGAGCGTGCAGTTGTTGAACATGTGGGGTGTGGCGTTAGAGAGCGTGATGGTGATGTGGGTGGCGTGTGTTGGTTGGTGAGCGTCGGTGGCGTGTGTTCGTTAGTTTGTGTTTCTCCCATTCTTTTCACTTCCTCCTTACTTCTCTCCAGCTCCTCCCATCTTCTACTCACCCATGGCGAATCTATGTTTGTTCTAGTGAGGTATAGCTTATCTAAGCTTTCCCTTTCACTCTTCCTTCCATCCTCACTACAAAAATCATTCATAAATTGCGCCCCCCACTCTGCCTTTTTTCCTTTTATTGTTACAGTTTTTAAGTCTATTAGGTCTCCCTCTTCCTTTCCGTTGTTACCACCTGTTCCCCTTAGTGCTGACGTTGTTGCTACCTCTCTATTTTTATATACTTCTCCCCATCTTTCACTCTCCCTCTTACTCTCTTCTCTCTCCCCTTCACTCCTCTCCTCCATCTCCCTACTATTTTCCTCTCTTTTCCTTTTTAATTCCTCCATTACTTCGTTGCTCATCTGTTCCAATATCCTTTCATCCTCTCTCCTCCTTTCCCATTTCACCCTTTCTCTTTCTACTATACTCTCTATTACCTTCCCCTCTTCATATTTTTTAGCTGTCTCTGATATTATCCTCCTCCTCCATATTTCCATTTCCTTTTCATTTTCTTCTTCTTCCTTCTTCTTCTCCCTCATCACTACTCTTGATACCCTTTCTGCTGCTGCTTTTACCCTTACAGCTTCCCTCTTTCTCTCCTCACTTTGCTCCCTTAATTTTTCCAATTCGTCCTTATCTTCTTTCCTTTTCCTCACTCTCTCTCTTTCCTCCCCCTCAAGTTGTTTTATCAGTTCATTCTGCTCATCCCTTAGTTTAGCTAATCTTTCCTCCAAAATCTCTTCCTTCTGCCGTAGCAGCTCCTCTCCCCTCATTTCACTCTCTCTTTCACTATCCTCGTTTGTTCTCTTTACCGCCTCCCTTTCCTCTCCAGTTAGTGATCCTCGTAATTTCAACAATATCTGTGCAGCTACCCACTCATCGTTTCCTATCTCTACAGTCTGCTCTTCTCTCCTCCCGTCCCCCATTGGTATCTTTCCATGAGCCACATATGGTGGAGGGCTGTATGCCGGGTTTGAGTATCCTTCAGCCGCCCTTAACTGTCCTTTTATTTCTCCTAATTCTCTTAAAGGGTACAACCCTCCCCCCTCTGTTTTCACTCCCGGTGTTAAGGGTATCTCATTGCTCGGTTCCTGTTTTATGTCAGCTAATTTATCAACCTTTCCTCCACCCAGTTTTTCATTCCCCATATTCTTTGTTCCTTCACTCTCCTTTTCCCCATCCGTTCCTTCTTTCTTAATCTCCTTTTCTTCCGGTGTTTCCCCCATAGTGAACATTCCATTTGGTCCTGGTCTAGACCCCTGGAACATCCTCCATAAGTTAAACACCTCCACATGGTTTGCCAACTTCTTCCCCTTGTATGTATTGTGCAGATGGTTTAATAGTGAATGTTGGGCATATGGGTCAAAGCTACCATTAGGCGGCCATGGTGTCAACATTTTGTTGTCCGTCCCCTGGGTCCACTCTATGCTGTACTTAATTAACTTCTCCCTATGTGGTGGCAGTGTGGTGCATATATGTTGTAGTGGGGTAGTGAGGGTATTCCCCCACCCTCCCAACCCTCTCCCGTCTGACATACTAGCACACCCTTTCTTACCCTTCCCCTTGCTACCAGTTTGCAACATACAACCTTTTATTGCTCACCTTGCCCCGCAAGTGTGGGGACTTACGACAATCCTTTGACAATTTATGCAATGATAATAATCACAAAAAAAAATTATAAAACAAATATATTTATGATGTTATATTATATTCCTTCCCCTACGGCCCCCTGCGGCCGAAGCGCACGCAGCCCCCTGCAGCTGCGTACCCCTTACGACGATCTTACACAGTCGTCCTTTTTCCCCGTTCTCCTCCCACCTTTACACTTGCCGTGGCCGGCGTTCTCCGTGCGCAGCCACGCCCCCTTCCCCTTCTCCTCTTTGATCCACTCGTTTATCGTTTATCTCCGTGTCCGCTCCTTTATCATGTTTCTCTTCCCCACCAATGTCAAACCCAAAGCTTCTTGTGTTCACGATATCTTACTAAATCCCTACTGGTGACGTCACCTATTTCTTCGAACTACTGGTATATTCGTGTTATGTTCTTTAAATTCAAAATACACTTGCAATCTACCCCGCTAACCCTACAGCTGTCTTCCTGTCTCTCCTGGAACAAGGTAATCTCATCAATACTATAACCGGACTGCGCACGCTGCGTCGCCTCGCGTGTGATACGCCCCTCAACAGGAGGGCTTAACCAGCCAATTATCTTCCGTTTTGGGCAACTACGTAACTAGCCACCGCCCACAGGGAAACGTCATCTACCTATCGAGTTTCTTGCTCGAACAATAGGGAACCTCATCTACCTATCGAGTTTCTTGCTCGAACAATAGGGAACCTCATCTACTCATTGAATGATAAATGTCAAATCGTAGGAAACCACACACACCCACCCTCACACGTAGTCGCGATTTAGGCCAATCAGTGTCTTTCGAGCGGCTGCACGTGATGTTTTCGTGCCCCGCCCCCCTCTTTCGCGTAACGTTAGCTTTTTGTTGCGAGCGTCTGCACGTGTTGTTCTCGTGCCCTGCCCCCCTCTTTCGCGTAACGTTAGCCGCCTTCTCTCGCACTCAATTCACTACCATTCATTCCATTATCATCACTCAATTAAACCTTCACCCCACCTTTTTACAATACCTCCCTCCTCCCTTATTTACTTCCGCCCCCTCCCTCACAATTTCGCATTGCTTGTTGTGCGTGTCATGCTCACCAAGTTCCCTCGATGCAGGGCCGCTCGACTGCGTGCACCCCTCCAAGCGGCTCGCCACCTCCCCTCGTCTGGACCACGTCTGGACACTCGCCGACCGCGGGCGGGATACTTCTCAACCGGCTCCCGAGGGCCAATATCCGGATTGCGCTGTCCGGTCCTCTCGCAGCTCCGCGATGGTCCTGTAGTCCTCAGAAGGGGGCAACGGCAGAGGGGGCCGCGCCGCCGGGCCTCCCCGCAACGGGAGTGCCTGGAAAAATAAAAAATAAAAGTCGATCTTAAACAGATCTCAGCAGTGCCTCCAACTTGTCGGGGGGGAATTCTGCCGGGGTCGGCCGGGCCGTCCGCAGACCTCCGGGCAGGGAGGCCCCAACTCCTCCCGTGTATATCTCGGATCGAGACAGAGTATGAGGCACACACAAGGAGCAAGGCAACTTCTGTCGTTTATTATGCAAACGGCAGGGATGGGTCAAGGAGCGCACGCGTTCGTCCTGACACACACACAATAGTGGGGCTCGCAGGCCCTTTTTACTACATTATGACGCGCTACTTGCGTCATTCCAAAAAGTTACCAAAAGAACCTATCGCCACTCTTGATTGGTTGCTCGAGTGGTGGGGTTAGTATAGTACGCCTATAGAGAATGATATTAGTGGTTAAGGTGTAGTCAGGTGGTATATCTGGGTTGTCCCTACAATTAGATACATAAGAATTGTTACATGAAGACCCCTGAGGATTGGCTAACGTTACTGACGTCTGAGATAAGAACCTCATGTTCTGATTGGTGCATCCGTGAGCTCCCCAGCCTGGGACCACCGTTGTTCCCAGCACACGGTGCACCTGTGGTTGCAACAGTGTTTCAGTATGGGTACGTGCAGGCAATGTGAGGATTTATTCATAGGTGGGAGACTGACCGTTCCCACTGTAGCAGGTGTCCATTGAGCCTTTCAAGTGTGTCGGCCTGCGTCTCGTAGCGAGGTACCCAGACGCCTTTTCTCTCCTGGGTTTTGGCATCTCGTCAGGTTCGGCTTGGTCACGTGGGGAGGGACCGTGTTTGAGGCATAATTCTGCACAATTAATATTGTTTTTCCACTGTATGTCTGGTTTAATTTGCAGATATGATTTTAACATTGGTACGTGGAGTGCGAGGTTGCAACATCGTGCCTTTGAAGATTTGTTTCTTGACTGTGGGTTTGCAACAGTACGACCTTGGCTAGTTGCTCCACTGGGTTCTTTCTGCAGGCTCAGCAACCTGACTTTTGCTTTGTTAATGTCCACGGGAACTCTTGCTTGAGGCCTACTTGGGCCTGGTGCACGAGTAATCCATTTAGTGCATGGATGCTTTAGGTTATAGTGGCATACAGTTTCATGGCCAGTATCGTGTTTCCAGTATATCTCTCATGATGGTAACGGGTTTCAAGAGAAGCGTGAGCAAGCGTTATAAATGAGCTCATGGTGCGTCTTGCGTTTCTGCATTCTGAAAGCCTATGTAAAAATAATAAAGATGCACGTCCGTGAATAAGCCTGTCGCCTACGTCAGAGCACTGAGTATGTTCTTCGTGTAGATTGGTGTGGAAATGTTCAGTGTGTATAATAGTTCAGCGGTGCTTCCCGTTATCTAGGTCGTCATGGCATCTCTAACGATGTGTAGATTTCAGTCTAGTTGGTCCGTGCCGCAGGTGTCGGCATGGCCAGTGCGGGCTGTTGGGCAGGCAGATGGACACATCCGTATGTTTCTGTACCAGGGTATTTGGTCATCTGGTAAATGGGCAAACTCTTCTCGTGGCGGGTGTCTGGGCCGCGACCCTCTAGGCCAAGCGCGAGAGGTGAAGGACGGGAGTCTGGTTTTCCATTCTCCCACTTCAGCGGGTCGCAGTTTACTTCCTGTTTCTGGCGTGCCCTTACCAAACTACTGGGAATTGATGCTCGTTTCTCCTCTGCCTATCACCCAGAAAGTGATGGGCAGACTGAGAGGGTAAATCAAGCCATGGAACAATATTTGCGGTGCCTGACCCTTCAATACCAAGACTCCTGGTACAATCTGCTCCACCTCGCTGAATTTGCATATAACAACTCACGACACTCAGCTACTGGTTTCTCT